>NC_056629.2:73049323-73378698 GCF_002870075.4 Lactuca sativa
TCATGTTGGTAGTCGGCGGGTTCGATGCCCTAAATGACTGGCAAAAAAGGTACTATGAGTGGCTGAAAAAGTCCGGGAAAGAAGTTTACTTGTTTGAATACCCAAACATGTGCCATGCATTCTATATCTTCCCAGAATTGCCTGAATCTGGACAACTTATTGCCCAAGTGAAAGACTTTATTGAAAAGATATCGAGTAATGTATACATTGTACGAATCAAATAAGAAAGCCGGAGTTGGTTGTTTTGGTAAAATATATCTACATTTCTAAATTATTATATGAATCAAATAAGAAAGTTGGTCTTTTGTTGTTTATGTGATATTGAACTTGTCTGCCAAATCGTTATTTGAATCAGACAAGAAAACTGGTGTTAGTTGTTTTCGTAAATTGATCCAGTTTTCGAACGAATATATGAATCAAACAAGAAAATTGGTATAAGTTGCTATTGAAAATGACACTTAACATGTGTTAACATGATTTTGTTGCACTTAACATGTATTACATTTATAACTTTAATATCGTTTAAGTCAGATTATTAATTAAATGAATGATAATTCGAACAAACATCATTCACATATTCAAATTTTCTCTCTATTTTTTTTTAAATGGCATGCCTCGTATCTCAAATGACACTACTAGCAAAAAAGCTTTTAATGAAAGACACTTTGTCATAAATGTATATACATGACAGACAAATGTCCATCATTGTATGTCTTGTCATAAATGAAAATGACAGACATTTGGCCAGTCATAAAATTTACGACAGACGTTTATGATCTACAATAACGACAGACATACACAACATGTATTTTCAACATATATTTACAAATGACTTTACCACACATTGTACCTCATGAATTTTAACATAGTTTTACAACCGTATGTCATGATATTACACTTTATATTTATATATATATATATATATATATATATATATATATATATATATATATATATATATATATATATATATATATATATTTTGATGGGTTTTGGTCCTAAGAACATCCTATGTGCTCATACAAACCCTAATGCTTGGATCTAGGTTTCTCTATTGTACATGCAAGTTATCCAAGACTATAAACCCTAATTCTAGCATATAAGTAATCATATTAACATAAGAATGGGTTTAAGATATTACCTTGATTGTTATGTAGCAATAACAATCCCAAATCCTTCTTCTATTGACTTTAAAAAGCTTAGAGTCACAAATGTCACTCATCTAATGGTTCACAAACACCAAGAGCAAGAGGATGAGGAGGAGAGAGGATGGAGGCTGCCCAAAACGTGTTCTAACCCTAGAAAAGAAGTTCCCCACGTTTTTGAGTCTTAAGGGTTCTATATATAGTGAGGCTATTAGGGTTATCTAACAAGGAAACCCTAATTTGGATGCTTAAGCCCTAAGCAACCCATGGACTCCTTTAATTAAGGCCTTAGACGATTTCCCCATGGGTTTCCCCATAGAATTCGTTCACTTCTTAATATAAGGCAATCCATGGCCCAAATTGTAATTATCTTATAATTACAATTCCAGTCCCTTAAGTTTAATTAATCTCTTTTAGTCACAAAAGTAATTACCAATTAATTATTGACTAATATTAATTAAATGATATGATTTCTCCTTTCATATATTATTCTCATAATATATTAATAAATCATATTTAATCCTTTCTCTCCATAATTCATCCTATCAAGTTGGTTTGGTGAAGGCAACCCAAAAGGGTCATGCACCATCGGGTCAAGTACATACCAAAATAGTTATGGACTTAGACACTAATCCAACAGTCTCCCACTTGGATAAGTCTAATAACTATTATGTGTATGAATTCAGATCCTGATCTGCAATCGTAGCTTTCCAAAGCCGCTGTCAACTCTAATCTTATCAGATACGCATGTCCTTTAGATAAGGGATCATATATTCCTCAATTCTGGATATCATATGAGACATGATTTCAAATCATTCTCTTTGTACTATATCTCGACTTCTGATTTATAACGACTGACTAATTGAACAAATCAAATTAGCCCTAGCCCGGCCGAACATTTACGTTTGTCATCACTAAATCATCGAGGGGCCCAAAGATATCGCTTTTATCCTACTTTGGATAAAAGGAACGGATAAACTTTGATACAATGCTTGGTTGCACTTACTCACCAAATCACACACAACAATATGTTTTATAACACCAAGTTACTAGTGCGTTTACATATTATCAATGTGCAACCGATTTGCAAGATACAACTCACACATCTCGGTTTCAAGAATATAAGATGTTATCGTCTCACCAATCACTCGTGATACAATCCATGGAGTGATTCAAGTGAGCGTGGGTTTAATCCAATGCTCAAATTCATATTCATAAGCACTCATGAACGTTGCAGCAAACATTTGCTTATGTCTAATACTCTTTTAGACATTCCACACACCAATTCATGACAGTCTTCATTCATACCTACTTTCAACATATGAACGACTGTGGCCCGTTCGAATAATTTGACTGTTCTCAACCAATTAAATTATTCTCGAATTCAAAACATGCAAAGTGAAACACAAGAATAATACTAATCCCATATGGCCTCAAACCTTTGAGTATAAATAAAACACCTTCTATTTATCACCATATCGATTACTCATTATTTGTCGTTTTAGGTAATCAACTTCTTACTTGAATTATTACACTTGTCCTATGCTCTTAGCATGCACACAATGTTTACCTATGGTTCTTACTTTGTGAAATAGATCAAATTGAACACATTTCCAATCATTCTCATTTCGCAACTCCTAATCCCTTTCTATAAGTAAAAGAATATCAAATTCTTGCCACTTATAGAATATATTAGATTCTAACATTTTATGCAATGATCCTTTCGTAATCTCACTGCACTAAAGTCACAAAGACTATTGCCAATGATATCACAAAGTCCTCTATTGGATATTGTTACAATACAATTCCTTAGATATGATGTCTCTCACTCAAAGTACATTCCTTTGAACATCCTTTTGCATAAAAGTTTCTAATCTAGACATAGATTTTCAATATTCAATTCCCAATATGGAAATGTTTCCATATTTTCCATATGATAGCTCATTCTTAATAGAATCTTAACTATTCATAATAATGTCGATATGGTCCATCCAATATGGAAACATTTCCATATTTTCCAATACTATACTTCCAACTACTCACAAGCGACCAATCCTCGGTGAACTTTGGATTGTCCTTTGATAGTTGTTTAATTATTTTAGTCAAAACCAATTCATGTCATTTTTCCCTCTAAATGCGCTATACATTTGGAAAATTTTAGAATGGTCAAATATTATAGCATTTGCAATCGATCCAATACCCGAAGCGTATGGGACACGATGCAAAATGTCTTACATAAAGATTTGATACTTCATCAATCTTCTGCCATAATGTTTTATTTGCTATGTTCTCAAAATTCGAATTATGAAGAGGAATGCCGTAATCATAATCGAAATTTTAAGATCACACTATGTTTCTTTGACTAAGTTATTAACATTCCACAACCTAAGCCTTTAGATTTGAAATGAAGCATAATATTCTCTCCCTTAATTATAGTAAAACAACTTTACAACCCTTACGACTTTGCAAGGTATAACTCTTGTTTTCTATAATTAATATTGCCAACTTGCAATACGTGCCTTAATAATCATACAATCATAACATTTATTCTCCCACTATCATGATGATTATTATAAACACAACACTTATGCTCCCACTAGCTTTGACATGTATTCAGAAACAACCTAATTTTCAGAAAAACAATGCTTATTGAATTTCTTAAGTTCATGTTTCTAATACTTAGTGCTTTGATAATCTTTTATCAAGTTTATACACCTTTCCCTTAGATAGCTCTTATGTGTGTCTAAACAATTAAGACTAATTGCCAAACCTCACAATTCAAATTATGGAAAGAGATACCGTAACCCTAATCGAATTCGAGAATGCAATTTTACAATCACTATCTTCTTAAAATCTTTCTTAGTGAAAGTATTTCCTCACAATCATTTTCATGAAGGAGGAAATCTTATGACACTTAGATTTAAACGGTGTATTTGTTCCTATCCATGTGAATTTGTCAAAACCAAAGTTTACAACAAATTAAAACTCATATGGATCGAACTTTCTTAATCTCGATTTCTTGCCTTATGGTAGCACAACTGCCCACCATGTCTTCCAAGTAGTTAAGTAGCTCACCTTTTCCTATCAATGTACTTTTCATTGATCAAGGTACCTGCCTTTTATGCGTTCAAATGAGAACTCATAGGACTCACACGCATAATTAACTCATTTGGAACAGCACAGAAACAAAATAATGTCAACACGATAGGTTGTAAACCTCAACTTGTGTGCTAGTGATGATCGATAAGGTCTATTTTGATTTGTTCTTGAAACCTTTCAAGACCATTAAGACTCCCACTGACTCCTTGACATATAAGATTCTCTTGTCAATAACCATTTCTTGACAAACAAATATTCAAGAGTTAGTGTAGTTTTTATCAAAACATTTCATAAATTGGTTCGAGTTGGTCTTTGTCTTATCCAAGACATCACAACTTTCCACATTTGATGAATGTTATAAACCTTTTAATACTTGTCACTTATTGTTACAATCTTAACTCTAAGACTTGTTTTGGAACGAAGTATGATTAACTTCTTGATTTAACCATTTCTTCAATTCTTGATTCCTCTTTTTAGACATACAATTGTACTAAGACTCTCTTAGAGGATCAATTTAGATATGGTTCTTAATCATTAAGACCTATCATAAAGCATAAAAGGTACTCTCCCTTCTTCTTAGAATGGAGAAACTTTTATCTTTCTGCCTACTTGATTCTCCTTATTCGTTCTGCTATTGATTTAAACTTTTTCAATCAATTCAGAATTCCACTTAATCTTGTAAGTATAATCATATTTACTAAACCTTTAGTAAATCATGACGAATATTTTTGTTATTCTTATGGTGGACTTGATCAACACGCAACTTTGTGTACTCGATCTCCTAGTCCTTCACTTGACACTTTGTCAATGAATTAGTCTAATTTCCAAATATGAAATTTCTCATTCATCGTGCAACCAAGTTGCGTGATTCCAAATTTCTGTCCATTTGAAACTTGGGCGATGAGAAACTCTCCTTATTTGGTAAATTCTCGACCTTTCCATAAACACCATAAATAAGAATCATATCCATTTGTTGTAGAAATATGCAAACATCAATTTTCATAACGATTTCATTGCAAGGAAGTAAACAAATAAATAAATAAGTCAAACCAAACTTTATTCTATTTATAAAAGCAGCGGCAAACATTTGTCCTTACAATGCAAAATCCATTGAAAACTATGTATTTCAAAAAGAAAATTTCTAACAACTCTATCATAACTATCTAAGCTCAAAATCTAATCTTCAAGTCCATGCGATCAATATCAATTTCTTGTGATTAGATTCATCTTGCTCTTTCATCAAGCTTCCTTTCTTTTCACCGATCCTGCAAAACATTCAAATGCAATCTTATCACATCATGTATTAAGAATCAATGAATAGGAACTTAACGAAGTTAGATAGTGTATTTTACCTGAAGCACTACCATACTCTTTGACTCTCCCATCTTCTGGAATCTTCAGGCTCTTAGGGCAGACTTCTATCCAACGCCCTTTCTCTTGGCAGCAAACACAGGTCGGTTCTCCTAGAACGTCCTTGGAAGCATGGTTGGTTGACTTTCCCAACAAATACTCTCCATTGCTTTGCCAAATCACTTCTGATTCAGCAGCAATGAGCATGTAAGTTAGGTCAATGAGGTTATCGTCATGATCCATCATATAATACTTTCTTTTGAACTCATTATATGATTCAGGAAGTGACTGCAAAACCCAATTCACAGCCAACTCATCCGGGAATGACACACCCAACATTATCAACCTATCAATGTGTGATTTCATTCCTAGGACGTGGGCACACACGGGTTTACCATCTTCATGTTTCATTTCCAATAGGGATTTAGTGATATTGAACCTTTTAATTCTTCGATCTTGTGGGTTAGGGAGAACAATTGGAGGAGGTGGAGGAAGTGAAGCATGATTTCTTGTTCCTCGATCGAATCGTGGAATACCATCTTCATGTGGAATGCTTGTTCCACGGGATTTGGGAAGACCATAGTTGTCGAACTTTGACATCTATAAAACGGGAGAAAACGAATTCAAGTTAGTTGATTGATTGAGTCCTTAGTAAATCACCCAAATGAGATACTAAGGCTAGGACCCAACACAATATTCTACAACTCGGGAGAGGGATGCCGTAACCCAAATTACAGAACATTTGATGGTAAGTGAATGACGATTCACTAATTTCCACCATGAAAAACGAAAAAGAAATTTAAGTTTTAAATCTATGTAAACTCCTAGATCCTTTGAGATTCATTGAACATTTCAATGGCATGTTTAAATCTCGATATGCCCCTCTTGTTTGTGACTGGGATGCCGAGGATCACAAAGCGGGTGTGAATAACCATGCAAACTACATGGTGCCCCCACATGTTACAGTCACCTATTCGATGTGCCGGTAAACCACACACGCTCCACCGAACTATGACAAACATTGAGTCACCCTTTGCTACCTTTGCTTATAACCATTTAGTGTGCCGGTAAGCCACACACGCTCCACTAACATCTTCGCAAGGGCACAAAGTGTAATTTCATGGAATTGCATCAATTCACTTTTGCCTAAGTAACTAAGATTGGGAATTTAAAAAAAATATATTTAGTTACTTTAGTAATTCATTATACTTATAATGGAAGGTTTCGTCCTATCCTACCCGTTTGGCTAACGACCCTCCAATAGTCAAGAGTGCGGTGGGTAAGAGTGGATACCCATTCAATCGCCATTTTATAGGCAATTTCCTTAAACACCCCTTATAGACCAGCTTCGTGAATGAGGCCTACTAACGGTAAGACTGACTTCTACTCATACATATATATAATGTTAGACTTTTAATGTTATATATAGTATAGGGTATATTTTACACTTTTAAAATACTAGGTGGTCAAATTTAATAATTATACATTTAATTCAATTAAATTGTTAACCAAAACTTTTATGGATTTATTAAACCTCTTTTAATTATACACCTTAATTAATTAATAAAACCATAAGGGTGTGATTTGAACTTTTCAAAAACAATACTAGGGTTTTAGAATTTAACATTCCTAAATTAAACCTTTAATCAACTTTTAAATTCCAAAACTTGAGGGCAAGTTTTGAAACATTTCAAAACATTAGGGTTTAGAATTTAAATATACATCAAAATTAAACAATTAATCAAAATTTAAATTCCAAAACTTGAGGGCAAGTTTTGAAACCTTTTTCAAAACATTAGGGTTTCAACTATTTAAATTTCAAAACAACAAAACTTTTGAGGTCAAATTTAAACTATAAACCCTAAAGGGGAAAATGTGAAACTTTTTCATAACACAAGGATCAAATAACAAATAATCTTAATTAAAAATTAATCACATAATTATCCATATTTGATTTATTTAATGATTTCTTGCAAAACAATTTACCAATTTAATCAAAATAATTAATCAATTATCACATAAGGAAACAAATATTTTATTAATTGATAAATATCTTCAATTAGATTAAGAATATAGTCATATATATCAAAAATCGGATTTATATTGATCTAATATGATAAGGCAAGTATCCTCAAGCAAAAATAGCAAAAAATCCCGGTTTTCCCTCATTCTGACTAGCCGACTCGTCGAGTCAGGCATGGACTCGTCGAGTCAACATGGACTCAGCGAGTTCAGCAAGCAGATCCACAAAAAACGAATTTTTTCAACATACAAGGCATCAATACAATAGAAACCAATCAAGGCTCTGATACCACTGATGGGTTTTGGTCCTAAGAACATCCTTTGTGCTCATACAAACCCTAATGCTTGGATCTAGGTTTCTCTATTGTACATGCAAGTTATTTAAGACTATAAACCCTAATTCTAGCATACAAGTAATCATATTAACATAAGAATGGGTTTAAGATATTACCTTGATTGTTATGTAGCAATAACAATCCCAAATCCTTCTTCTATTGACTTTAGAAAGCTTAGAGTCACAAATGTCACTCCTCTAATGGTTCACAAACACCAAGAGCAAGAGGATGAGGAGGAGAGAGGATGGAGGCTGCCCAAAACGTGTTCTAACCCTAGAAGAGAAGTCCCCCACGTTTTTGAGTCTTAAGGGTTCTATATATAGTGAGGCTATTAGGGTTATCTAACAAGGAAACCCTAATTTGGATGCTTAAGCCCTAAGCAACCCATGGACTCCTTTAATTAAGGCCTTAGACGATTTCCCCATGGGTTTCCCCATAGAATTCGTTCACTTCTTAATATAAGGCAATCCATGGCCCAAATTGTAATTATCTTATAATTACAATTCCAGTCCCTTAAGTTTAATTAATCTCTTTTAGTCACAAAAGTAATTACCAATTAATTATTGACTAATATTAATTATACAATATGATTTCTCCTTTCATATATTATTCTCATAATATATTAATAAATCATATTTAATCCTTTCTCTCCATAATTCATCCTATCAAGTTGGTTTGGTGAAGGCAACCCAAAAGGACCATGCACCATCGGGTCAAGTACATACCAAAATAGTTATGGACTTAGACACTAATCCAACATATATATATATATATATATATATATATATATATATATATATATATATATATATATATATATTCTAAATTTGTAACGAAAACGCATACATATATTCAACATAGTAGGCGAATGCCCGTGCGTTGCGCATAATGACATATATAGTTGAAATCTTTACAAATATATGTTTTTATAAATATAACAATAACATTGTTGTTAAATTTGATATAATAATTTGTATACTAAATTGATCTAATATATTGACTATTTTGAATTATATGATAATATATACATCTATTATAATTGCATAATCTTAATCGTTTGAATGAGTTCGACCTGCGAGTTACTAATTAAAAAAATAAAATATAATAGTTATTTATAACTGTTGTTATTGTTATAATTTGTTTTCTAATTTATTTGTTTAACGTTTTAGTTTCTATCATTATAATTATTTAAAAATCAAACATTGTTTTTTGATTTTAAAGGTAACAATATAATCATTTATATAGAGTTTTTTTTTTTTAACTATTGTTATTATAATTTATTTTAAGTTATTTATTTGAAAACTTTTAACAATTATAAAAATATCTTTATGAAATATTTTAGTTAAATTGAGATTACAATTTAGTTTTTGCATTTAACACTAAAACTTATCACTTTTAACTATTCACAAAATATTTATTATGTTTTTTAAGTGGAACTGAAATTTATATTTAAATTGACAATGTAATGTTATATTTAAATTAATAATTTAAGTATTTTGTTCAAACTGTTCATAAGTTGTAGTTTTAAACTGATAATAGTTTACATACAATAAAATATTAAATTTAATAAATTAGGTATAATATGTTAAAAATTAAAGTTATAACTTTATAAGTAGAAGTAAATATACTATTTTAATATTGAAATTTAGTTTATTTATGGTTACACTTTAGGTTTGATATTTATTTAACTTTATTACCCAAATTATAATCATTATTAGAAAGATAATTTATCAGTTTTAATTATTTACAAAATATTTTTTGGGATGTTTAAGTTAAACTAAAATTTATATTTTAAGTTGACCATGTAATATGATATTTAAATTAATAATTGAAGTATTTTATACAAATTGTTCAAAATTTATAGCTTTAAAATGATAATTGTTTACATCCAACAGTATGTTAAAATTAATAAATTAAGTATAATATGTTAAAAGTTAAAAAACATAACTTTATATGTAGAAGTAAAGATATTTTTTAATATTGAAATTTAGTTTATATATGATTACACTTTTGGTTTGATATTTATTTAACCTTATTAACCAACTTATAATCATTATTAGGAAGAAATTGAAAAGTCATGGGAGTTTCAAATGAATGTAGAGAAAGGAAAAATGCATGAGAGTTTCAAATGAATATGGTGAAAGGAAAAATGTTTCCTTTATAGTATAGTATGATATGATATGATATGATAGATTATATATAACGGTGTTTATATTTAAACTACAATCACCAACCTTCAAAGTGTTTACAAGCCCAACAGATCTCCTACACTAAGAGTTGTAGGAGCAACTAAATAATGATTTTAAATGTAAATATTTATATAAATAAGTCCACAAAATTCATGAATTAGGGTTCCAAGACGATAAATAAACGTACCTGCAACAAACACTTGGATTTAGTTTATATTCATAGAAGATTAGGAATGTGGAGAAACCGATTAACTAAGTTAGGAGGATTGAAGATTTTACCTCTTGCATAGAGTCTAAGAGAATACGACGCGACAACGATGCTTGCAACGCAGGTTACAATGATGATGCAATGATGATGGGGATTGAAGGTTTTACTTGTGAAAGATTTTTATGGGACAAAGATAATGAATTGTGAAGGGTTTTTTTAGGAGTGAGAGATATAAGCTGGCAAAATCTATGGGAATGAAAAATTGGAACATAAATTTAGACGGAATACCCAATTTATTGGTGCGGTTTCTTTAAAAAAACCATGATTTAATGGTGTGTTTTCCAAAAATTCCAACCAAAAGTTGTGTTTTAATGGTGCGGTTTTGGTCTTTGGCACCAATAAATGTATTTATAATTCCTTTTAATGTCGTTATATGGAAACCGAACCATGGTTTTTTGTTTATCGATGTGATACTTATTTAATGATACAGTTTTGTAACTGAACTGCATAACAAAAAAAACGTCATCGCCCCATTAAATGGATTTTGTACTAGTGATTTGGGTGATTCATATAAGTGAAATTTATTTTTATATTTAATTAACATTTTAAAATTTTATGAATGAGTTCCTTGTTAACTTATTAAATATCTTTTTTATTTAGGTAAAATGAACAAAAGTCATTATATTTAATGTCAAAATAGTGGTAACCCTGCGAGCCAATGAATGAATTTCGACCAAATCGATCAAGAATGATTCATATCTGTAAATTATGGAATCATAATAATTGAAACATTTATTTTCATAACATTCTTCGGTTAAGATAACCTCACAGGTTGTGATTTAGCTAATTGAAAGTACATTGGTATTTCTTATATTGCCCTAAAAATGGTTGAATGCAAGAAATGACAATGTATTTTCTTGATTTTTTTTGCATTCACTTCCAAAGAACGAAAAAAAAATTTCCTGCCCCCTTTAACAACCACTGTAAAATTCATCTCTTATGTCATGTGCCTGACATCAATATTTTCAATGATTGAAAAACAGAATCAGTAAGGCAAATATCACAAGAAAAGTTACAAAGAAAAAGATATGTTGAGTAAACTGCAGAAGTTCAAAAGACTACATCAGTGGTTTTAGTAACGTCATCATTATTTTCATTCATACTGATCTGAAATAACCAAATATTAAATCAAAATTTCAGAACAATTAAGTTCAAAACATTTTGTACATTATGCAATAAAATTGACACTCAGATTGTACATTATGTGACTAAGCAACATTTGCAAGAATTCATCCCAATTATCTATCATCAAGACCACCTTAAAATAGCCTAATGTGTTTGCTTCATAAGATTTGGATGTGACTCATTTGCTTCATTCACGACCGATATTGAAACATGTACAACATATTTTCAAGAAATAACAAAAAGACTTCAAAGAAAGTAATGGCATGTGTACCTTCTTTGTTGATGGTTTTTGATGGGATTTATAGGTTACAAAAATTATATTTTGGCAGAAAAACCTAAACCCTAAGTTTTCATGCAACCTAAAGGATCTATGTTTTCACTATTGAATGCAATAATCAATTGAACATCAAGAACCCTACAAGAACCCTACTATTTTTGAAAATAACATAAGGGTTTAGAAAAACGTACCTCTTGATTATCTTAGTAGATAATCAAAAAAAAATCCTTCTTGTAATCACTTGGAAGCCAGAGTTCTTGTGCTTCCGATGGTTCACACACAACTGTAGCAACAAGGAGCTTAAGAGAGAGGATAGAGGAGATGAAAATTTCAAGTATGCCTTGGAAAAGAGGAGTAGCCAAAAATTGGATCCAATGGGGTCCTTTTATAGTTGAATTAGGAAACCCTAGATAACCCTAATTTGAATATTATATTAATATCTCAAATTTGGTAATTATCTACTCCCTACTTGTAACGTCCCAAAAATTAGAAGGTAAAAATTTCATTTTTAATTCAACTATAAACACCATTTAGCATTTCCAATCATTCAAAGGTATATAAAAGTAAAACAGTTGTCAGAGTACAATCTCAAAATCATAAAGTTGCGGAAACATGGGTGGATATGGCGCAGTCACGCCGGACCCTTCCCTTTTGTACCAGAAGTACCTGAAACCATAAACAATAAGCCATAAGCACAAAGCTTAGTGAGTTCCCCAAAATACCACATACCATACATACAATAGAGAATGTTATGTGTCAACCATAGTATTGTCATTATGCCATGAGCCGTATCATGGTCTTTCATTGCCAGGCCCGGGGCCAAAACCCTAGGTCTTACAGACAAGTGCCAAGGGCCACCTCTTGCTCTTCCATGAAAGTGTCACAAAGACAACTAGCATACTATCTATATGCATACATCTATCCACCTATCTGTCAGGGTCTGATCCCTAGTCTTGCATACAGTTTGTCGGGAGCCACCTCCGGGTATTTCATCCAAATGCCAAGGGCCACTCCCTCGTCTTCCTATATAACATAAGCCAATGGGCCGACATTGGTTCCCTCAAACCATAGTATAGTAAGGAGACTCACCTGAATCATAAAGCCGACCTTAACTAACTATTCTCCTACCAAATGATGGGTGTTCAACACCTCCTATCAATCTACACAAGGTAAACCTAAAGTTTACCATCTAAAAATGGAATTTTGGCCAAAAGTCAAACCAAGCCAAAAGTTAATGGTGAAAGTCAAAGTCAACAGTCCAAATTCAACTTGTCCATTCTCACGTCATGACCAGTCCTTGGTCACATCGTGAGAGTTTACTTGATCTAATTCCAACTCCCCTTAGCCAACTCAATTCTAAAAAGTCAACTGAACTATCCTGACGTCGTGAGAATCCTCCTCTCACGCCGTGAGCTCGAAGCAGCTAACCAAAAAGTCCATCTTTTAAGTCAACTGAACTATCATGACGTCGTGAGACCCCCATGTCTCACGTCGTGGGAACAGTCTGAAGCAAAAAGTCCATTTTTTAAGTCCTTAATCCATTAATCCTTGCAGTCCAAGTTTCCAGAAGGTCTTATAAATTCTTAATACACTAGAAAGTCGATGCTTTTAGGACATATATGTCCAATACATGTCTAGATCTCATTTAGGTCAAAAGTTGAAGAAAAAGGCATCCAACTGTTATGCAAGGCTCCAAAACTCAAACATTCTCTAGATCTGAACTCCAAGACATTCCTAAGGCCCTTGTAACCCATAAAGTTGCCAACTTTATGGTTTCTGTTCATTCAAACATGCACATCTAAGAAGAAAAGTTGGACAAAACTTAGATTTATCCTCATATAACCATAAAGATAGGAGCTTCAACACTTACAATGGTCCAGAAGCAAAGGAAGGCGATGATGATGATGATTCCTTGCAAACCACAACACAATACCTTTTTCTTCTTCTTCTTCTTCTTCGTTTTCTTCTTCTTCTTCTTCTTCTTCTTCTTTTCTTCTTCTTCCACACCAAGAAAGGCTCTAAAACCACCAAATATCAAGCAAGGATGGGAACTAGGGTTTTTCTGATGTGAAAGAGGGTTTCAAGCTGATAAGAAACCCTAAAATGAGGTTAGAGATGCTTAAATACGAAGGAAACCCTAAAAGATCATGAGCTTGGGCTGCAACAACTCTCACGTCATGAGCTTTTATTACTCGCATCGTGAGTTTGGTACCGGAAAAAAGTCTTCATGCAACCCATCTCACGTCATGAGCCTCTATGTCTCACATCATGAGGCTCTTTTTCTCCAAAACTTAAACTTTTGACTCCTTGAAACCCCAATTCGATTTGTCCAGGAAAACGGGTGTTACAACTCCCCCCCACTTAAAATAGATTTCATCCTCGAAATCACTCCTTACTATCTTTCAGCCACGCCAGACAACTTGAACAATTCTTCCATAACCCCGGTACGTACTGAGGAAACAACTCAAGCTTACAACAACATTTCAAAACTACAACCGAACCCAGCCTTAGCAAGGCTCTCAAATCCCTATGACGAACGGATACTTACCCTACTAGCGCTAACAACTGGAGAATAACCATTACTACTCTACCCGAAATCTAAAATCCTAAAACCTTGTTTGACTCCCCGACTGACAGCCCACTATGAGTCACTGCCAATACAACTCCACTTTGTATTCAAACTAGTCATAAAACTTCCAACAACTGATTATCTTGTTGTTTCCACTGGGAAAAAGAATCATCGACCATTCCTTGCTGCCGAAAACTTTCCACTTTATAGAAGGCTTAGATAATCCTTCCAGTAAAGGACTCATCTCTACAATGGTTGGACTCAGACAAGAGCTACACAGTAGGGTCAAATCAATTACTCTGAGATTATTTAACCCTTGCAACAAGTGACTTAACATGTTCACTTAATAACAAGGAAGCTCCCAAGATGAGTCCCAATCACTACCATCTCAGGTTCATCTTGTTACTCCATAACTACATTCCTGATGCAGTCGAGACCTCCTTGGTCTCATACTTACCTACCGATTTAACTAATACAGCAGATTTCCAACCTTTTGATAAGGTTAATAGCCTCACAAATTCGCACCACACGAATCCTGAATGAGTGTTAATATGTCAAAAGTTGTCCAAGCTTTCTTGCCATAATAGCTCTAATAGCCCTCCCGATCCAACCGAGCATAACCAACCATCAAACCTGATCCAACAAAATGCACTTCGCTATAAGTAAATGCTACATGACTAACTGTAGTCTTATATCACAATCGGCCTCATACGACCCACGACCTTTCTTAATTACATGAATGTTGTGGCCTTCCTACAGTCTTACGACCTGTCCTGACATGGTCTCATCCCTCCTAGAGGAACTACGGGTCAATTATAGACTTACCATGCTGTCATAGCTACTCTAGAACTAGATGAATGCTACGGGTGACCCAGAGTCTTACAACACTACCATACTATTTTCCAACCTAGTGAATGCTACGACCACCCCTATAGTCTTACAAAACTTCTATACTATCCACCAATTTAGAGAACGCTATGGCCACCCTGTAGTATTACAACACCTCTACCACTACTTTCCATTCTGGTGAATGTTACGACCACCTCGTAGTCTTACAACACTTCTACCACTACTTTCCATTCTGGTAAATGCTACGGCCACCCCGTACTCTTATAGCAATTATACCACTACTTTCCATTCTAGTGAATCTTACGGCTACCCCACAGCTTTACAGCACTTCCATACTACCATGGTCATTGCCCATGGTCATGCCGCTCATCTACCATTCCAACCATAATCATCCTGAGTCGAACCCGCATCTGACTATACCCAACTAGGTGTTTGCATTATGCTTCGAACCCCAAATCCTCCATCAGACAAGAACATGCAGAGAGGCTCTAACACAACCCTCGACCTAGATCCATCCACATACCCGCCATGCGTCACTACTGATGTGCAATGAAACCCAAATATCAATTCTTATTCAATCCTTTAGACCAAAAAATTCTCCCCCACTTGGATCTGACTGCGCTCTTCTAATCCATAGGATTTGATGGATTTCTAATCCATTTCACAACCTTACTATTCAAACTATCGACAACGTCGACCTACAAGAACAAGCATTCCATTACTAGCCAATCTTTGCATTCACAGGTGCTCTAAAATCGGATGAATCCTTACTGAAATCTCATCGAGCTCTACCATCTCAAATCCTTCCTGTTGACCTCACTACAAGTCCTTGGTGACTTACCGAATGACGAAGAACAACACCTCAAATATCGCAACAGATACCCAACCGATTCCACAACCTACTTGCACTTAAAGCAGTTCCCATGCGAACCTGTAGATGACCATAATACAAAGGTATGAACTTGAAAACTACCAATCTTACACCCATAATCAACCCATTCTTTAGCCCCGAAACCAAGAGGAACCCCTACACATTCTATATCTGAACCCAACATGCCCAACTCGTAAATTTCTTGAATTTTTGCTGAGCTACCAAAGGTCGAATCGACTACTAATCTTTTCTCACTTTAAGCTTATTCCGATGAGGGCCGATGCCTCCCACATCGAAATCCAAATCTGGCTCAACCAAACATCCCTTAAACATGGCTCTCAGCATGTAAAATGGTATATGAAGATTCTCAAGATGAAATGTCTAGACCATCATGAAAAAAACCATAAGCGGAGATTTAGATACACCCCACATAGCATCTCATACATACAATGATAAACACAATTAGTAAGAGCAACAAGGAAAGGAATAAAATACATACTTGCATCATCAACTGATGGAACTCGGATCCCCTTGACATGTGACTGCATTGCTCGACTCCTCACCACAAGAACCTCCATTCGACTCTCGTGACCATCGGTAAACCTCAATGTGCGTGGAGCAGGTTCCCTCACCGCTCCTCTCATAAACTCCGGACAGTCGGCCTTTTGCGGCTCACTTGATTGTAGTGGAAACATAACAGGCTCGTCCCCTGGGGACAATCTATGATGACATGATCAGCCCTACCACACTTGTAGCAATCCATACCCCTATATCGGCAAACCATATCGTGATGCACTGACCCCGGCCATGCTACCCCTTAACCGTTGGTCTGAAGTCATGGATCTCTTTGCAGAACCCCCATCTGCATGCACATGCTCTGGCTTCCTCATCCCCAGGTGCTCCAATTCAATCTCCCATTCTGGGGCTCTAGCAATCATATCATTCAGGGTCTTGCATCCTAACATACTCACAAACTCCCTAATGTCATCCCTCATCCGCTACATACTGCGGAACCAGCAAAGCCCTCTCCCGAAACTTGTAAGTAATATATGTCATAGTCTCAATGGTCTAGCGAAGGTCCTAAAACTCCCTCACCAATTGCTACACCTCAATACCTGGTGCAAACTCTGCCCTAAACCGAGTCACAAACTCATCCCGAGTCATCATCTCCAGGGCTTTGCCTCGCAAAACAAATTCTACCTCCTCCCACCAATCTCGAGATCTGTCTTTCAACATATAGGAAGCAAATCTAACCTTAGACTCCTCAGGGCAAAAACTCATCCAAAAAGCATTCACCAATCCACTAACCATCTCCTACTAGCAATGGGTTTCTTCTCCCCAAATAACTCGAGATCTCCACAAGTAAGAAACTCACGGAAGGAAAGAGTGCAAGCTCCCACAATAACCATAATCTCAGTACGGAACGCGCCCAGACGCTCATCTGAAATCTCTATAATCCCTCCCTTGACCATATTGAAGATCACAGGAGTCTGCTCCAAAATACCACGGGTGATCTCTGACAAGATAAACTCCCGTATCCGCTCATCAATCGGCTCAACACCTATACCTGAGCCTGAACCAGAACCTCAATCTCCCCCACGTGTGCTTATCATCATTCTTAAAAACAATCATACAAATGATCAGAACATACCCAAGAATCCTCATCCAACATGCTTCCTAGACTCTCTATGACTCTCCTTGATTCAAGTATGGATCCTATCGTTTCAGTAGTACGGTCCCAATACTGCCTTCCACACCTATCCATACCTTCCTCAAGAATCATCCCAAATCCTCTAGGTCACCTTTTCAAACCGGTACTCCTAATACTCGCTAAACAACGCATTCGAACCCACTACTGAACTTCCTAGGCTCTCCTAGGTTCCTCACCCTCACTCTGCCATCAGCTGCTGAAGGACTCCCACTAACGTCAGCTAACTACTTCATGAATACAATCACATGCAACAAAGCTTAGACTATTTAACCTTTGCATCATGCAAAGGTTAAATAGGGTCAAATCAAGAGCTGTGCAATCGGGTAAAATCCGTTACTCTTAGATTATTTAACCTTTGCATCATGCAACTTAACATAATCATGAAATAACTATCTCACATCAATATTAGTCCCACAAAGCACAAAGCAAGCAACATTTGGGCATCAGAAAGTCAAACCAGCATACCAACTAATCAAGAAATTCTATCCCATCTTCTAAGATCCATATTAGCGTGCAATTCTAAAGCTTAAACAACAGGCATACAAAGGCATCTCTCCTAATCTTGATATCTTGAGCAGATCCTTAGCCCTAATCTAGCATGCAAATCTCATAAAATTAATGTAACAAACATGTATCAGTTTTCTGGGAATCACTTACTCGAGCTTAGCTGATCGCATGCACCACCCCTTTCTTTTAAAAGATAATCCTTTATTAAAAAATTTATTTTATGAAATTTTTTTACCAAACCCTCAATTTGAGTTCATACACACCCAAGAGTATGTCCGAATACCTCAAACCAAGGCTCTGATACCAACTTGTAATGTCCCAAAATTGGAAGGTAAAATTTTCATTTTTAATTCAACCATAAACACCATTTAGCATTTCCAATCATTTAAATGTATATCAAAGTAAAACAGTTATCAGAATACAACCTAATATCATAAAGTTGTGAAAATATGGGTGGATGCGGTGTAGTCATGTCGTGCCCTTCCATTTTCTATCAAAAGTACCTAAAACCATAAACAATAAGCTATAAGCACAAAGCTTAGTGAGTTCCCTGAAATAACACATACCATACGTACAATAGAGAGTTCTATGTGCCAACCATAGTCTTGCCATTATGCTATGAGCTACATCATGGTTTTTCCTTGCCAATCTTAGGGCCAAGACCCTAGGTCTTACAGATAAGTGTCAAGAGCCACTTCCTGGTCTTCCATGCAAGTATCACAAAGATAACTAGCGTACTATCTATACGTATATATCTATCCACCAATCTGCCAGGGTACAATCCTTGGTCTTGCATACAATTTTCTGGGAGCCACCTCCGGATCTTTCAAACAAATGCCAAGGGCCACCCCCTAGTCTTCCTAAATAACATAAGCTAATGGGCCGACATTGGTGCCTTTGACCCATAGTATAGTGGAGACTCATCTGAATCACAAAGCATGTTGGATTAGGTGTCTAAGCCCATAACTATAATTGGTATATACCTAAATTGATAGTAGGACAATCCTTTTGGGTTGTCCTCAAGACTACCAACTAGACATAATGATTTTGGAGAAAGACGTTGATTTATTATTTGATTAATAGATTGAAATAAATAATTTATTTATATATTGTGAAGATAATATATTAATTAGAAATAGTAATATTTAATTAATATTTAATCAAAAATTAATTGGAATTAATTTTAGGATTAAAAGAATTAATTAAAAGTGCAGGGACTGGAGTGTAATTGTTCAATAGTTGAGCATGAGGCAAGCTAGAACCCTCCATAGGCCTTGGATGGTTTTCTTATGGCCTAAGGGTTTCTAGAATGATCTGTGGTAGATAAACAGGAAACTGGATAACCACCCAGTTTAAGATAACCTTGGATTAGGGTTTATCTAGGGTTTCCTGACTGCACTATATGAACAGCCTAAACCCCTACAATATTCGGTCACTTGTTCTTTGGAAGACCTAGCCAAAAATTTGAGCCTCTCTCCTCCTTCTCAATCATTATCCTTTGCTAGTGTTGGTGTGCACCACTAGAGGTGTGACATTTGTGACGCTTGCTCTTAAGGCTTCAACAACACAAGAATTTGGATTGTTATTACAATATAACAATCAAGATATGAATCATCTAAACCTTATTGTGTATTTCGATTATATACTAGCATTCTATGGTTTTCTATTTTGTTTTTCAAGTTGTATGTTCAATTAGAGAAGCATTGATCAAAATTTTTAGGGTTGCATGCACACATAGGATTACATGTTTTACATAATACCCATCAGTGGTATCAGAGAGTAGGTTTCGTTTTCTATTGGATTGATACAATGGTTGAACTTGAACAAGAAGGAGCAAATAGAATCGTCATTTTGTTTCGCAAACACGGCGTAGTGTTCTTCCACCACAGCGTGTTGGCTTTCGAAATCGTGTAACACGGTGTGGTGATTCTTTACCACGGCGTGTTGGACTGTCAGATCCTCAAATTTTGGTTTTAAAGATATCTTGTGAATTGATTGGGATAATTACCTTTAATAATATTTTTTAATTGTATAAAACTGAATATTTTTAAAATGTAATTTGATATCCTTATCTAGAATTCATGATTGTTTTTATTTTTTAAATTAATTAATTGAATATTAAATTTGAAATCTTAAAATATAACCTAGTATTTTTGGTAAAGTTTTAGAAATACACCTATATATTATATGTAACATTAAAAGTCTAATATATATATATATATATATATATATATATATATATATATATATAAGACAAGTCAGTCGAACAGCTCATACGCGTCATTCACGAAGCTAATCTATAAAGGAAGTTTAAGGAAGCGACCTATAAAATGACCGCAATTGGGTATCCACTCTTACCCACCGCTCCCTTGATTTGTGGAAGGTCGTTAGCCAAACGGGTTTGATAGGACAGCCTAAACCTCATTAATAAGTATAATGAATTATAAAGTAACTAAACATATTTTTTTTATAAAAACTCCCAATCTTAGTTACTTTAGGAAGAAATGTGAAATTGTATGCTAACCAATGAAATTACACATTTCACTTTATGATTCGTTAGTGGAGCGTGTGTGGTTAACCGACATACTAATAGGTACATATAAAGAGTAGCAATGGGCGTCTCGTAAATTATCATTGATTAATGGAGCGCATGTCGCTAACCGACACACTAAAATGAGATGATAAATGACATCGAGTGTATCAAGTTAATTTTCATGATTGTTCGCATAATCGTGATTAAACATGCCATTGAAAAGTTCAATTATTCTTAAAAGATCTAGGAATTTCATGTAAAAACTATATTCGTCGTTTTTTGATGGTGAAATTGGTAAATCGTCATTTACCTACCTTTATGTAATTTACAATTAGATTATGAAATCCCTTTTCTAGGTTGTAAATTATTTAGTTGGATCCTAGCCTTGATATTTCATTTTGGGTGTTATATTGGGGATTGGTCTTATCTAACTAAAACTTTCTTTTCTACTCTTTCAGATGTCTACTCCAACTGATGCTTTTGGTTCCTCCTCCTCCTCCTCCTCCTCCTCCAACAACAACAACAACTTCTCTCTGTTGGACATCTACTTGAAAGTGCAATTGGACGGCACCAACTACAACGATTGGATGCGCAACATCAAAATGGCTCTTCGCTTCAAAGACAAGGAATATATCCTTGAAAAATATTTGGATGAAACTGACGAAACGAAGGCCCCTCCTGAAGAAATGGTCGCCTATAGAAAACACTATAATGATTCCACAAAATTTGCATGCATCATGGTGGCAATAATGACTCCAGAACTACAAAGGCACTATGAGGATTACTGGCCATACGAGATGAACAATAACCTTATGGAGAAATAGCATAAGCGAGCTCATCAAGAAAAGTATGAGGTGGTAAAGTCTCTCATTTTTAGCAAGCTGAGGGATGGAGAGTCTGTGTGCAACCACATTTCGAGAATGCAATGATACGTGGATAGGATAATCAAGCTCAATTTGAATTTTGACGAAGAGTTGGCAATCGATATAGTGTTGAGCTCTCTGTCAAGTTATTGTGATCAGTTCATATTTGTAACATCCTAATTTTCAATAATGAATTTTAAGCTTTATATGTATTTTTCCAGGGTAACTCGACGAGTTGGGAGCTGCCAACTCATCCTGTTGAGTTGTAATGGTCGTGTACTTTTCAATACCTACTTGACGAGTTGGAAGGCTCCAACTCGACGAGTTGAAGGCTGGATATGATAACCCTAATTTTTAGGGTTTGTACCCTATTTAAAGGGCTTAACTCTCATTTTTGGCCTCCCTCATCACCTCCTTGCCCATAGAAAACCATAGTTCGTGCTTTTGCTCTCATTGTGTGTGTATGAGAGAGAGAGAGAGAGAGAGATTGGAGAGTGAGTTTTGGTGCTCTTTTGGAAGGAACAAGAAGCTTGAAGAAGTTAGCTAAAGGAAGAGGTTGTAGATTCTGTGTTTAATCTATTGTTGCAAGCATTTTGAGGTATAAAGTTGATACCTTGGTTATTTATTTGCTAGATCTCTTAATTTGAGAGTTTATGGTCATTATTAGCTTATATTGGATTCATTCTTGGATTTAAGCATGTCATGTATCTATGACTTCAGATCTAGACGTTTCATGGCCTCTTTTAGCATAAAGTTGCCATCTTTATCGAGTCTTGGCCCTCCTCCATGCCCTAAACCCATTATTAAGCTATGTTTTAGTGTTTTAGCCCTTTGATGCCATGCATGGACGTAAAGTTAGCAACTTTATGTGGTATCTTAGTCCTAGGGGACTAGATCTGTAGTTTAGAGCATTAGACTCGCTTGAGAGGTGGCTGAATGAGTTAAGACAAGGAAAACTCGACAAGTTACTCTGCCAACTCGGTGAGTTGGCCCAGGTTTCCTCGATCTTATGGACACTTTATGAACTCGACGAGTTGTCTTAACGACTTGGTGAGTTGCCTCGAGCTTTTCACGATTTTCTAAGACATGAAGGAACATGAGAGTCAGAAGATGCACTCGATGAGTTGGGTCAACATAGACTATTGACCTTCACTGTTGACTTTGACTTTGACAATTGTTGACCAAGTTTGACTTTTGAGGGTATTCTGGGATTTTAATGAAGTAGTCATTGGTGATTGTAGGCAGTTGAGTTGGAGCTGTGAGTTGGGATTTATATTACTGGTTCAGCATTACTTGTGAGGTGAGTTTTCCTCACTATACTTAGGGGTTGAAGGCACCAAGGCCATCCCATTGGATTGATATCCTAGTAGTTATTGATATGATGAGTATGAGTTAGAGATGCATGCTAGTTTTATATGTTAATCTGGCAGATCTGTAGGACTACCTGTGATACTATATAGTTATCTGTATGTGTATTTATTTGTTACATGTCGCTATGTTGGGTGGGTTGGGTTGAGGTTGTACTGCTCAGTGTTATAGCCAACGAACCCTAGAGTATGCCATATATGAGCTGAGGGCTAGGGAGGGCATACCAGACTCATACTAAGGACTCATGAGCATTTAAGATATGAGCTCAAGGTCGGTCAGGGCATACCAGACTCGTACTGTGGGCTAATTTTTTGTATTCTAGTCCAAGGACTGAGGGAGCAAGCCATACATAAGCTCTGGGCCCAAGGGGAAAGCTAGACTTATGTTGCGGGCTCGGGAGTAATCCAGACATGATTTGTGGGCCCAATAGGCAAGTCAGACTCATGTTGTGGGCTAGGGGTAATCCAGTCTGTAAAGCTTTGGACCCATTACATGTTGTTATTATGTGTACTATTTTTTATGTATCGGTATTTTGGGGGAACTCACTAAGTTTCAGGCTTACAGTTGTGGATTTTGTTTCAGGTACTTCGGATGATCGTGGGAAGGCGAAGGCTTGATCATGCACCTCCTCGTTTTTCATGTTGTGATTTTTGGGAAAACTCTGATATTGGATTATTTTGAAAACAATTTGTAAACAATAGATGGTTTTGGAATGTTTGAAAAGTTTAAGTTTTTCTTGAATTTTATGGATGTTACAAGTTGGTATCAGAGCCTTGGTTTGAGTGAATTAGAGGAACACTCGTGTGAATCCAGTTTCAAACTAAGGAAAAGATTTTTAAAATGATTTACAAATGGTTTCAAAATACTAAAGGAGGATGCGAAGTGTATGATCATCCTGAGCCAGTAAGTAGACCTCAAAATACCATGTTATTATTTGATATTGTGATACGTTAGAACAATATGCTAGTGATAGGATAGGGATCCTTAGGAATCGTATGATAGAATTGCCTAATCTTTGATGCCTTATCTTCTGTGGAGTACCTCATTGATTGTTGTGTGACTATTTCTTGTGTGAATTACTTATTAAATGAATACATTAAGTCACGTACTACATGGGTTAAACGGTCTTAGGTTAGGGGATTTGGTCCTGCTGTGCAGCTCCCGTCAGATTCCAACCGTTGTGGAATTGAATCTTTTATTCTAGGGTTGTTTAATTCATGTGGTATGTGATGTTGTTCATGCAATAGCTATCTGGCACCAATGGAGGGTCGTGTGGCGGTTAGTGGTAGGATGGATTATGTAGGGTCGGTCAGCTCGTTATGAGATATTTAGCCATCCTCTAGGAGTGAAGATTGAGCACTTGCCTATGTTTATGAGTAGTGTTAGGGTGTTATGATGATCACTAAGACAAATACGGGTAGGTATGGAAGGTAGTATGGGCTCGTACTACTGAAAGCACAGGACCCGTACGCATAGCAGAGAAGTCACAACCCTTATGGATCTGTTGGGAGTTGGTTTCCCTGGTATGTTATGCGCTTCAACTCATACCTACTTAGTTTATGTTCAGTATCGTGATGGTTAGTTTATGTTCAGTTCGTTGAGCAAATACGGGAGATGATTTCGTCGAGATTTCTCAGATTTTGCAAGAAGAATTGTTTGTGGATCAGGTTACTGCCAGGGTAATCGCCAAACTCGAGAAGCAAATTGCAACCTTGCAGACTGCGAGAGGTGTTGCTATTGAGATGACCACTGGGGGAGTGTTGGATGTGGGGACACAACTAAGAAAGAGGAGGAGGGATCTTTCAGAAGAAGACGAGGAGTCTGAGGCTACTGACTAGGGAACTGGAAGTCAGGAGAATCATGAGGTGTGTGGCAAGTGTGGGGGAACTCACGGATTTGCTTGTCACAAGTTCGGGTGTTTCAAGTGTGGAGAAAGAGGGCATGTGCAACGGGATTGTAAGAAGGATCATATATACTTTCACTGGCATCATCCAAGTCATTGCAGGTCTAGCTGTCCTATTTTGGGGGCGGAGGGAATTCAGGTTCACCGATCATCATTCCTTAGGAGGTCAAGGTCAAGCCGCAAGGAATCTCAGGTATGTAATTGACCCCCCTGTTCTATAATAATCTTATCAAGAAATTGTCCTCTATCGGTATTTGTTTTTTCTTTGGAATCTTGTTGGGTATGGGTAAGTAGTGACTTTTTGTTAGTTCTCTGCTTTGCCTGATCTATGTGTCCTCAATATTCATGTACCTTCGGTATGGGTCGTTAGGTCATTCGGGATGTCAGGGGAATTTAATTATCATCAAGGTATTGTAGATAGATGGGGTTCACAGATTCATTTGAGGATGAGAAATTAGAGTAAAGATTTTCCAGTTTAGCGTAAGGTTTATGGTTTTAGTCACCAACATAAAGGACTTAAGGAGGTGGTTGTTATGGTTAGCAACAATATGTCAGCACCAGGGTGCGCAAGTGGATTGATATGGCATGAGTACCTTAGCAATACGAGCAAGGGCCCACATTCTTGGGAATGGGAAAGCTAGGAATTGGATTGTAATTGAGTTGCAAGCAAGGAAGGTATGTTTGGATCAAGAATCAGTAGTTAATCATGCTCTATAAGCAGTTATAAATTGGAAATTCAGAGGCCTTCGGCTGGAATTCAGGTTTCTCTTGGGGTTTGTTTGATATGTATCTGGAGGATTATTCTTCGTATGTTATTCATTCCACGGTTAAGTATGGTAATACATGGTTGAATCGGTTTGGTTATGTTTTGGTTTCATCACCAGTGGGTGATGGTTAATGTTCTAAGTGGGGGAGAATTGGGAATTCTCAGGTTGAGCGTGAACCATTGAAGGTTTTTCTAGTTGCTATTCAGACTATTGTTTTCTGATTTGTTGGGCGGTGAACCTTTCTAGAAGCATGAATGTTTAGTCCCAGGTGGACTCATGGTTCTCTGGTTTAGGTGCCAGGGTGCTCTAGACCATCGTTCATTGAGTTCGTCTTTTAGCTGAAATCCTCTGAAGGATCCAAGAGGCGACGGTTAAGAGCAAGGGATGTGTCACCTACCCTCCTGTGCAGTGTGTTAATGTTCCCTCAGTCTTTAGAGTATGTTTACCCTCGATGGTGAAGTAGAATTTTGATTCGTATCGGACTCAGGTTTTGGCAATCCTTCGGTATCGCCCCGGAAGTCTTCGCGAACTAGTTTTGTGTTGATAGAATCTGTCCAGTGTCAATCAAGTATGGGATCTTGTTGTGATCCATCATGAGGTTGGGGGTTCCCTAAGCATGTGCATGGTGGTAATTTCTTTGTGTGTATCTGTGTGATGTTTAAGGTAGCATTAGGGTTGGTTCTACTTATGTGAATGGTTGGGTTGGGGTTATAGTCTGTGGATTGGATCAAGAGTTTGACCATCAACCTATTTTCGAGACGTGTACTACCATGGCTTCGTAAGGTTTTGCTTGGGTAATAACTTATTCTATAAGTGAATCGTGCGTGGAAGGGTTTCAGCATTGTTGTACTTTCCCGGTGTTGTGAGGAACGTTGATTAGGTCCCTTAAAGGCAATGGAAGGAGGGGAGTATCTTTAGGCCTAGGGTGTTGGGCAAGCAAGGTAATTTCGACAAGGTCAGTATGAGGTCGAGAGCATTCTAGTCATCGGCTGTGGGCCGGGGATGGCATTCCAGACTCATGTTGTGGGCCTAATAGACATGATTATTTGTTTCTCCTATTTGGGATACTATTAGTATTGACGCATTGATGGGGAATCGGAAGACCCACAAATATGTTGGTTTGATTAAGGGAGCAGTAAGGGTTATGGGGAGTATCGGTCAGGTATCAGAAGGCCTCTATGGTATGTATGCATTATATTTACAGTTGTTTGCAAGCTGTTGTTGGGGTTCGATGTTGGAAATTGCTTATGATGACACAATCATAGAGCTCTTTATGATGTCCCGTGTGGTTGTTCAAGTGGGGGTACACCTGAGCCGATGGGAATGGATGTAATGTGGAAATTTTTGGTTGATCATCTAGCTCATCGAAGCAGTGATTGGTAATTGTATAGAAGAGAGTCAATGATTATTGAGGTATTAGTACATCATATGGTCAGGTTCTTGGTGAAGTGCGCAGTCGATATGTTTTGAGGATCATTTATGCATGTTACTAGTAGTGTCTCTAGTCAAGGGTTGGGGTAGATTTATAACTGGATGCTCATCAGTTTTAGGGAAGGATTGCTCTTGGTGGAAACTCGCATTGGGGATCGCAAGTGTATCCGTGCAAGGTCGGTATTTTGGAAGTCTATGAAATAAGTGGAGGATCTTTTGGTTGAGGGTGCGAGTCACGAGTTCCAGGCAAAAAGTGTAATTTCATCATGATGTTGTTGTTGGATTAGTGTCTAAGTCCATAACTATTTTGGTATGAACTTGACCCGATGGTGCATGGTCCTTTTGGGTTGCCTTCACCAAAGCAACTTGATAGGATGAATTATGGAGAGAAAGGATTAAATATGATTTATTAA
Source organism: Lactuca sativa (assembly GCF_002870075.4). Classification (NCBI taxonomy): domain Eukaryota; kingdom Viridiplantae; phylum Streptophyta; class Magnoliopsida; order Asterales; family Asteraceae; genus Lactuca; species Lactuca sativa. Next base: position 73,076,919 of record NC_056629.2, read on the forward strand.
TATGTTATGGAAATAATATATTAAAGGAGAAATCATATTGTTTAATTAATATTAGTCAAGAATTAATAAGAATTAAGTTTGTGACTAAAAGACATTAATTAAACTTAAGGGACTTGAACTGTCAATTGTATGATAGTTGAATATTGAGCTAATGGACTCCATATTAAAGGAGTGCACGAATTCTATGGGGAAACCCATTAGAAATCGTCCAAGGCCTTTAAGGGAGGAGCCCATGGGTTGCTAAGGTCTTAAGCATCCAAATTAGGGTTTCCTTGTTAGATAACCCTAATAGCCTCACTATTTAAAGGACCCTAAAGCCCTAAAAACGTGGTGAACTAATTGGTTAGGGTTTCCACATGTTTTGGGCAGCCTCCTTCTCTTCTCCTCTTCATCCTCTTGCTTTTGGTGTTTGTGAACCATTAGAGGAGTGACATTTGTGACTCTAAGCTTTCTAAAGTCATTACAAGAAGGAATTGTGATTGTTATTGCAATATAACTGTAACAACCCGAAATTTCGTATCATTACTTGTAACCCCTTTTCTTAATCCATTTCGATCAACCAATCGTCGTTTCCAAATTCGTTTCCGATTTAGCTATTTAATTAAGTCATTAAATTGTAATTATCTAAAATGACTTAATGGGTGTCCTAATGCATTGAGAAATCATTCTAACACCCCATTCTAGTGATCAGAACATTTCTAGAATCAACCATATCGGGTTACGACAACTTGGTCGGGTGCGACCAAAAGCCCTGTCTAATGCCGGTATCGGGTAAAATTCCGCCGTGTCCAATTCCCGAACACTATTTAAAGTGTTCTAAGCTTCCATTTGAAGCTTTTGTCTCTCTCTCACTACTCTCTCTCTAACCTCTCTCCTCCTCCTAGATTAAGGTTCAAAATCAAAGATTTAAGGCTCCAAATCATAGAGGTAACCTTCCTAACTTGTTATTCAACCTCTTAAGCCTTCAAATCTATGTTTAATTTATGATTTTGGACTTGGAACATGTGTTTACGGCCAAGGAGCATGCTTGGGCCGTAAACACATAATATTAGGGTTTTTAAGCAATTTAACCCTTCCAAATCATCATTGGGACTTAGATACGACCTTGAGGCTTACAAACCTGGACTTAGAACACCTTAAACTTGGATTTTGAGGGATTAGTATGAGTTTACGGCCAAGGTATGTGCTTGGGCCGTAAACCCCTCAAACATGGGGAGTAAACTCACTTTTACATGTTAGAATGCCTTGTAACTTAACCAATAGCCTTGTGGTAAATCCTAGAACCATCTAAAAATAGTTTGGAGACCTTAAACATAACAAAACTATACATTTGAGAGTTTACGGCCATAGCATGCGCTCCAGGGCCATAAACTCCTAATTATATGTCATTTGATGCCCTAAAGTCATACCAAGCCTTGGAAAATTAACTAGAATCACATGTGATTGCTCTAAGTACCACAAAATAAATATAGTTTGAGCATGGGAGAGTTTACGGCCGTAAACTCCAAGTTTACAGCCGTGAACTCCCATAAGTCACGTAAAAGTTGGCTCAATACATTCCAAGGCATTTGAAAAATCCATTCCAACATTCCCTTGTCCATTTAAGCCATTTTAGCACTTGAAATCACCCAATCATGAGTTCACGTCCGTGAACTCATGTATGTATGGGTTCTATGGCTGAAAACTCATTAGGGAGTTTACTCTTGGGGAGTAAACTCAAATCCAAAGTCCCTCGCATCAATACAAGTCCGTAGATGTCACCCGAGTCACTCCAAACACTCGTTTTGAAGTGTTCTAGCTCATTGGAGTGTAATGTTCCATCTAATTAGTAATTGTAAATCTAATTAGATATATTTGGACATTATTTCATTTTACATAGGAACATCGCGAGTAATCAAGCCCCGAACTAACGTTTAGTGTTCGAAACCGTCGCATTTCCTCGTCTGGTGAGTTCATACCCCTACCCTTTTTCACTATTTTCACTGTTTCCAGGGGGAACACAAGCAAAGTACACGGGATTACTTGTACTCAAAAACTTGTTTTCATGTGTGTGTTTCACATTTTATATGCTTTTAACACTGATTGTTACAACTGATAACCATTTGAACATGCAGATCACATAAACATATTATTTGTGAAATGGGTTTATAAACTGTTATGTTTTATATATTTCAAAAATGGTTTCCACATTTTATCAGTTAAAAGCATGACATTAGAACTTTTGAAACATAAAACTTGTATATTGTTTGTCCTCGGTAACACTCCACAGAGATACGCGGGTGGAGGATTATCATATTATTACTAGTAAATTTGTTAGTCCTGTATGATTGGAGACACGTCCTCGGTGAACACTCCATAGAGATACGCGAGTGGAGGACTGCACCCGTAACCAGAATCTCTAGGACAGGGAGCGTGACTTGAGTGTATAGATCTATACGGGGCTGACTACCCCACACCTGGCTGCTAGCTACAGTCGAACCGAAATGGTTCAAGGGTGATGAAAGTCATAAGGTGATGTGGACTACTTATTGCCACATTTAGTCTATTGTATGGTTATGGAACTCGCAATTAGGATAACAGAGATTTACTTAATAGTAATAATGAATAACTTAACACATTTCACAAGATAACCAGGCTTCAATACACATCTTTCACATTGGAAACCAACATTCAAGAAAGTATGGGACTTTCCTGGGAACGCACTTGTACATAACCAGAACAGTAAAACAAACCAGATAACCTAACTGTACATTTTCACAAGGGTAAACGTGTTTCAGTGTACAACTTTACTTACATCTTGACAACAAATAACCAACACTTTTAAGAAAATATGGGATTTTCTTGGTGTGTGTGTGTGTGTAACATTTTTCAGAAACGAAAAGGAAACCATACGTTTTCACAAAACAAAATCGCTTATGAACTCACCAGCGTTATGCTGATTTTCAAAACCGCTTGTGTTCTCAGGTCAGCGTTAGAACAGGTACCCGAAGATCCTTTTGTCCAAAGATGGAGTGCGCAGAAGACCAGTTTCCTTTAGCTTTATAAATATACTATGTATCACATGTACACTTTACTTTTCAAAACAAATGTAAAACTTTTCAATATGTAATGTAATGGTTACTTTACTTTACTTAGTATGTGCATTGGATTTGATACTCAACGTGGAGTCAACCCCGGAAAGGTTTCCGCCTTCGGTTTTCGGGGTGTGACAATAACAATCAAGGTATGATCTAAACCCTTATTTATATGTTATATTGATTATCATATGCTAGATCTAGGGTTTATAGTCTTGGATAACTTGCATGTACAATAGAGAAACCTAGATCCAAGCATTAGGGTTTGTATGAGCACGTAGGATGTTCTTATGGCTTAAACCCATCAGTGGTATCAGAGCCTTGATTGGTTTCTATTGTATTGATGCATATTTGATCGAAGTCAGCACTGAAAATCGAAATTTTTGGGTTCTGAGTGTTTGACTCGCCGAGTCACTTGGTGAACTCGCCGAGACAGGTGTACTCGACGAGTCCAATTCCAGACTCGACGAGTTGAAACGTCTGACAGCTAATTTTCACGATTTTCTTCCTGTTTTGGCTTTGGATAATTACCATAAATATGTTTTTGCTATAAAATCCAAATTTTATCAATATTTAGTGATTATCCTTACCTAAATAGAAGATAATTGTCAAAATTTAGATAATCTTTTGTTTTATTAGATAAAATTTGATTATTTGTAATTTAGATTTGAATTATCTTGTATGAAAAGTTTCAATTTTCTCCCTTTAGGTTTTATAGTTTAAATTTGAACTTAAAAGTTTTGTTTTAAAATTTAAATAGTTGAAACCCTAATGTTTTGAAAAAGGTTTCAAAACTTGCCCTCAAGTTTTGGAATTTAAATTTTAATTAAAAGTTTAATTCTGATGTATATTTAAATTCTAAACCCTAATGTTTTGAAATGTTTCAAAACTTGCCCTCAAGTTTTGGAATTTAAAAGTTGATTAAAAGTTTAATTTAGGAATGTTAAATTCTAAAACACTAGTATTGTTTTGAAAAGTTCAAATCACACCCTTATGGTTTTATTAATTAATTAAGGTGTATAATTAAAAGAGGTTTAATAAATCCATAAAGTTTTGGTTTACAATTTAATTGAATTAAAATTATAATTGTTAAACTTGACCACCTAGTATTTTAAAAGTGTAAAATACACCCTATACTATATATAACATTAAAAGTCTAACATTATATATATGTATGAGTAAAAGTCAGTCTTACCGTTAGTAGGTCTCATTCACGAAGCTAGTCTATAAGGGGTGTTTAAGGAAATTGCCTATAAAATGGCGATTGAATAGGTATCCACTCTTACCCACCGCACTCTTGACTAGTGGAGGATCGTTAGCCGAACGGGTAGGATAGGACAAAACCTTCCATTATAAGTATAATGAAGTACAAAAGTAACAAAATGTTTTACAAATTCCCAATCTTAGTTACTTTAGGCAAAAGTGAATTGATGCAATTCCATGAAATTACACTTTGTGCCCTTGCGAAGAAGTTAGTGGAGCGTGTGTGGTTTACCGACACACTAAATGGTTCTAAGCAAAGGTAGCAAAGGGTGACTCAATGTTTGTCATAGTTCGGTGGAGCATGTGTGGTTTACCGGCACATCGAATAGGTGACTATAACATGTGGGGACACCATGTAAGTTTGCATGGTTATTCACACCCGCTTTGTGATCCTCGGCATCCCAGTCACAAACTAGAGGGGGATATCGAGATTTAAACATGCCATTTAAATGTTCAATGAATCTCATAGGATCTAGGAATTTTCAAGGATTTAAAACTTAAATTTCTTTTTTGTTTTTCATGGTGGAAAATTAGTGAATCGTCATTCACTTACCTTCAAATGTTCTGCAATTTGGGTTACGGTATCCCTCTCCCGAGTTGTGGAATATTGTGTTGGGTCCTAGCCTTAATATCTCATTTGGGTGATTTATTAAGGACTCAATCTATCAATTAACTTGAATTTGTTTTCTCCCGTTTTGTAGATGTCAAAGTTCGACAACTATGGTCTTCCCAAATCCCGTGGAACAAACATTCCACACGAAGATGATATTCCACGATTCGATCGAGGAACAAGAGATCATGCTTCACTTCCTCCTCCTCCTCCAATTATTCTACCTAACCCACAAGATCGAAGAATTGAAAGGTTTAATGTCACTATAGCCCTATTGGAAATGAAACATGAAGATGGTAAACCCATGTGTGCCCACGTTCTAGGAATGAAATCACACATCGATAGGTTGATTATGTTGGGTGCGTCATTCCCTGATGAGTTCGCTATAGGCTGGGTTCTACAGTCACTCCCTGAATCATATAATGAGTTCAAAAGAAAGTATTATATGATGGATCATGACGCAAACCTCATTGACTTAACTTACATGCTCATTGCTGCTGAATCAGAAATGATTTGGCAAAGAAATGGAGCATATTTGTTGGGAAAGTCAACCAACCATGCTTCCGAGGACGTTCTAGGAGAACCGACCTGCGTTTGCTGCCAAGAGAAAGGGTGTTGGATACAAGTCTGCCCTAAGAGCCTGAAGAGTCCAGAAGATGGGAGAGTCAAAAAGTATCGCTGTACTTCAGGTAAAATCCACTATCTAACTCCATTAAGTTCCTATTCATTGATTCTTAATACATAATGTGATAAGATTGCATTTGAATGTTTTGCATGATCAGTGAAAAAGAGAGGAAGCTTGATGGAAGAGCAAGATGAGTCTAATCACGAAGAAATGGATCTCGATCGCATGGATTTGAAGATTAGATTTGGAGCTTAGAAAGTTATGATAGAATTGTTAGAATTTTTTCTTGACTACATAGTTTTCCAGTTAATTTTGCATTGTAAGGACAAATGTTTTCCGCTGCTTTTATGAATAAAATAAATTTTGGTTTGACTCATTTATTTATTTAATTTCCTTGCAATGAAATCGTTATGAAAAATTGATGTTCATATATTTCTACAACAAGTGGATGTGATTCTTAATTATGTTGATTGTGAAAACGTCGAGAATTTACCAAATAGGGAGAGTTTCTCATCACCCAAGGTTCAAGTGGACAGAAACTTGGAACCATGCAACTTGGTTGCACGATGAATGAGAAATTTCACATTTGTAAATTAGACTAATTCATTGACTAAGTGTCAAGTGAAGGACTAAGAGATCAAGTACACAAAGTTGTGTGTTGATCAAATCCATCACAAGAGTAACAAAGATATTCGTCATGATTTACTAAAAGTTTAGTAAATGTGATTATACTTACAAGATTAAGTGAAAGGTTTAAATCAATAGCAGAACGAATAAGAAGAATCAAGTATGCAGAAAGATAAAAGTTTCTCTATTCTAAGAAGAATGGAGAGTATCTTTTATGCTTTATGATATGTCTTAATGATTAAGAACCATAACTCAATTAATCCTCTAAGTAAGTCTTAGTGCAATTGTATGTCTAAGAAGAGGAATTAACAATTGAAGAAATGGTTAAATCAGAAAGTCAATCATACTTCGTTCCAAAACAAGTTTTAAAGTTAAGATTTTTATATTAAGTGACAACTTTTAAGAAGGTTTATAACATTCATCAAATGTAGAATTTGGAAAAAGGTTTTCTTATTCTTGCACATCTGGAATTGGAAAGTTGTGATGTCTTGGATAAGACAAGGAACAACTAGGACCAATTTTATGAAATGTTTTGTCTTGATAAAAGCTACACTAACTCTTGAATATTGGTTTGTCAAGAAATGTTTATTGACAAAAGAATCTTATATGTCAAGGAGTCAGTGGGAGTCTTAATGGTCTTGAAAAGTTCAAGAACTAATCAAGGATAAACCTTATCGATCTTCACTAGCACACGAGTAGAGGTTTACAACCTATCGTGTTGACATTACCTTATTTCTGTGTCGTTCCAATTGAGTTAATTATGCATGTGAGCCCTATGAGTTCTCATTTGAACGCATAAAAGGCAAGCACCTTGATCAATGAAATATACATTGATAGGAAAGGATGAGCTGCTTGACTACTTGGAAGACATGGTGGGCAGCCATGTTACCGTAAGGCAAGAAATCAAGATTAAGAGTTTGATCCATATGAGTTTGAATTTGTCATAAACTTTGGTTTTAACAAATTCACATGGATAGGAACACATACACCATTAAAATCTAAGTGTCATAAGATTCCCTCCTTCATGGAAATGACTGTGAGGAAATGCTTTCACGAAGAGAGTTTTAAGAAGACAGCGATTGTAAAAATTGGATTCTCGAATTCGATTATGGTTACGGTATCCCTTTCCATGATTCGAATTATGAGATTTGGCAATTAGTCTGAATTGTTTGGACACACATACGAGCTATCTAAGACAAAGGTGTATAAAGAAGCCTTGATAAAAGATTATCAAAGCATTGGGTATTAGAAATATGAACTTAAAGAAATTCAATAGGGATTGCCTTTCTGAAAGTTAAGTTGTTTCTGAATACATGTCAAAGATAGTAGGAGCATAAGTGTTATGTTTATAATAATCATCGTGATAGTGGGAGCATAAATGTTATGATTGCATGATTATTAAGGCACGTATTGCAAGTTGGCAATATTAATTATAGAAAACAAGAGTTATACTTTGCAAAGTCGCAATGGTTGTAAAGTTGTTTTGCTATAATTAAGGGAGAGAATATTATGCTTCATTTCAAATCTAAAGGCTTAGGTTATGGAATGTTAATAATTTAGTCAATGAAACATAATGCGTTCTTAAAATTCGATTATGATTACGACATTTCTCTTTATATTTCGAATTGAGAGAACGTAGCACATAAAATATTATGGCAGAAATTTGATAAAGTATCGAATCTTTATGTAAGACATTATGTATCGTGTCGCATACGCTTCAGGTATAGGATCGATGGAAAATGCTATAATATTTGACCATTCTAAAATTTTCCAAATGTCTAGTGCTTTTAGAGGGAAAAGGACAAGAATCGGTTTTGACTAAGATAATTAGACAACTATCAAAGGACAATCCAAAGTTTGCCGAGGATTGGCCGCTTGTGAGTAGTTGGAAGCATGATATTGGATGGACCATATCGACATTATTATGAATAGATAAGATTCTATTAAGAATGAGTTGTCATATGGTAAGTATGGAAAGGTTTCCATATTAGGAATTGGATATTGAGAATCAATGTCTAGATTAGAAATTTTATGCAAAATGATGTTCAAAGGAATGTACTTTGAGTGAGAGACATCACATCTATGGAATTGTCTTGTAACAATCTCCGATAGAGGACTTTGTAATTTTATTGGCAATAGTCATTGTGACTTTAGTGCAGTGACATTACAAAAGGATCATTGCATAAAATGTTAGAATCTAACATATTCTATAAGTGGAAAGAATTTGATATTCTTTCACTTATGCAAATGGATTAGGAGTTGTGAAATGAGTATGATTGGAAATGTGTTCATTTGATCTATTTCACAAAGTAAGAACTGTAGGTAAACATTGTGTGCATGCTAATAACATGGGACAAGTGTTGTAATTCAAGTAAGAAGTTGATTACTCGAAACAACAAATAATGAGTAATCGATATAGTGATAAATAAAAGGTGTTTTATTTATACTCAAAGGTTTGAGGCCATATGGGATTAGTATTATTCTTGTGTTTCACTTTGCATGTTTTGACTTCCTGAATAATTGGTTTAGAACAGTCTAATTATTCAAACGGGCCACAGCCGTTCATATGTTGGAAGTAGATATGAATGAAGACTGTCGTGAATTGGTGTGTGGATTGTCTAAAGAGCATTAGACATAAGCAAATGTTTGCTGCAACGTTCATGAGTGCTTATGAATATGATTTGAGCATTGGATTAAACCCACGCTCACTTGGATCACTTCATGGATTGTATCACGAGTGATTGGTGAGACGATAACATCTTATATTCTTGAAACCAAGATGTGTGAGTTGTATCTTGCGATTCGGTTGCACATTGATAATATGTAAACGCACCACTAACTTGGTGTTATAAAATATATTGTTGTGTGTGATTTGGTGAGTGAGTGCAAGCGAGCATTGAGTCAAAGTTTATCCGTTCCTTTTATCCAAAGTAGGATAAAAGCGATATCTGTGGGCCCCTCGATGATTTAGTGATGGCACCTAAGTGCTTGGCCAAGCCGGGACTAATTTGATGTGTTCAAATTGTAGTTTGTTGTCAGTCGTCATAAATCTGAATTCCGGAAATAGCACATAGACAGAGAGAATGATTTAGATCCATGGGTTGCTTAGGGATTAAGCATCCAAATTAGAGTTTCCTTGTTAGATAACCCTAATAGCCTCACTATTTAAAGGACCCTAAAGCCCCAAAAATGTGGTGAACTAATTGGTTAGGGTTTCCACACATTTTGAGCAGCCTCATTCTCTTCTCCTCTTCATCCTCTTGCTCTTGGTGTTTGTGAACCATTAGAGGAGTGACATTTGTGACTCTAAGCTTTCTAAAGTCATTACAAGAAGGAATTGTGATTCTTATTGCAATATAACAATCAAGGTATGATCTAAACCCTTATTTATATGTTATATTGATTATCATATGCTAGATCTAGGGTGTATAGTCTTGGATAACTTGCATGTACAATAGAGAAACCTAGATCCAAGCATTAGGGTTTGTATGAGAACATAGGATATTCTTATGGCTTAAACCCATCAGTTGTAATCGAAGGTTTGGTTGGGTTAGAATGTCAATGTCTTCCAGGTTCTAGGAACCTAGTGGCTGGATCAGGTGTGGGACTGGTAGTTTCTGCGGCGGGGAGAAAATATTTGCATCCAAGTTTAGTGAGAGGTTGCGATGAATCAGAAGATTTTGGGTGGAATGCAATGGTAGATCCTTAGATCTCGAGTTGTGAGTTTAGAACTGAGTTAGATCTTTCTACTAGTATTTAGCATGTTGCTTTGTGGTAATCGCCTGTAGGATTGTATACTATGAGCAATTAGTTGGCGATAGGGAGCAGTATGATTGTTGTTTTGTCGGTATTATGTGCATACTTGATCCTGATTGTCTAGTTGATGACATGTTGTGTTTGGATGGGTTAAGGCCCTGTGCGGGCTGACGGTAAGTCGTAGGCATGGAGGCTCAGGAGGAGCGATAGGGTTGAGGTGTTAGGCCAACAAACCCTGGGTATTCCAAACCGATGGTTCATTGGACCCGACATGATGGCATTCCAGCCCGAGGCTGATCGGGCCAGGCACGAGTGTTTGTGCTTATGAGCTAATAGTGATGTGCATCTTGACTCGGGAGTTAAAGGAGGCATTGAATTGTCGCAACAACATGTGATCTGTGATTCCGTTTTCTGGTGGGAACCTTAAGTTATCAGAAGTTGGATACTCAGTTTAGGGGATATGTGGAATGAAATTAGCAATGGTTCAGTATGAGCGGTCTGTCAGAGAGTCATACCGGTTTTGAGATTCCCAGCTTCAGATTTCAGGTGAAGTGGGATTGGTCGCTACATTGAATTATGGATTAGGTTTCTCCGAGGTGGAAATTTTCTGCTAGGTTTGATCGAATTGGGAAGGTCGTTGTGAATTCAAGTTATGGAGGTCCCTCTCAGGATGTCGGGCATGCCAAGGATCGTAAGGATGATTTCGAGGACGAAAATTGAATTTAAGTGGGGGAGAGTTGTAACATCCCAATTTTCAAGAATGAATTTTAAGCTTTATATGTATTTTCCCAGGGCAACTCGACGAGTTGGGAGGCGCCAACTCGTCGTGTTGAGTTTTAATGGCCATGTACTTTTCAAGACCCACTCGACAAGTTAGAAGGCCCCAACTCGACAAGTTGAAGGCTGATTACTGAAGATCCCTAGCCTAGCACTAGCATGTTGTTCTAACATATCGCATAATCAATTACTATATGGTATTTTGGGGTTTATTTACTGGCTCCGAATGATCGTACACCCTACATCCTCCTTTGATATTTTGAAAACCCTTTTTTTCTTTTGAAAAATCATTTTGAAATTACTTCCCTTGGTTTGAGACTGGATTCACACAAGTGTTCCCCCAATTCACTAAAACCAAGGTTCTGATACCAACTTGTAACACCCGTTAAAATCAAGCCAATTTTAAACTTTTAAAATGCATTCCAAATTCAATAGTTATTACAAAACACATTTTCAAATGTATTATATCAGAGTATCTCAGAAACATAATTATCAAAACGAAGAGCGGTATCACGCCTTCGCCTTACCACGATCCCCTGATGTACCTGAAACAATAAACTGAAACTGTAAGCCCGAAAGTTTAGTGAGTTCCCCCAAAATACCGATACACATACAATCCACACGAGCATGTCAGCAATATCATAACATAACAAACTTGTCACACCCCAAAACCGGAACGGCGGAAACGTTCTGGGGTGGATGACATCATGTCAAGTATCACAACATATGCAGTATAATAATCAAAGCACAACAACAATTGCATTAATAGTAATAGTTTTACATGGTTTACATTGTATAGAATCATTAAAGTAATACAAGTAATAATGTAGGCACAGCTCGGTACTAAACGGTCTTCACCAAAAGCTCCTGAAATGTACCTGTCTATTGCTGACCTGAGAATACAAGTTATTTTGAAAGCGAGTATCAGCATTTTTATAAATGCTGGTGAGTTCATAAGTCTTTAGTGTCATTTGTGTAAGTTCAAAATAACTTTATAAAAGTGGTAATTTAGAGTCTACAGTGGATTAGAGTCATTTCCAGAAAATCCTATATTTTCTTACTTAAAAGCAGTCTTTTACCAAAACTTGACAGAGGTATGTTTGTAAAAGTAATTTTTCCCTTAAACATAATCATTACCAAAATACGGTGCTTGATTTTAAAGAAAGTAGGAGAATATCAGGGAAAATAACATATGCCTCAGCAGTGAAGACTGCTGACTAAGGCGAAAGAGATCATAGACTCCAGGAGAGTATCGAATGAACGACACGCCTGGCTCAGTCTAACAAGAGGAGATACAGACCCCAGATGGTATCAAATGAATGATAGGTCTGGTAAGGTCTAAAACAGAGAGACACATACCCCATACAGGATCAAATGAATTACACGTCTAGCAAGGTCTAAAAACAAAGAAACACAGACCCCAGACAGGATCAAATGAATGATACGTCTAGCAAGGTCTAAAACAAAGAGACACAGACCCCAGACAGGATCAAATGAATGATACGTCTAGTAAGGTCTAAAACAGAGTAATTCTAGGTGTGTATTTTCTAGGTGTGTATTCCCAACATACAATATTAAGCGTCGTTACCTTAAGGCCATGAATTATAAGGTAACCCCGAGATACTCGTAACCATACTGATAGACACTAGAGAACTCGACGCCCTGCAAGTGTCAAAATAAATATGTGACATTTGTCACCCCTCGGCTTGGTAGGCTGTGGACTATAGCTAGTAGTTAGGGTGCGGGAGTGTCAATCCCGTATAGATCTATACACACAATGCCCGCTCTCCCTACAAGAGACTCTGGTTACCAACTAGACAACGGAGAAGGTCGTGTCCTGAAGATGTATCCCGAATAGTGGATTCTGATGTAAGTGTTGGACTAGCAGTAGAGACTCATAACTGAACCGATCGATGTAAACCCATATGTCTATACATGTACACATGATATATAATTAATGATCAAACGACCTTCGGATGGATATCCGATCCCACCAGACCACATCTCAACGAAGAAAAGGAAATAGGGCAAACTAGCCTTCCTAAGTCCTTTAATCATTATTTATATAACTATACAAGTACAAATATACTTTTAACTAAGTGGAAGCGTTAACAAGTATAAGTGAAGTATAAGCGTTCACAAGTATAAGTGAAGTAGAAGCGTTAACAAGTATAAGTGAAGTAGAAACGTATCGTGAAGTAGAAGCGTATCGTGAAGTAGAAGCATATTGTAAAGTAAAAGCGTATTGTGAAGTAGAAGCGTTAATAAGTAAAAGTGTATCACTAAGTAGAAGTGTTTCACAAAGTAAAAGCGTATCACGAAGTAGGAGCATTAACTAAGTATAAGTGAAGCAGTAGTATCTTAACCAAGTAAGAGTATAAAAACATGGAAGAAACTTTGATGAAAACTTTGGAAAACCTTTATACTTAAGAAATTCATGACTTGGTATTCTTTTGTAAAATAAGTTTGAAAACCTTTTAAAAACCTTTCGTAAACGAGTTTTAAATGAAACTTAATTAAAAACATTCAGCGCGAGAGTCAATTTGAGGAAAGCTTTGTTTTAGAAAAACCATTTACAATATCATACTTGGTAAAACAGTTAACAGTGTAATAAATCCTTGTGCATGCGGGTTATCAATCACATGTGATTGATATGATAACTGGCATGTTTAACTTGTATTCCCCCCATAAAACATGTAAAACGTTTAAAAGGTTAATTTAGGGGTATGAACTCACCTGTTGTAAGTGGATCCGACAGAGGTGCCGGTTGGGTGCTCGGTGTCAAGTAAAGACTTGAACACAACTTAGTGACCTATTAACATATGATGACATATGTTTACATACAATTAGCAAATATAATACTAATTAAACACGTATACGCATCCTAAAGTGCGGAAAACACTTTGGTTAAGTGCTTGGAGTGTCCCGGGTAACATCTAAGGGTGTGTATGGCCTAGATAGGGAGTTTACTCTTCAAGAGTAAACTCTTTATAGAGTTCACGGCCCTGGGACTAACTCCCCATGAGTTTACGGCCGTAAACTCATGGTGAGGGTGTTCTAGGATGCCAAAAGGGCTTATATCACTCAAGGAATTAGGCTAGGTCCAAATACAAAGTGTATGAATGGATTTAAGGCATTAAATGGATCATTTGAGGAGTTTACGGCCCTAAACAAGGAGTTTACAGCCGTAAGCTCCTATATGCATGTTCTTTTTGTGTTTTGAGGTCTTAAATGCTAGAGAATAAAATCCTATGTGTTTTTCCAAGTCAAATGGGGGTGTTAGGGCATCATTTGGCCACCTTTTGGGAGTTTACGCCCCATGGACTTTTCCTAGGGAGGTTTACGGCCGTAAACTCCTATTTCCTTGGTTTAATTGAAGTTTAAAGCCTTTACTTCAATGGGGGTTGCTTCTAGATACTTTTCAAGGCCATAGGAGGTGTTTGAGGGCATTTCTAACACTTGATTTTGAGTTTACTCCCCATGAAGGGGAGTTTACGGCCTAAGTATGTTCTTGAGCAGTAAACTCAAGTTTACTCCCCAAAATTTAAGTTCAAGGTGTTCTAAGCTCGAATGTGTAAGTCCACAAGTCATATCTAAGCCTTAGGGGTAGTTTAGAGGGGTTTTGGGGCTTAAAAAACCCACTTAGGGGTGTTCACGGTCCAAGAGTGTTCTTGGGCCGTAAACACATGAATTTGCCCCTATTTGATGTCTTAAACACGAATTTGCCTGTTAACTGAGCTATATAACAAGTTAGGGTAGATTGCTTACTCGTTTGGGGCTCGAAACGGGCGTTTTTGGCTCGAAAACAAGTTGTAAAGAAAGAGAGTGGAGAGAGAGTGAAAAGGTATCAAATGGACTCCACTCATCCTTTTATAAGGGTTTGAGTTGGGGCTCAGTGGAAATCTACCCGATACTACCGTTAAACGGGGCTTTTGGTCGCACCCGATTTAGTGGTCGTATTTTGACTTGGTTGAAACTAACATTTTTCCAAGGGATTAATGAGGGTGTTTCTAATTTGTTTCAACCCTCACCAAGTCATTATAAAAGTCCCAAATAAATTAACCAGTCCAAAAGGTTAACGGACAGTTTAATAAAACAAGGCTTATTATCGGAACGAGGAGTTAAAAGTAACATACAGTTTAATAAAACAAGGCTTATTATGGATTAGGTTTCTCCGAGGTGGAAATTTTATGCTAGGTTTGATCGACTTGGGAAGGTCGTTGTGAATTCAAGTTATGGAGGTCCCTCTCAGGATGTCGGGCATGCCAAGGATCGTAAGGATGATTTCGAGGACGAAAATCGAATTTAAGTGGGGGAGAGTTGTAACATCCCAATTTTCAAGAATGAATTTTAAGCTTTATATGTATTTTCCCAGGGCAACTCGGCGAGTTGGGAGGCGCCAACTCGTCATGTTGAGTTTTAATGGCCATGTACTATTCAAGACCCACTCGACGAGTTGGAAGGCCCCAACTCGACGAGTTGAAGGCTGATTACTGAATATCCCTAGCCTAGCACTAGCATGTTGTTCTAACATATCGCATAATCAATTACTATATGGTATTTTGGGGTTTATTTACTGGCTCCGGATGATCGTACACCCTACATCCTCCTTTGATATTTTAAAAACCCTTTTTTTCTTTTGAAAAATCATTTTGAAATTCCTTCCCTTGGTTTGAGACTGGATTCACACAAGTGTTCCTCCAATTCACTCAAACCAAGGTTCTGATACCAACTTGTAACACCCGTTAAAATCAAGCAAATTTTAAACTTTTAAAATGCATTCCAAATTCAATAGTTATTACAAAACACATTTTCAAATGTATTATATCAGAGTATCTCAGAAACATAATTATCAAAACGAAGAGCGGTATCACGCCTTCGCCTTACCACGATCCCCTGATGTACCTGAAACAATAAACTGAAACTGTAAGCCCGAAAGCTTAGTGAGTTCCCCCAAAATACCGATACACATACAATCCACGCGAGCATGTCAGCAATATCATAACATAACAAACTGAACAACATGTAATAGGCCCACAACTTTATAGACTGGATTACCCCCTGGGCCCACAGTGTGAGTCTGGATTGCCTTGCGGGCCCACAACTCACATCTGGCTTGCCATCGAGCCCACAGTACGAGTCTCCCTTAGCCCATAACTGGAATGCTCCTGGGTTTGTTGGTTAACGCACGAAGTAGTCCCACCTCAACCCATCCCACATAACATATGAACATATAGCATAACCACTGAGCATGCAGATAATCATATAACTGTTGGATTAGTGTCTAAGTCCATAACTATTTTGGTATGTACTTGACCCGATGGTGCATGGTCCTTTTGGGTTGCCTTCACCAAAGCAACTTGATTGGAGAAATAAATAGAAAGAGAGGATAATATGATTTATTAATATGTTATAAGAATAATATATTAAAGGAGAAATCATATTTGTTTAATTAATATTGGTCAATAATTAATTGGGAATTAATTTTGTGATCAAGTGTAATTAATTAAACTAGAGGGGCTGAATTGTAATTATGTGATAGTTACAAAATAAGGTAAGGATTATCTTATAAGTGTGGTGAACGAATTTAAGGTTGGAAAGCCTTAGAATTCGAGTATGATAAGGATTCAAGGATTATCTTATTGGTTGCTTAATGGATAATCAACTAGATAAGGATAATGACTGAAACCCTATCTCTACACCTATATAAACCACCCCAAGGTCATGAATTCGTGTATCCCTTCCCAAGAAGTCCAAAACACGAATTCTAACCTCCCTTCTCTCTCTATACCTTCTCCACTTGCTTATGGTGTTTGTGAGCCATTAGAGGAGTGACACTTGTGACTCTTTGCTTTCCAAGGTCAATTCAAGGATGAATTGGATTGTTATTGCTATATAACAATCAAGGTATGTTCTTAAACCTATTTACATGTGAATTCTGATTTCCATATGCTAGTATTAGGGTTCAAAGTCTTGGATTCAAAGTATGTACAATAGAGAAACCTAGATCCGAGCTTTAGGGTTTGTATGAGCACATAGGATGTCTTATGACCAAAACCCATCAGTGGTATCAGAGCCATGATTGGTTTCTATTGTATTGATGCTTGATGTAACTGAAAATCATGTTTTGGCCTCACTGTTCGACCTGACTCGGCGAGTCACTCTTGGACTCGGCGAGTCAGCCTTACTCGGCGAGTTCCAGAGGGTGACTCGGCGAGTCGGTGCGTCAGACAGTGCTTATCTCGGGATTTCTTGCTGTTTTTGCATTGGGATAATTACCTTATCATCTTAGATTAATATTAATCCGATTATATGATATATTTGACTATAATTTTAATCTAATTCAAGATATTTATCAATTAATAAGATAATTGTTTCCTTATAAGATAATTGATTAATTATTTTAAGTAAATTGATAAATTGTTTTGCAAGAAATCATCAAATATGGATAATTATGTGATTAAATGTTAATTTAAATTATTTGATCCTTGTTGTTGTGAAAAGTTTCATATTTGGCCCTTTAGGTTTTATAGTTTAAAATTTGAACCCCAAAAGTTTTGTTGTTTTGAAATTTAAATAGTTGAAACCCTAATGTTTTGAAAAAGGTTTCAAAACTTGCCCTCAAGTTTTGGAATTTAAAAGTTGATTAAAAGTTTAATTAGGAATGTTAAATTCTAAAACTAGTATAGTTTTGAAAAAGTTCAAATCACACCCTTATGGTTTTATTAATTAATTAAGGTGTATAATTAAAAGAGATTTAATAAATCCATAAAAGTTTAGGTTTACCATTTAAGTAAATTAAAAGTATAATTGTTAAATTGAACCACCTAATATTTTAAAAGTGTAAAATACACCCTATACTATATATAACATTAAAAGTCTAACATTATATATGTATGAGTAAAAGTCAGTCTTACCGTTAGTAGGCCTCATTCACGAAGCTGGTCTATAAGGGGTGTTTAAGGAAATTGCCTATAAAATGGCGATTGAATGGGTATCCATTCTTACCCACCGCACTCTTGACTAGTGGAGGGTCGTTAGCCGAACGGGTAGGATAGGACGAAACCTTCCATTATAAGTATAATGAATTATCAAGTAACTAAATGTTTTATAAAATTCCCAATCTTAGTTACTTAGGCAAAAGTGAATTGATGCAATTCCATGAAATTACACTTTGTGCCCTTGCGAAGACGTTAGTGGAGCGTGTGTGGTTAACCGACACACTAAATGGGTCTAAGCAAAGGTAGCAAAGGGTGACTCAATGTTTGTCATAGTTCGGTGGAGCGTGTGTGGTTTACCGGCACATCGAATAGGTGACTATAACATGTGAGGGCACCATGTAAGTTTGCATGGTTATTCACACCCGCTTTGTGATCCTCGGCATCCCAGTCACAAACAAG
The DNA here is from genome assembly GCF_002870075.4 of Lactuca sativa. Taxonomy (NCBI): domain Eukaryota; kingdom Viridiplantae; phylum Streptophyta; class Magnoliopsida; order Asterales; family Asteraceae; genus Lactuca; species Lactuca sativa. The sequence continues at coordinate 73,095,051 of NC_056629.2, forward strand.
AGGGGCATATCGAGATTTAAACATGCCATTGAAAGTTCAATGAATCTCAAAGGATCTAGGAGTTTTCATAGATTTAAAACTTAAATTCTTTTTCGTTTTTTGTGGTGGAAATTAGTGAATCGTCATTCACTTACCTTCAAATATTCTGCAATTAGGGTTACGGCATCCCTCTCCCGAGTTGTAGAATATTGTGTTGGGTCCTAGCCTTAGTATCTCATTTGGGTGATTTACTAAGGACTCAATCAATCAACTAACTTGAATTCGTTTTCTCCCGTTTTGTAGATGTCAAAGTTCGACAACTATGGTATTCCCAAATCCCGTGGAACAAGCATTCCACATGAAGATGATATTCCACGATTCGATCGAGGATCAAGAAATCATGCTTCACTTCCTCCTCCTCCTCCAATTATTCTCCCTAACCCACAAGATTGTAAAATTGAAAGGTTCAATATCACTCAAGCCCTTTTGGCAAGTAAACATAAAGAAGGAAAGTCGGTGTGTGCACACGTCCTAGGGATGAAGTCGCGCATTGATAGACTAAGAATGATGGGATCCGTTGTTAGTGAAGAGATGGCTGTTGATTGGGTTCTTCAGTCACTTCCCAACTCATATAGTGAGTTCGTAAGAGAGTACTATATGACGAACCACAACGTGACCCTTATAGATCTCACCTATATGCTTATTGCTGCCGAATCAGCAATGGTTTGGCGCAATAGAAAAGCAAAGTTGATTGGTGAATCTACCTTCAAGACCTCTATGGATATAGACAATGGCAATGAAAGACATGCAATGATCGAAAAGTTTGATCATAAGAGAAAGGAGATGTCTGAAGTAGTTCCATGTGTTGTTCCAAAAGAGTCAATTTGCTTTTATTGCTAAGAGAAGGGGCATTGGAGACGAAGTTGCCCTAATTACCTAAGAGTTCTAAGAGATGAGAGAGTCAAAGGTATGACTGCGCTTTAGGTAAAAATCCACTATCTAACTCCATTAAGTTCCTACTCATTGATTCTTAATACATGATGTAATAAGATTACATTTGAGTGTTTTGTAGGGTCAGTGAAAAGAAAGGAAGCTTGATAAGAGAGCAAGATGAATCTAATCACAAGAGATGGATCTCGATCGCATGGACTTGAAGATTAGATTTTGAGCTTAGAAAGTTATGATAGAGTTGTTAGAAATTTTCTTTTGTACATAGTTTTCAATGGATTTTTCATTGTAAGGACAAATTTTTTCCGCTGCTTTTATAAATAAAATAAATTTTGTTTGACTTATTTATTTGTTTATTTCCTTACAATGAAATCGTTATGGAAATTGATGTTCGAATATTTCTACAACGAATGGATATGATTCTTAGTTATGTTATTTATGGAAATGTCAAGAATTTACCAAATAGGGAGAGTTTCTCATCGCCCAAAGTTTCAATTGGATAGAAATTTGGAATCAGACAACTTGGTTGCATGATGAATAAGAAATTCATATTTGGAAATTAGACCAATTCGTTGACAAAGTGTCAAGTGAAGGACTAGGAGATCGAGTACACAAAGTTGTGTGTTGATCAAGTTCACCATAAGAATAACAAAGATATTCGTCATGATTTACTAAAAAGGCTTAGTAAATATGATTATACTTACAAGATTAAGTGTAATTCTAAATTGATTAAAGGGTTTAGATCAATAGTAGAACGAATAAGAAGAATCATATAGGCAGAAAGATAAAAGTTTCTCCATTCTAAGAAGATGGGAGAGTAGCTTTTATGCTTTATGATAGGTCTTAATGATTAAGAACAATATCTTAATTGATCCTCTAAGTGAGTCTTAGTACAATTGTATGTATAAGAAGAGGATTCAAGGATTGAAGAAATGGTTAAATCAAGAAGTCTATCATACTTCGTTCCAATAACAAGTCTTAAAGTTAAGATTGTGACAATGAGTGAAAAGTATTAAAGGTTTATAACATTCATCAAATGTAGGAAGTTGTGATGTCTTGAATAAGACAAAGGCCAACTAGTACCAATTTATGAAGTGTTTTGATAAAAGCTACACTAACTCTTGAATATTTGTTTGTCAAGAAATGGTTATTGACAAAAGAATCGTATATGTCAAGGAGTCAGTGGGAGTCTTAATGGTCTTGAATAGTTTCAAGAACAAATCAAATAAACCTTACCAATCATCACTAGCACACGAGTTGAGGTTGACAACCTATCGTATTGACATTATTTTAATTATGTGCTGTTCCAATTAAGTTAATTATGCATATGAGTTCTATGAGTTCTCATCTTGAATGCATAAAAGGCAAGGCACCTTAATCAATGAAAGGTACATTGATTTGAAAGGGTGAGATGCTTAACTACTTGGAAGACGTGGTGGGCAGCTGTGCTACCATGAGGCAAGAAATCAAGATTAAGAAAGTTCGATCCATATGAGTTTGAATTTGTCGTAAACGTTGGTTTTGACAAATTCACATGGATAGGAACATTTACACCGTTTAAAATCTAAGTGTCATAAGATTTCCTCCTTCATGAAAATGATTGTGAGGAAATGCTTTCACTAAGAAAGATTTTAAGAAGATAGTGATTGTAAAATTGCATTCTCGAATTCAATTATGGTTACGGCATCCCTTTCCATAATTTGAATTGTGAGGTTTGGCAATTAGTCTTAATTGTTTAGACACACATATGAACTATCGAAGGCAAAGGTGTATAAGTTCAAGAAGCATTGATAAAGGATTATCAAAGCACTAAGTATTAGAAACATGAACTTAAGAAATTCAATAAGTATTGTTTTCTGAAAGTTAAGATGTTTATGAATACATGTCGAAGCTAGTGGGAGCATAAGTGTTATGTTTTATAATAATCATCATGATAGTGGGAGCATAAATGTTATGATTATTAAGGAAAGTATTGCAAGGTTAACAATATTAATTATAGAAAACAAGAGTCATACTTTGCAAAGTTGTAAGAGTTGAAAGGTTGTTTTACTATAATTAAGGGAGAGAATATTATGCTTCATTTCAAAGGATTAGGTTGAGAAATGTTAATAAATTTAGTCAAAGGTACATAGTGTGTTCTTAAAATTTCGATTATGATTACGGCATCCCTTTTCACAATCCGAATTTTGAGAACATAGCAAATAAAACATTATGCGTCGTGTCCCATACGCTTCGGGTATAGGATCGATTGCAAATGCTTAATGTTTGACCATTCTAAAATTTTCCAAATGTCGAGCGCATTTAGAGGGAAAAGGGACTAGAATTGGTTTTGACTAAAATAATCAAACAACTATCAAAGGACAATCCAAGTTCGACGAAGATTGGTCGCTTGTGAGTAGTTGAAAGTATAGTATTGGAAAATATGGAAATGTTTCCATATTGGATGGACCGTATCGACATCATTACGAATAGATAAGATTCTATTAAGAATGAGTTGTCATATGGAACATATGGAAGTGTGTCCATATTGGGAATTGAATATTGAGAAATCTATGATTAGATTAGAAACTTCTATGCAAAAGGATGTTCAAAGAAAGTACTTTGAGTGAGAGACATCACATCTATGGAGTTGTCTTGTAACAATCTCCGATAGAAGACTTTGTAATATCATTGGCAATAGTCTTTGTGACTTTGCTGCAGTGACATTACGAAAGGATAGTTGCATAGAATGTTAAAATCTAGCATATTCTATAAGTAACAAGAATTTGATATTCTTTAACTTATGAAAAACGGATTTGGAGTTGTGAAATGAGAAGGATTGGAAATGTGTTCAATATGATCTATTTCACAAAGTAAGAACCATAGGTAAACATTGTGTGCATGCTAGGAGCATGGGACAAGTGTTGTAATTCAAGTAAGAAGTTGATTACCCGAAACGACAAATAATGAGTAATCGATATGGTGATAAATAAAAGGAGTTTTATTTATACTCAAAGGTTTGAGGCCATATGGGATTAGTATTATTCTTGTGTTTCACATTTGCATGTTTTGACTTCCAGAATAATTGAGGTTATTAAGAATAATCGAGTTATTCAAACGGGCCACAGTCGTTCATATGTTGGAAGTAGATATGAATGAAGACTGTCGTGAATTGGTGTGTGGAATGTCTAGAAAAGTATTAGACATAAGCAAATGTTTGCTGCAACGTTCATGAGTGCTTATGAATGTGATTTGAGCATTGGATTAGACCCACGCTCACTTGGATCACTCCATGGATTGTATCACGAGTGATTGGTGAGACGATAACATCTTATATTCTTGAAACCGAGATGTGTGAGTTGTATCTTGCAAATCGGTTGCACATTGATAATATGTAAACGCACCAGTAACTTGGTGTTATAAAACATATTGTTGTGTGTGATTTGGTGCGTGAGTACAAGCAAGCATTGTATCAAAGTTTATCCGTTCCTTATATCCAAAGTAGGATAAAAGCGATATCTTTGGGCCCCTCGATGGTTTAGTGATGACAAACGTAAATGCTCGGCCGGGCTAGGGCTAATTTGATTTGTTCAATTAGTCAGTCGTCATAAATCGGAAATCGAGATATAGTACAAAGAGAATGATTTGAAATCATATCTCATATGATATCTAGAATGGAGGAATATATGATCCCTTATCTTAAGGACACGCGTATCTGATATGATCAGAGTTAACAGCGGCTTTGGAAAGCTACGATTGCAGATCGGGATCCGAAGTCATACGCAGAATAGTTATTAGACTTATCCAAGTGGGAGACTGTTGGATTAGTGTCTAAGTCCATAACTATTTTGGTATGTACTTGACCCGATGGTGCATGGTCCTTTTGGGTTGCCTTCACCAAAGCAACTTGATTGGAGAAATAAATAGAAAGAGAGGATAATATGATTTATTAATATGTTATAAGAATAATATATTAAAGGAGAAATCATATTTGTTTAATTAATATTGGTCAATAATTAATTGGGAATTAATTTTGTGATCAAGTGTAATTAATTAAACTAGAGGGGCTGAATTGTAATTATATGATAGTTACAAAATAAGGTAAGGATTATCTTATAAGTGTGGTGAACGAATTTAAGGTTGGAAAGCCTTAGAATTCGAGTATGATAAGGATTCAAGGATTATCTTATTGGTTGCTTAAATGATAATCAACTAGATAAGGATAATGACTGAAACCCTATCTCTACACCTATATAAACCACCCCAAGGTCATGAATTCGTGTATCCCTTCCCAAGAAGTCCAAAACACGAATTCTAACCTCCCTTCTCTCTCTATACCTTCTCCACTTGCTTATGGTGTTTGTGAGCCATTAGAGGAGTGACACTTGTGACTCTTTGCTTTCCAAGGTCAATTCAAGGATGAATTGGATTGTTATTGCTATATAACAATCAAGGTATGTTCTTAAACCTATTTACATGTGAATTCTGATTTCCATATGCTAGTATTAGGGTTCAAAGTCTTGGATTCAAAGTATGTACAATAGAGAAACCTAGATCCGAGCTTTAGGGTTTGTATGAGCACATAGGATGTCTTATGACCAAAACCCATCAGAACAACATAGGTAGTCCTACAGATCTACCTAACTGGCATAACCACTAGCATGCAAAACTAACTTCATACTCAACATACTAACACTGTTAGAATAACATATCCCATGGGCCGGCCTTGGTGCCTTAGACCCCTTAGTATAGTGAGGTAACTCACCTCGCAAAAGTCGGCTCGGTAGATAAAATCCAACTCTCGGATCGCTGCCACAAACTCCACCACCTATTATCATAATAAAACAATACTCGTAAGTTCACAACCTTCCAAGGTACCCCATAAGTCAACTAGTCAACCCCTGGTCAAAGTCAAAGTTAACAGTCAAGGTCAACAGTCCATGTTGACCCTAACTCGTCAAGTATCCTCAGCTACCTGCTGAGTTCCTTGAGGTACTCGTCCATTCGTCGAGTCACCAGAATGACTCGTTGAGTTCTTAAGGCTCACGATCGAAGCTTTAAGGCCACTCGTCGAGTTTTCCTTCTTGCAACTCGACAAGTTCACATGCATCCATCAATTGGGAAACCTTAACCGACTCGCCGAGTTGTTCATCCAAATCGTCGAGTCTACGACAACCTTCATCGGACTCCCCGAGTTATTCATTTAACTCGTCGGGTTCATGGCCATCTTCATATGACTTGCCGAGTTGACCATGCGACTCGCCGAGTTCCTTCAGTTCTTTAACCATACAGACACTTTTTAAGCCATGCCAAGGCTCCAAATTGCAGATCCAACTTCCTTAGGCATGCTTATCACGAAAATTTACGAACTTTACGTGCATGCAAGGCGTTTAAGACCCTAAAATGGCAAAACTAAGCTTGCAATGAAGTCACACACTTGGGGGAAGGCTCATACTATGCAAAGCTGATGACTTTATGAATCAAGAGGCCAAGGGGAGTCTAGATCTGAAGTTACAACTTCAAATCTTGGCTTAAGCACAAGAAACCTTTCTTTAAACTCATGCAAAAGAGGGTTTAGGTGAAAATGAGCCAGAGAAAACGGTCTAGTACTTTCAAGAGAGTGCTTACTGATGCAAATCTTGAATCCCACGAAGTCTTGCTTCAACTAGCTTGTTTTCCCCAAGTGTTTCCTTCACCAAAATCCTTCCTCCAAGCTTAAACTCTCCAAAAGAACACACATACTCGAATTAGGGTTAAAGAGAGACAAGAGGTTGTAAAGGGGAGGCTGGGGGAGGCCAATGATCCTTTAAATAGGGTGCAATGCCCCGAAATTTAGGGTTTCATCTGTCAGCTCCTACTCGTCGAGTCCCTTCTTGGACTCGGCGAGTAGGTCACTAAAACGCGTGGACCATCCCGCTACTACTCGACGAGTAGGGCGACCAACTCGTCGAGTAGACCCAAAAACCAAAGAGGATTCATACATAATCAATACTTGAGAATCGGGGCATTACATCTACTCTAAGAAAGTATTTTAAAATCTATTTTGGACCTTTTTTACAATTTGAACTCTTAAAATATTTTAAAATGATTATAGTAAAGTCTATTAAGAACCTACAATCCAAAGATTGTTCATCAAACTTTTTATTCACTACACACGATGATTAAAATCTTGATGATCTCAAAGAAAGTTTGATGTGGCTCAAGAAAATGCATTAAGTTAGAGACTCAATTACCGATATATTATGGAAAAGGTATATACAACGTTGTGAGATATTTCCAAAAGTAGTGAAAATTGAAAGATACGTTCATTTTCACGTTCATTCTTATATTAAAATTTTGTTTCATTTTATGTTAAATATGTTAAATGATATATTATTGCAATAAGAAAATTAAACAATAAAAACTATAAAAAAATACATATTATTTTAATTTTCTAAAATAACAATAAGAAATCAATCATTGTTAACCAATCATATTTTTTAAATTATCTATTAAAAATAAAAAATGAAGAGAACCTCTTTTTCTGAAAACATTTCCCATAATACTTTAAAAATGTTTTTCACAATCGAACTAACCTTAAACCATGTTTATCGGTGATTTCCAATTGCCACGTTGGATCTTTGGTTGCAAAATAATAATAATAAATAAATTCACACAAGCCATAAATAAAGAAAAGGTTGCCACCCAAACTCATCACACTTCAAGATCACAACCCACACTAGCCACATGCCACCCTAGGAATGGTTGAATTTTATTATCTTTTTCTTATTAGTTTTGTTAATTATTTATTAAAAAAGCTATATATTAAAAGTTATAAAAATTATATCAAAATTAATGATTTTTAATTGCCTAAAAATAAAATATGATATTGATATATTTTTATATATATTTAAAACTCTTATGTAAAATATAATTTCCTCCTTTTAAGTTGTTGATAAATGGTAAAAAGTTAAGATTAGTTGTTGGTGATGATTGTAAGGATAGAAAAGTAAAAAATTATCATTTTAATGTAAGATTGGGTGGTGACCTTTCTTACTTTCTATCGACATGGTCTTATCATGAAATATGTTACTACTTTATCATACAAAAAAAAAAAAAAAAAAAACAAAAAAAATATAATTAGTTAATTAATTAATTTACAATCACATTAAATGGTCACACACCCATAGGCCAAAGATAGAAAGCATGGGCCCGAAGCCACAAATTTCAAATATATATTTCCAATTCTTATAAATAACACATTCGTTAAAGTACCCACATATTTCCCTTTGATTTCATGTCAATGGAGACCACCGGTAAACCTCCACAGTCGTCACTCTCCTTACCATGGAAACCACGCATTACTCTTTCCGTCCTCTCCACTGTCATTGACGCAGCTTGCCGGAAAAACGGCACAATCAACCGTCCTATTCTCACCTTAATCCACATCCGGATCCCATCATTGTCAAAATCAATCAATGGCGTCGCATCACACGATGTCATTGTTGATAAGACTCGTAACCTTTGGTTCCGAGTCTACATACCTACACAACACGCCGGTGAAGATCTCCCAGTGATCGTGTACTTTCATGGAGGCGGATTTATCATGCTCTCCCCCGATGTTTTTCCTTACGACGGCATGTGCCGCCGCTTCGCGAGAAAAGTACCAGCTGTTGTTGTTTCTGTGAACTACCGCCTTGCGCCGGAGCATCGGTATCCGGCCCAACATGATGATTGCTTCGATGTGCTGAAGTTTCTTGATGATGAAGAGAATAGATCTAAATCTTTGCCGGAAAATGCGAATCTGTTGCATTGCTTTATTGCTGGAGATAGCGCCGGTGGAAACTTAGCTCATCATGTTGCTCAACGAGCCTGTGAATTCAACTTTCGACGACTCAAAGTAAACTAATCTTTTGAGAAATTATCTGAAACGGATTCCGAGACCCTCATTATAATATCTTGCACATTCATTGTAACTGGTAAATGCTTTTATACACTTGTTATATCATGTTTGCAGGTCACCGGAGTTGTAGCAATTCAACCATTCTTTGGCGGCGAGGAGCGAACGGACTCTGAGGCTCGCTTCGCCGGAACACCAATAGTTTCAGTTAAACGAACAGATTGGATGTGGAAGGCATTTTTGCCAGAAGGAGAAGGGTTCAACCGGGACCACCCAATCATCAACGTTAGCGGCCCACAGGCGGTGGACATATCGGAAATAAAACTGCCGCCGGTCATGTTGGTGGTCGGCGGGTTCGATACCCTACAGGACTGGCAAAAAAGATACTATGAGTGGCTGAAGAAGTCCGGGAAAGAAGTTTATTTGTTGCAGTACCCAAACGTGTGTCATGCTTTCTATATCTTTCCGGAATTGCCTGAATCTGGACAACTTATTGACCAAATGAAAGACTTCATTCACAAGGTATCGAGTAATGTTGCCCCCATATGGACAAATTCAAACTTTGGTTAATAAGTGGCTATTTGTCAATTTTTAAGAGGTCCGAATTTGTAAGAGGATCTGAATTTTTAAGATCTGAATTTTAACATGTTGTATGGTTGAAACCAATAATAAAAATGATCATTTTACCCTTCTCCATTATTTCTTTCAAATACAACATTATAATTCCAGCCTTTCCTTATTAAGACATCGTACTTTAAATACTATAACCAATTCTACTGTTCTAATTCTAATTGGATAGAAATAGAAAGTACAATGTTATAATGATAAAAATGACAATTTTATCTTTTAACCATTTTTTTCAACACCATCAACTTCACCAAAATAACATCAAAACTCATAAAAACATCAATATTAACCAAAACAACATCAAAACTAATAAATATGTTCCATTGTTGCTCTCATACTAGTACACCTATTAAGGTAATCATGCCCACATGCCATTTACTTCAACAATGATACAACCGTTTTTCTTGAGGTCATACTATTTCTTTGCCTCCCTTACTTTTGAATTTCTAAGAATCTACTTACTCCAATGAACCAAAATTGCACAAAAATCATTTGTAAAATATGAGAAAGACTAGTATTCTGTAACATACCACCACTAAGCATTTTATTCCTAAATCCACTGTAAAATTGATCATCATCATAGAACTTTCATGATGCTATAATTGGTTAAAGAAAACATTGACAAAGCTTGAAGATTGAAACCGGGGTTGCTAGGTATCATCACCATGTAACTGCAAATTTGAAGAAAAAAATGAAGAATTAGAAGTAAGATGATAGCGAAGATCGATTCAATATATTACAAGAAGATAAAAGCTCAAAGAAAAAACTTATTATGAATGAACGATTTATACGCTTTTGTAAGATTGTTTACCTTGCAATCAAAAGAAATAGAGGAAGGGCTCTGTTTGTTGCCAGATTCGAATAGGGACAACGGTGTTGGTTGAAGGTTGAGGGACGACGAAACTGGCGGAAGGCTAAACGACGGCGACGGTAGCGAAGGGAAGTGTTGGAGATGGTGTCGACAGTCGACATTGGGAGGTGAGATTATGTGCGATGGAGGCGAGAGAAATTCTGTGTTGGAGCTGGCAAAGATGATGTCGCTGGTGGGGACGACATCAATGGTGGAGGCGATAGCCAGAGGGATGACGGAGAGTTGCAATCGGAGTTGGAGCAAGAGGATCGTTGTTTGTGAAGAAGAAAGAGAAGAATGAAAGGAGGTGAAGTATTAGGGCAAAAGAGGTAACGCGCGTTCTTTTTTATTTTCAGAGACACTCTCACATCTGAAAAATTAAGAGGTATCTTTTAAATAAAGAGACATAAATTCAGATACCACCAAACAGTTTGAATCTGAAAAAAAAAAAATAAGAGATTGCCTCTTAATTTTTCAATTAAGAGACTACCAAATAGCCCCTAAGTCGTCTCATTATATACGAATAAATAGTTAGTCGTCTCATTGTAGAATTTGACCATGGTTCATCTCCCTTTTTGGGAATAATTATTCGGATCAGACTAAAAAGTCAGTTATCTTTTATTTTCGTAATATTGATATGATACGGCGTACCATTATCTTAAGACCATTGGGTGTGGGTACGTTATGGCTTGTTGTTGCGTACGTGTCTGCACCTTCATGTCGTGAACACGGGGAACACCGCCCCCTAACCGTTATGTGATGCTTCATGGTGGTGGTAACGAAATGCAACGTGTTATCCCTTTGTTTCTCTTCTTTAATTTGCCTCATAACTGCGTTTTTAGCCTTGGAACACCACACTTGAAAAATTGTTGTGGGAAGATGAAGAGGGTTTTATGCCTAAGTGGACTTTCAATAGTTTTTTTTCTTTGTTCATACCGTGCAGTCTAAGGTACTAAGACCGGAGGGTACGTGTCGTTATCATTTCATTCACTTTCGTTCACTCTTTTCTTTTTAAAATAAAAATAATTGATTTTGATGATTTATAACTTTTTTAAATGAATAATAAACATCAAAGTTATTTAAAAATACAAATCACTTCATTAATTAAAAATTACATAAAAAGATACACTAAAATAAGCAAGACTAAAAATAAAATAAAATAAACACTAAACGAACGGTGCAAATATCATGTATAACTGGTGGACATTATTGATAGTTGGTTTGCGCAAATATCGTTTCCCGTAAAGTAAAGTAATAGCTTTGTAGAACTTGTACACACATTCCCGTACAGTACGCTCAGACATTCTAAAATACTCATCCCATTTAAAATATATAAAAACGTGAAAAAAATTATTAAATAGCTTAAAGTACTTAAAAAAAAAAATACATAACTACGTTATATATATATATATATATATATATATATATATATATATATATATATATATATATATATATATATATATATATATATATATAGGGTTAGGTTATTTTGTTTTCACTATCTATTGTGTGCACGTATGATTGATTCTGGACCAATCATTTTAGTTATTTTAATAAATTAATTAATGCATATTACATGTTGAAGATATAATTGATATTAGTTACATCTTCAGCATTTAATAAGCATTAATTACTTTTTTAAAATAACTAAAATGATTGGTCCAGAATTAATGATACATGCACACAATAGATAGTAAAAACATTTGAACCTAACTATATATATATATATATATATATATATATATATATATATATATATACACTTAAAAAATACATAAATATATAAAAATACTTTTGTACATTATATAAAAATTTTTAAAAAAAATTGTATAAAAGTCTCATTATTTTGAGAAAATTAACGATTTCGTCTAATGAGCTGCTGAACAGGTCAAACGAGATTAAAATAAAGAAATTTGTTGGTTTCTTGAGTGTTTCAATTCAAAAATATAAATTTGAGATTAATCATTAGTTTTTTCTTAAAATCATAAAACTTTTCTAAAGATTTCTCTTGCTAATCATATATTTAAAAACTAAAAGTAATGCTAAAAGAAGGGTTTATATAACTAAGACAAAACTGCACAAATAGTCCTTGTGGTTAATTGAAAATTGTCATTTTTGTCCAAAAAAGTTTGGACTAGAGGTCCAAACTTTTCATTTTCTTGCGACTTTGGTCCATTTTGGTTTTAACTTTTTATAATGACGAATTTGCCCTTGATATTTAGTTTTTTCTTATTTTTTTATATTACAATAATTAAAAAAACAAAAACAATTATTTTTTGAAATAACCACCGAAGAACAAAATTCTCTCTTTCTCTCTCTCTCTCTCTCTCTCTCTCTCTCTCTCTCAAATCTATCAATTTTCCACACAAAGCCTAGTCTTGACTTGAAATAACCATTGGAGAACAAAAAATGGCCGCTAGAGAAAACGAACAAAGAAAAACACTGGTGACTCCGGCGAATCTGACGTCTGACACTAGAATGTCCTCGGCGACTCCGCTATATGGCAACCAATATCATTGATGTATTTGCCTAGATCTAACGATTCCTAGCACCATCATCATCTTCCCCACTAAGAAACCCTTAACCACAAGTGTTGCAATCGTTGTCATGAAACCCTAACGCAAATGTGAAAGCCCTCAAAGGAAATCTATATCTTTCTCCTTCTCTATCTTCCTCAGAAAACCCTAGATCTTTCATATATTCGTTCTTTTCCATCGATTCTTCTCTGGTTGACGAAGGCTATCAAATCGAAGGGTTTTCAAGATCAAAGGGTTTTCATAAAGGTTCAACAGCGGTGGCGGTGTTGACGAGTGGTCGTGGCGACGACTCTGACGAAGGGTTTCCATACCGAAGGGTTTCTAGATCGACGACTCTGATGGCTCCGATGAAGGGCCTTAGTGATATTAAACGATTGGAGAAAGAAGGTAACGAGTTCGATGACGATGGGGGCAGAAGATGAGTGTGTTTTCAAATTAGAGGGTTTTGGTGGTGTTGATTTTGACATGTGCTGGTGGTATTGAAAGGAGGTAGCAAAATGGGTGGCACCGGAGAAGTCCTTGCAGGTGCTGAAAAAAAGAGGCTTGAGTTTGTTTAAAGTAGAGAGAGGGGGTGGAAGATAAAAATCTTGTTGAACTCTGAAGTTTGTCACTTCAGTTTCCAGCAGTGCTGCGAACCAGTTACATCACATCGAGCATTTTTTCCAGCGAGATAACATAAATCGAAGCAAAAGGGTGAAATTTTTTGGATTTGTCTTGAAGAAAACGAGGTGAGGATTGTCTTGAACGAGAAGCGGATGGAGCGTTTATGCTTTCCAATGAGAAATGAACACACCCCCAAAAAGAAGTTTGTAGAGAGAGAGAGAGGGAGGGGGTATTTTATTTTTGCGTTATTTTTAATTGTTTTTTTAATTTCTATAATAAAAGAAAAATGTAAAAAAAATAATAATAAAGGGAAAATCCATCATTAGAAAATGTTTGAAAAATTTGGACTAAAATCGCAACAAATTGAAAAGTTTGGACCTCTAGTGCTAGTCCAAACCTTTTTGGACCAAAGTGACAATTTTCAGTTAACCACAGGGACCATTTGTGCAGTTTTGTCTATAACTAATTTAATTTTTGTTTTATTTTCTAAATTTAAAAAGTAATGCCTAATCATATATTCACTTTTTATTTTAAATTTAAAAATTAAAAGTAATGCTAAAAGAAGGGTTTATATAACTAAGGTCCCATTTGTTTACCTCTTAATTGCAAAATTAAGAGGTAATGTCTTAAAATTTCAGATTCAGAGTGTTTGTTAGAGTATTATTTTTTACCTCTTAAACTAAAAAATGCCTCTTATTTTTTCAAATATCAAATGAAGTCTGAAAAATAAAAAATAAAAAGCGACGCGTCCTAATTTGCCCTAGACACATCGAGTCATCGACCGCCTCCTCTTCTTTCTTCACTTCGCATCTGCTTGCCTCGCTCTATTCTTCTCCTCATTTTCGACGAACCGGTGACGCATCCTTCCTCCTGCGCAATTGTCGACGATGAACACCAGCGTCCGACGGTGCTTATCTTCCGTCTCCATCTCGTTCTTCATCCAACCGCAACAAGTATGCTATGTTTCTTCCGCCTCCTCTTCTTGCTGTTTCATTCTTCTTTCCCCTCTAATTCATTGGTCTTCTTCTGTTTCTTCCTTGTTTCCCCTCAAAATTGAAAATCAAAAAACGAAATTGTTGTGTTATTACTTTCTGATTTGTTCAATCAAAATCAATATTTGATGTTAGGCTCGATTTTAATGTTATATGCTCAATTCTGATGTTATATGATCGAATGTGAATGTGTTTAAGGAATATGATGAAATGTTGATGCTGGATTTTTGATATTATGTTTGATTTTTTTATACTCTAAATTTTATGTTTACTGTTTTTATAGTTGAGTATTATGTTGAAATGTTGTAGTTGTTGAAAATATGCATTAGTTTTGTTGTTGTTATCATGAAATATCCATATTTGTGTTTGATGTTATAGTGAAATCATATGTATTCTTGCTTATATCATAAAATATCCATTAGTTTTATTGAATTGTACACTTGTTTTGTTGGAATAGTTGTCGAAAATGTGCATTAGTTTTGTGGCTGTTATCATGAAATATCCATATTTGTGTTTGATGTTATAGTGAAATCATATATATTCTTGTTGAAAAGGTGCCTTTATATTGCGTAAATTGTTGTTGAAAATGTGTATTTGCAATGCTTAACTTCTTGTTAAAACATGCATTTTTTTGTTGAATTGATCAAAGAAATGGGAGAAAAGAAGGATAGGATTAGTTGGAAGGTTGAAGGTGTAGAAAAACGTTTCTAGAAGCTTGTTTATGTGAAGTTACGGTGAATGGGCGGGAATGGAGTAGTTTGAAAGCATTATCTTGGAGGAATGTAGCTGAAACATTAAAAATTGAACACAACTTTATTGCGGACCAAAAACAAATGAAGAACCGCAATGACTACCTAAAGTCAAAGTTTGACTACCTTCAGTCATGTGTATAGATAAATATTACCTTTGCGATGCTGCATACACCAACACTCGTGGATTTATGACTCCTTACCGCAACACGAGGTATTGGTTAGCCGACTATCGACGGCAACGTGCGTTAACTAAGGAAGAAATTTTCAATCATGAACATGCGAAACTCAGAAATGTTATTGAACGTGCTTACGGTGTTTTGAAGGTGAGATTCCCAATCCTAAAGAGAATGGCTCCTTTTCCTTTTTCACTGCAAAGAGATATAGTCGTTGCTTGTTTTGCAGTCACAATTTCATAAGGAAATGCGATATTCATGATGAGTTATTGATGGCGTTCGAGGAGAACAATGCTCAAGCACAAGGGGGAGAGAATGATGACAAAAACGTACACGATATGGAATGGGGTTCACAAGGAAATGAATACATGGATAATTTATGTGACCAGATTGCGAATCAATTGGGGTGAAATTAAATTTGTAGGATTTTATTTGGATTTTTGTATGATTTTGTGGATTTAAAAATATTTATGTTTGATTTGGATTTGTGTTTAATTTTAATTTATGCTAAATTTGGATTTTATATGGTGTTTATATTTTTTTTAATACATATTTAAGAATTTTATTAGGTTATTTTCTAAATAAACAGTTGAATTCAATAAAAAATAAAACAGAAGGGTAAAATGGTCATTTTCGTAATTCAGCACAACAATTCAGAGGTCCCAACCAAACAGCATGTTAAACATTCAGCTCTTAAAATTTCAGACCCTCTTAGAAATTCAGACCTCTTAAAAATTTAGATCCTGCCAATGTCTTACTTATTGTCCAGCAGTTTGATTCTCGATTTCCGATTTGTTTGACATAGAACCTATTTGAACACATCAACTTAGTTCTGACCGGTCCCAGTACATGGGTCAACACAAAATCATCAAGGGGCCCAAATATCGCTTCTAATCCAAGAATGAACAGATAAACTTCGACTCATATGCTTGTCCTACTACTTGTTGAATCATACACAAAGGTACGTTTTATAACATCGAGTTACCAATGCATTTACGTACAATCAATGTATAACCAACTCATAGGCAACAAGTCATATCTCTTGGTTTGAAGACTTATATGATATTACCGTCTCACGATCACTCAAGATAAATTCCATGAAGTGATACCAGTGAGTGTGGGTTGAATCCAATACTCATAACTTATGAGCACTCATGAATGTTGCAGCAATCTTTGCTATGTCCCATACCTTGGACATCTACAATCCAACTTCATGACAGTCTTGATTCATATCTACTTCCAACATATGACCGACTGTGGATGGTTTGAATAACTTAGTCATTCAGGAAGAGCGACTTAGTTATTCTAAAAATTCAAAACATGCAAAGTGAAACACAAGAATAATCGAATCCAATATGGTCTCATAACTTATGAATATAAATAAAAAATCTTTTATTTATCACCATATTGATTACCCATCATTCATTACATACTGTTTCAAACTATCAACTTTATACTTGAATTAAAAACAATAGTTGTCCTATGCTCCAAGCATGTACACTATGTTTTTCTAAACACTAGTCATGTCATACACCAAGTATGCACACTATGTTTTTCCAAACATTAGTTATGCCATACACCAAGTATGCACACTAAGTTTGTCTATGATCTTTACTCTGTGAAATAGATCGATTGAACATAATTCCAGTGATACTCATTTCACAATCCCAAATCCTTGCCGCAAATGCAAGAATTCCAAATTACCGCCTTTTACCTAAATCTATTAGATTCTAAACTTATATGCATTGGTCCTCTTGTAATGATTATGCACAAAGTCACAAAGACTTGTCAACAGACATGACAGAGTATTCTAATGGAGATCAACTCCATGGAACCGGAGTCTCATATTCAATGTTCATTGCCTTTGAACATTCTTCTTGCATTAAGTTTCCTAATCTTATACAGATTTAATGAATAACTTCCACCTATGGGAATATTTCTATATTCCCCTTTTGACTATTACTCCTGAACAAGAGTTGTCTCTTTTCAGAATATGTCAATATGGTCCTTCCAAAATTAACACTATACTTCCAACTGTCCTTGAGCAACCAATCTTTGGTAAACCTTAGATTGTCCTCAATAATTGCATAATCAAATTAGTCATATCTAGTTCTAGTACTTTTTCCCTCTTAATGCTCTGGGCATTTGGAAAAATTTAGAACAGATGAATATTATAGCACATGCAATTGATCCTATATTTGAAGCATATGGGACACGATTCATAAAGACATGATACTAGAACAGTCTTTTGCTATAATATTTCTATTTCTATTTGCCAAGTTCTCATAATTCAGATTATGAAAAGGGATGTCGTAATCATAATCGAATTTTAGAACGCAAATAATGGACCCATATATAGAATTTCCTTATGTTGAGCTATTCCAACATAAAATTCATATATATATATATATATATATATATATATATATATATATATATATATATATATATATATATATCCTTGACTAAATATGATTAAAAACCTCAATCTAAGCTTTTAGAATTGAAGTGAAGTATAATTTTCTCTCCCTTAATTATAGCAAAACAACTTTTTCCCAATTGAAACCTTTTGTTTTCTATAATTAACATTGCTAACACTACAAGAAAAAGACCCTTTTACGACGCGCAAACCACGACACTCATTGATCTATGTTACGCAAAAGAGATCGACATTAAAAAAGTGTGATCTCTTCAAAAAATTTAAGGATTTAGGTTACACATTATTGCGTGCCTTTAATTTAGTGTTATAAGAAAAAAAACAAGAAAAACACGGAGGGCACCGTATCTTAAACTCGCGTCGTCTGTGAGTGTCGCTTTATAATTTTAATGAACGCGCGTTCGTTTAGTAGATAGGGGAAATGAAATCCCTAAAATTTTGAAAACCCGCCTTGTTCGTTTCTACCTTTTTTCTATCTTTCATCTTCACAATCGATTCTCTCCTCTCCCTCCTCTCCAATCCGCTTCTCCCCTACTCCTGACCTTACTTGTTAATTGTCTCATCGGATCTCTGCTCTAATGTCTCTCTGAAGATCAAGAAATTTCAAGCCCTAGTCTCCCTCTGAGGCAGAGACGAAAAGAGAAAGAAACATGAAGAATGCACCTATCGTTGTTACGACTTATGATGCTTCTCAAAGCTTTTGATAAGAACATTGGCTCAGTTGCTTCTCAAAGCTTTTTATAAGCACCCCGTCGGCTTTGCATACCGGAAATCGACCCACGTCCTCAAATTAGGGTTTTTTTCATCCTTCAAATTACGACCCACATCCTCCATAGATCGATCCTTATTGCTTCATTTCTCACAAGAAATTGAACACTTTACATTCACAGGGCAACAAAATCAGCTATTTCTGGAACTTGGGTTTCGGTTCCAATTGAAATTGAAGGGTTTCTGGTCACCATGATCAAAGGGTTAGGGTCTCGTTTGTCAATGAATGCTCACAGGGCCACGGAAGCTAGGGTTTTTGGGCAAAGCTAGAATCGATCTTGTGTCGTTCCTTCAGAATCACGAAGATGCTGATTGCCATGGAGTGTAGACGTGGTTAACAGAAGACGAGGAAACATGAGAGAAATCTGGAAATTAGGTAAAAACGATAACTAGTCTTCATTCACGCCCCTCTCCAAGCTAATCGAGTTCCATTTTTTTCTTATCTGACTCGCTTGCCAGGTCATCAGTAACCGTTAAAGCTTACTCGGTAGATCAGTCTACTTCTCCAGGTTTTTACTTATTATTTTTAAAATCCTCTACGTATGTATCCATGTGTATGTTTAAACCTCAAAATCAAACTAAGCAAAGTAGAAAGAGGATGTGCTTTGCATTGATCTGAAGGAAACTTTGAGCGTCTAACCAGTATTCCTTGGAATGCTTTCAGGTGTTGAAAATTTGGTGATTATAGGTTCAGGACCTGCGGGTTACACAGCAGCAATCTACGCAGGTCGTGCCAATTTGAAGCCTGTAGTGTTCAAGGGATATCAAATAGGCGGTGCAATTTGTGATGGAGCTACAGGGGCGACTGCCAAAAGGCTTAAATTACCTCGTGAAGATGAGTTCTGGAGTAGGGGAATTAGTGCCTGTGCAATCTGTGATGGAGCTTCACCAATTTTTAAGGGTGAAGTTCTTGCTGTTGTTGGAGAAGGTGATACATGAACTGAGGAAGCAATATATTTGACTAAATATGCAAGACATGTACATTTACTTGTACGCAGGGATCAATTAAAGGCCTCACGAGCTATGCATGACAGGTTAGAAAAAATATGTATTTCTCTTCTCTTAATTGGAAACAAAAAGTAAATACAAATTTAAAAATGGATTAAAAATGGAAAATTTTGTACAAATTAAGAGGATATTATTACCTATACAACAAGACCCATCTGCAGCCTTTGACTAAATTAGGAAGGGAAGACTGAAAGAATTGGTATAAATCTTGATTAATGAAAAAGGAATCAAGGGAAAAGTCAATGATAGCTTTCATTAGAGTATTTAGTTCAATTGCATCTTCAAATTCAGAGCTGCTGCTACTGCTCCTTGAAGATCCCTGGTCTCCATTAGAGTATTTACTATTGTCGTTTCTGGTTGTTTTGTTTGCTTCTGCTTATGCTGAAATATTTATTTATGTGTTGTTTTTGAAGGATAATTATCTTGAAGAGGCAAGGAAAATGAGAAACCTCCATTTCTTTACAGGAAGGTTTGCCTGCCTTTCTTTCAAAAAAATTTGAGTTTTTTTTAACTGGATTTGTTTTTTAGGATATACTATATAGTGGTAATTTGAGTTTTTTTTAATTGGTATGGTTCTTAACTATCGGGATGAAAAAAATGAATTGGTTTAATCTGATTAAAAATGGACTTTCGTGATTTTGTTTGTAATTGAATTCAATTATATAGTATTAGCCCGATATTTAATCTTTAGGATAGTAAAATCTGATTGGATTGGACCAATTTTCGCAAACTAGGTTTCGTCATGCCTGGTTTCATATTAGATTTGGATCCAATTTTCTTATACATCTCTGTTTGATGCTTATGGATACCTTTGATCTTGTTTTTGACTATTTCAACAGTTGTCTGCTATTGCTTGCAAGGTGTGTATTTTTCACATGTGAAACAAATTGAAAGAGACACTAACTGTTATGCTCCCCTTTATATATGTTTGATTAACATCTGATAATCCTTTCTTTACGATCGTATATAATCATGAAAACTTGTTTATTATCTTTATATATATGTTTTGGTTTATTAAGATCATTTGAATGAGCATAATCTTCAATCTCGTAAAAATATTAGTAGGGTGGCAAAATGGGAAAGCTTTATATTGGTCAAAACGGGTCAAGTTGACCCACCAACACCTTTTTGTCCGTTACTCTTTTATTTTTATAAATAACTAATGATTAAAAAAACATATAATAAAATGGTCAATGGCTTTTTTTATACAGCTTTTCTTCCCTGGCATGGTTTATGTCTAAGTGTCTAACCAAGATACAAGTTTTGTTACATTGGGACAACGTGTGTTGGCGTATCCTCTCAAGTGAGTTGCCATTATTAATTGCCTTTTACCTTATAAAATTAAAAAATTGAAATTATGATTTTTTATAATTGATTGGTTGATATGTATTGCAGGTCCTGATGCATTATGGGCATCCTGATGTGTTTGACCGAAAATTCCATATTTCTCGAGGTGGAATAAGTAAGGCTTCACGTGTTATTAATATAAATGAAGATATATATGCAGGGTTCAATTCCACTTTTGAGGCAAGGTAACATCACGCACCATGAATACATTCAGGTTTGTCTCATCACAATGCTATGCTGCTAAATATTCATAATTTATAATTATATTTTATTTTTGGCTAATATTTTTACATATGTAGGTTGGTAAAGGAAGAGACGTTGGGTTAAATCAAATTGCCCTGTTTGAAGGTTGACCAATTCTGTAGAGCACCTGGTTTTGGTGAAAGAAAAAGTCAATATCTTGATGATATTGCTATTCTTACTGGAGGCAAGTATTTCATATGTTGTTTTCTAACAAAGGGTTCTGGTTGAAATCTGTCTTCCAACTATTCGCTATGACTACATTTGGTCCCTAAACTATTAAAATTTCTATTGCATACAGGAACTGTAATTAGAGAGGAGGTAGGTGTTGACCAACGACACAACCACCATTGATGGTGATGGAAGCACACCGGAGTTGGTAAACAAACGGGTGGCTCAAATTAGAAACCTTGTTGAGGCAGCATAACAAGATTATGAAAAAGAAAAATAAATGAAAGAATTTTATTTAATTTTTGTCTAATCTTTTTACATATGTAGGTTGCGGGTGGAAATGGAGAACAAGTTTTAAGTAGGGACGCCTACAAAATTGGTCAACTCTTTGATTTTTTCAGAATACTCTCTTTCTACTTCACCACAGTTGGTTACTAGTTGAATTAAATCAGATGTTTTGTTTCAAATAATAGTTATATATTTAATTTTCCCTTTGAGAGTTTAATGTTAGTTTGGTTCAGGTAACTGTTGAGAAGGTTGTTTTGGAACAAAGCAATAGCCAGTATGAGCTTTAAGGCGAATACGTGTTGCTGGAGAATGAGGCTTACTAAGAAGAGCAATGGCTGGTAATTTAGGGAGTGTGATATCTTCTATGGGTCGCTGGAGAATGAGGCTTGAGGTTCCACGTGCTGAAATAGATGAGATGCTTCCACTTGCTAGGCTTGTTTCCCGAAGTACCGATCCAACTCTTCAGTTTAGATCAAAGGTCATCCTCATTCATTCATTCATTTATTAAGTTTTACTTTATCATCCAAACCCAAAAAGCTCTCGTCTAAATCTAATGTCTTCTATTTGCAAAACACATGAGAATGAATGAATGAATGCCCTCTACCAAAATATAGCAAACACAACCAATCCTAATCCTGTTCATATACCATAAGAGAGTAAAGTAAAGTAGGTTCCATTCCCATACATTGGTTTGGTAAACAGAGTAAATAAAGTAGGTTGCTATTTGTAGCAAAGCTCTATCTAGACTAGGGGTATATAAATATTATATGATTTTAGGTGATGTTGTTCCCATTACCTTAATGTTGATCTTGCATTGGGAGATATACGTGTTGCAAAGTTTATCAAGTCTGACTACCCATTTGTCCTATTGGAGGAAGCTCAAGGTTCTTTACTTCTCTTACACTGTAATAATCCATCTTCACACTTATTTTGTAGTAATGTTTTTTTTGCAGGCAATATAGATACTTTGAGCAAGTTCATACATTTAGGGTCCTTGAGCGGTGTTACTAAGGAAGAGTGGAGACAAGTGAGGCACACATTTAAAAAAAGCAGCACAAATCTTGTTTACAGTGAAGCACACATTAGGTTATTAGAACTATTAGTTTGTAAATTTTTGTTACAACTTCTATTGATTTGTTTTATCTTTCCATGGAATGATTATTTGTATGACATTACATATGCAATGGATTCTATTTTTTGTATATGATATTTTATTTTCTATTATGAAACATTAAATACAAATTTAATTTGAAAATAATTAAATCTGTAAATAATATTTTTTTTAAACAAGAAAAATTATGATACGCAAAAATGTGTATCATCTTCATTTATGACATGGCCTTTCTTGACAGGGGCTTTCTTGATACGCATTGCGTGTCATTAACACGCGCGACGTAAGGCTACGACACACAAATGCGTGTCGTCTTCCTTTATGACAGGGTCTACCTTGATACGCATCGCGTGTCGTAAATGCGCGTCGTAATTGCGCGTCGTAAATGCGCGTCGTCTCTCTTTATGATAGGGCCTTCCTTGACGCGCATTTGCGCGTCGTCTGAGCCTTTTACGACGCGCAATGAGCGTCGTAAAAGGCTGTTTTTCTAGTAGTGTAACTTGCAACACTTATTATAATTATCATGCTCCCACTTTCATGATGATTATTAGCATGAAGCTTATGCTCCCACTAGCTTTGACATGTACTCAGAAATCAATTGGACTTCTAGAAATCAATGCTTTATTGACCTTCTTACCAAAGTTCATATTTCTGATACGAGATTCTTTGATAAAACTTTATCAAAATCATACACCTTTCCTTAGATAGCACACATGTATGTCTAAACAGTTTCAGAAATATGAAAAGGGATGTTGTAATCATAGTCTCAATTGTTTAGACCTTTTCCATTTCTCACAAGTCCATGTTAGTGTGCCGGTTAACCACACACGCTCCACTAACGACTTTAAGAATGCAAATATCACAATTTCTATCTAGTTAAAATCTACTTAGTGAAAGCGTTTCCTCACCATCATTTTCATCAATTGGAGAGAAACCTTATGACACTTAGATTTTCTGGTGGATGTGTTCCTATCCATGTGAATTTGTCAAAACCATAATCACAAGACAAGGTTAGTGACAAATCCAAATTCTTATGGATTGAACTTGTACAGTCTTAACTTCTTGCCACCTGGCAGCTCAAGGGTCTGTCATTGCTTCCAAGTTGTTATGCAACTAATTGAGTACTCTTAGAACTCATATGCAAAGCCAACTTTAACTGGAATGGGCACAGAAATAGGAATATGTCAACACGATTGGTTATAAACCTCAAGTCGTGTGCTAGTGATGAACTATAGGTCGTCTTTTGATTAGATCTAGAAGCTTTTTGAAGATCTTTAAGACTCCCACTGCCTTCTTGACATATAAGACTCACTTGCCAAATATTCAAGAGATAGTGCGGATTCTTTATCAAGATAAACACTTCACACAATTGGCCTTATGTTGGTCTCTGTTTTATCCAAAACATCACAACTTACCAATTTCAAATGTATAAGAGTAGGACACACTTTATTCTTACATTTAACTAGTGTTATAAACCATTCTTTAAGATATGTCACTCAAGTTACAATCTTGGAGTATGACTCTAAGAATTGTTTTGGAACGAAGTATGAATCACCTTCTTGATTTAACCATTTCAATAGATATGGTCGTGTGACTTAAGGGACCTACTCGACGAGTTGGAGCTGGAATATGAAACCCTAATTTTTAGGGTTTGCACCTTATTTAAAGGACCATAAGTCCTTCCTCCCAGCCTCCTTACCACCCTTTCACGTTCAGAAGAAAACCATAAGCGATCTAACCCCATTTTTGAGTGTTTGTGAGGCTAAATGAGTGTTTTTGGTGCATTTGTTGAAGAAGCTTGAAGGTTAAGAAGCTTGGAATGAGAAAGAGCTTGTAGATCTAGCATCTACATCGTTTTGGCCTCCATTTGAAGGTAACAAGTTGTTACCTTGATCATTCTAGTCTTATATATCCTTATTCATGGGTTTAAGGCCATCTTTAGCATATTTGTGGGTCATTTCGGGTATTGGGCATTATATGAAGTTGTAACTTTAGATCTAGACTCCTCTAAGTCTTTATAGTCATAACGTAATTGAATTTACCAAGCTTTTGCCCTTATCCTTGGCATAAACCTCTTCCTTAACTTGGTTTTGGCATTTAATGCCTTGCATGCACGTAAAGTTCGCAACTTTACATGGTAACCATGCCCTAAGAGGATAGATCTACAATTTGGAGCCTTGGTCTTGCTTAATAGCGTCCGAATAAGAAAGGAACTGAAGGGACTCGACGAGTTGCATGGTCAAATCGACGAGTCGGATGAAGATTACCTGCTTTGGGTTCTGCATGGACTCGATGAAGATTACCTGCTTTGGGTTCTGCATGGACTCGGAGAGTCATTGAGATGACTCGATGAGTTTGTTAGGGTTTTCCTAACATTCTGGACACTGCATGGACTCAACGAGTTGTCTGGAAACTCGAGGAGTCGAATAGGGTTTTTACGACTTCTTGAGTTCTGAAGGAACTCGACGAGTCAGTGAGTTACTCTCGACGATTTGGATCAACATGGACTGTTGGCCTTGACCATTGACTTTGACTTTGACCAAGGGTTGACTAGTTTGACTTCTAGGGTATTTAAGTAATTTGGAAATTTATGGAAGTGGATCATTGGTGGATACAGGTGTTTGAGTTTGGAGTTGTATTGGGAAGTTTGACATCATCATCATCATCCCGAGCTACTTGTGAGGTGAGATTTCCTCAGTATACTAACAGGGTCAAAGGCACCAATGTGGGCCCTTTTCGGATTTGTATCCAGGTTTATTGCATGATGATATGCTTAGTGACCTATTAGGTCGGTATATTGGTATATAGAATAATGCTATGCTAATGACCGGTTAGGTCGATATTGTTGGATTGGTGTCTAAGTCAATAACTACAATTGGTATCTACTTGACCCGATTTGACATGGTCCATTTAGGTTGCACTTCACCAGAAAAATTTGGACTTTTGAGAAGAGGATTTTTATGATTTATTAATATATTATAAGTTATACTATATTAATATGAAATCATATTATTTAATTAGTATTGATCAAGAATTAATTTGGAATTAATCCTGTGATAAAAAAAGACTAATTTAATATATATGGATTGATTGTGTAAATCATTCATTCTTGTAAAGTGTGCTAATGATCCTTGATTCCTTATGTTGGGCTAAACCCATGTGGTGACCCATGGATACTCCATGGAGGTTAAAACCCATGGATCATGAGGAGTATGGAAAGACATGATCATTAAGGATTACATGGTGTAACCCTAATGTAGCCTCACTATATAAGAAGCCCTTTGGTTCAAGAAAATGGAGCCTAGAGTATTTGCAAGAGTGTGGTCGAGTTTTGTGAGCTAAGGAGTCCTCTTTCAAGTTTCCTTGTGTTGGTGGAGATTTGTGATTCCACTTGAGGCATTCACATTATTGGTGTTAGGCTCTTAAAGCTCCAAGGTTTTGAAGCTACAACAAAGGTATGTTATCCAACTAGTCTTATTACTCATATATCAAGTTTTTTATGCTAGTCAGATTAATACCTTGGAAAGTTCAAGTTTACATGTATAATAGAGAAAACCTAGATCCAATCTATTTAGGGTTGCATGTACACCATAGAAGTGTTAGAATGCTCCAAACCTAACCGTGGTATCAGAGCCTAGGCTTGTTTTCAATTATACTTGATGCTACTTGCTTGAACTTGCTGTAAAAATCGATTTTCTGCTGTTCTGGACAGTGGACTCGCCTACTCCATGTACAAAGTCATCCAACTCGTCGAGTTTGTTCTTGCACTCGATGAGTTGGAGCCCCTGAGTGCAGATTTTCGATGTTTTTGGCTGGAATTGGACAAGAATCATTACCCTAAGTTGTTTTTGAACTTATAAATATGTTTTAGATGTGGTAATGATCATTCCAATCCAATTTAAAACATAATTGTCAAAGTTTCAAGTTTTATATTAAGTTCATATGATTCTTAAAAATTGCTGATATGAATTACGAATGCTTATGAGTTTGTTAGATCATAGAAATTATTTGACATGCTTGTTAGTTTAATTTTTGATCTATATGTTTTTTGATGAATTCCATAACTTGTCCTCAAGTTTTGGAAAATGAAAAGTTTTTCTTTAAAAGAGTCATTAAAACTCATAGGTTATAGAAAAATGAAGAGTCATTTTCATAAATGACATTATTAACTCCATAACTAGTCCTCGAGTTATGGATTTCCAAGAGTCTTTTCATTAAAATCTATATTAAACTCTTAAGTTATGGATTCCAAAAGTTTTTTGAATTGCTGAAAACTTGCCCTCAAGTTTTGGAATTTGTAAATGTAAATGTCTAACTTTTGAAACATTTAATTCCAAACCCTAGAATTTTAAAGATTAAAATTCTACCCTTATGCTATTATAATATTATAGGTTTAATATATATATATATATATATATATATATATGTGTGTGTGTGTGTATGTATGTGTGTATATATATATATATATATATATATATATATATATATATATATATATATATATGTATAAGAACAAAGTCAGTCTTACCATTAGTAGGCCTCATTCACGAAGCCGGTCTATAAGGGGGGTATAAGTTTACTACCTATAAAATGACAGTTTAATGGGTGTCCACTCTCACCCACCGCTTCCTTGGCTGGTGTAGGGTCGTTAGCCGAACGGGTAGGACATGACTCTAGTTCTCCCTTCATTAAAAGTATAATTATAAATATAAAGTAACTAAACACTTATAAATTCCCAAATCTTAGTTATTTAGGAAAATGTGAACAAGGTGCTAACCCATGAAATTGTACTTTGCACCTTGTTAAGTCGTTAGTGGAGCGTGTGTGGTTAACCGACACACTAATCTGGACTGACAATGCGTAGAAAAGGGTAGCCTGAATGTCAATCATAGATCATTGGAGTGTGTGTGTTTAACCGGCACATTGATTAGGTGGTTGTAACATTAGGTGTACCAAGCTAATTTGCATGGTTATTCACACTTTGTTTGTGATCCTCGGCATCCTAGTTACAAACTTGAAGGGCACAATCGACATTTAAACATGCCATTGAATTTTTCAATGAATCTCAAAGGATCTAGGAATTTCAATTCACTTAAAACCTAAAATTCTTTTTCGTTTTTCGTGATGGAAATTGGTAAATTGTCATTTACCTACCTTCAAATATTTTGTAGTTTGGATTACGGCATCCCTTTTTCAAATTGTAAAATATTGTGTTGGGTCCTAGCCTTAATATTTCATTTGGGTGTTATACTAAGGACTTAAATAAACTAACTTGAATTTCTCCCATTGTAGATGTCTAGTTCAGATAACTATGGTCTTCCCAAATCTTTTGGAATAAGCTTTCCTCTTGAAGGTGATGTCCTGCGGTTGGGTCATGGAAGTCATACTGCACTT
The DNA here is from genome assembly GCF_002870075.4 of Lactuca sativa. Classification (NCBI taxonomy): domain Eukaryota; kingdom Viridiplantae; phylum Streptophyta; class Magnoliopsida; order Asterales; family Asteraceae; genus Lactuca; species Lactuca sativa. The sequence continues at coordinate 73,123,137 of NC_056629.2, forward strand.
CCTCCACCTCCTCCGATAATTCTCCCTAACCCACAAATTCAAAGACTTGAAAAATTAAAGGCCACTCAAGCACTACTTGCAATGAAACATCAAGATGGAAGGCCTGTGTGTACTCACGTCTTGGAGATGAAGTCACACATTGACAAGCTAAGAGTATTGGGTGTCGTTGTCTCGAGGAAGTTGGCGGTTGACTGGGTTCTTCAGTCACTTCCTGACTCATATAATGAGTTCATTAAGGACTACTATGTAACAGACCATGACATGACCCTTATTAATCTTACTTATTTGCTTGTTGCTGCTGAATCAACAATGATTTGGCGCACTGGAAAAGCAATTTTGATTGACAGATCTACTCCCCAAAATTCCATTGACAATGGAAACATTGGAAGTCCGGAAAAGATTTCTCTTTCCAAGGGAAAGAGAAAGGCCAATTCTGAGATTGTCCCGTATGCTATTCCCAAAGAGTCTATATGTTTCTATTGCCAAGAGAAGAGGCATTGGTTGCGAAGCTGTCCCGACTACCTGAAAGATCTGAGAAATGGTAGAATCGAAAAGTTTGACTCTACTTCAGGTAAGTCTACTATCTGACTCTATTAAGTTCCTAATTGTTTTTTCTTAATACATGATGTGACAAGGTTGCATTTTGATGTTTTGTAGGATCATGCAAAGTGAAGGAAGCTTAAAAGAAGAGTATGTTGAATCTGATCGCGAAGATGGATTTCAATCGCATGGTTCAAAGATCAGATTTTTTAACTACTGCTTTGGATTTATGATAGATTGCTATGAAATATGTAATAACATAGTTTTCATTTGTAATTTCATTGTAAAGAAAAGTTTTTTCCGCATTTTATAAATAAATAAAATTTTTGTTTTTATTTTATTATATTTTCCTAAAATGGCATTTGTGAAAATTGATGTTTGTATGTTTCTATTGTTGGCAATATGGATTTGATTCTTTCTTTTATGGGAGTGTCTAAATTTACCAAATAAGGAAAGATTCTCAGCACCCAAGTTTCAATTGGACAGAAACTTGGAATCATGCAAGTTGTATTGTATGATGAAGGAGAATTTTCATCTTCGGTAAATTAAGACTAATTCCTTGTTCACATGTATGTGTAAGTCAAGTGAAGGACTAAGGGATCAGGTACACTGGGTGTGCGTTGCTCAAGATCCAGCACAAAGATCGATAAGACTATTCTTCATGATTTACTAAAGTTTAGTAAATATGGTTATGCTTACAAGTTTAAGTAAATTCTGAACATTGGAAAAGTTCAATTTATGGCAGAGCGAATGAGAAGAATCAAATTAGGCAGAAAGATAAAATTTTCTCCAATCTGAAGAGATGAGAGAGTACTTTAGTATCATATTTTATGATCATCTTAATGATTATGAAAAACCATGTCACAATTGATCCTCTAAGGATATCTTGGTGCATTTGTATGGCTAAGAAGAGGAATGATGAATTGTTGAAATGCTTAAATCAAGAAGATGAGTCATACTTCGGTCCAAAACAAGTATTAGAGTCATACTCCAAGATTGTGCCTTGAGTGACATTAAATTAAGAAGGTTTATAACACTTATCAAATGTAGAGTATAATGTTTTCTACTCTTGTACATTTGAAATTGGTAAGTTGTGATGTTTTTGGATAAAACAAAGACCAAAAGGCCAATTTTGTGAAGTGTTTGTCTTGATAAGAATCCGCACTAAGTCTTGAATATTTGATTTGTCAAAGAATGATTCATAAAAAGAGAATTTTATATGTCAAGAGGACAGTGGGAGTCTTAAAGATCTTGACAAGTTTCAAGAACTAATCAAGAATAAACCTATTATTAAACACTAGCACACGACTTAAGGTTTATAACATATCGTGTTGACATATTCTTGTTTCTATGCCCATTTCAGTAAAGTTGACTATGCATGTGAGTTATATGAGTTTGCATAACAACCTAGGAAGCAATGGTAGACCCTTGTGCTGTCAGGTGGAAAGAAATTAAGACTGAACAAGTTTAGTCCATATGAGTTTGGATTTTTCACTAACCTTGTCTTGTGATTATGGTTATGACAAATTCACATGGATAGGAACACATACACCATAAAAAATCTAAGTGTCATAAGGTTTCTCTCCAATTCATGAAAATGATTGTGAGGAAACGCTTTCACTCAGTAGATTTTAAGGAGTTAGCAATTGTGATATTTACATTCTCCAATTAAATTATGTTTACAGCATCCCTATTCATAATTTGAATTGTGAGAAATGGCAAAAAATTCTAAACATTTGTGACTTATTGCTGTAAGTTCTTGAAATTGTTAGACACACATGTGAGCTATCTAAGGAAAGGTGTATGAGTTTGAGAAGCCTATATAAAGTCTTATCGAAGCGTGTCATATTAAAAAACTGAACTTTGGTAATGAGAGTCAATAAGTATTGATTTCTAGAAGTCCAACTGATTTCTGAGTACTTGTCAAAGCTAGTGGGAACATAAGTGTTATGTTGGTAAGTTAATAATCATTATGTTAGTGGGAGCATAATTATTATGGAAAGTGTTGCAAGTTAGCAATATTAATTATAGAAAACAAACGTTTCAATTTGCAAAGATGCAGGATTTGAAAATTTGTTTTGCTATAATTAAGGGAGAGAAATTTATACTTTTTTCCAATTCTAAAGCTTAGATTGAGATTTCAATCAATTTTAGTCAAATATATATGAATGTTATGTTGGAATGGTTCAACATAAGGAAATTCTATATATGGAAATGTTAATTGCGCTCTCAAAATTTGATTATGATTATGGCATCCCTTTTCATAATTCGAATATATGAGAACATGGCAAATTAAAAAATATTGTAGCAAAAGAATGATTAAGTATCATGTCTTTATGTTAGACATTATGAATTGTATCCTATATGCTTCGGGTATAGGATATATTGCATATGCTCTAATATTCTCGTGCTCTAAATTTTCTAAATGCCTAGGGCATTAAGAGGGAAAAAGGAATAGAACCGGATATGACTAAAGTGGTTAAACAACTGTTAAGGACAATCTAAGGTTCGGCAAAGATTGGTCGCTGAAGGACAGTTGGAAGTATAATAATGGAAGGACCATATTGACATTATTATGAATAGACAGGAGTGTATTAATAATGATTTGTCGTATGGAAAATATGGAATGTTTCCATATTAGGAGTTGAAGAATAGATGAGAATGTTAGAAACTGTTATGCAAGAAGGATGTTCAAGGGACTGTACTTTGAATTTGCGACTTCATTTCCATGGAATTCTCTTGTAACAATCTCCAAAGGAATATTTTGTAATATCATCAGTCAAGTCTCTATGAATTTTTGCACCTAGACATTACAAAAGAATCATTACACTTTCTAGCAGTGAAATGTTTTTCAATTGATCTATTTCACAAAGTAGGGACCATCGACAAACATAGTGTGCATGCTTGGTGCATGACATAACTATTGCTTAGACAAACATAGTGTGCATGCTTGGAGCATGGAATAACTATTGTTTTAATTCAAGTATTTAGTTGATTATTCGAAACAGTATACAATGAATAATAAGTAATAAATATGGCTCAAAACATTTGGGGACATATAGGATTAGTATTATTCTTGTGTTTCATTTTGCATGTTTTGACTTCCCGAATAACCATCCACAGTCGATCATACTTTAGAAGTAGGTATTGAGGCAAGACTGTCATGAATGGGTCTGTAGAGGTGTTTTAGTCATAGCATAAGTTTGCTACAGTGTTCATGAGTGCTCCTGGAATCACTTCACAGATTTTATCACAAGTGATCATGAGACGATAATATGTTATATTCTTCAAACGGAGACGTGTGAGTTGTTGTTGCGAGTCGGTTGCACATCGACATATATAAATGCACCAGTAACTTGGTTGTTATAAAATATATTGTTGTGTGTAATTTGATGAGTAAGTACAAATGATCATTTGGGTCGAAGTTTGTCCGTTCCTTTTACCCCATGTGGATAAAAGCAATATATATGGGCCCCTCAATGATTTAGTGATGATATTAGTCCTGGACTGACTTGATTTGTTCAATTAGTCGGTCGTCATAAATCAGAAATCGGGAAACAACAAATGGCTAGAGAGAATGATTATAATCCATGTCTCAATACATATGATATCTAGAATGGAGGAATATGTGATCCCTTATCTAATGGACACGTCATTGACTAGGTCAAAGTTCGATAGCAGCTTTAAGAGCTACCATTGCTAATCAGGTTGTGGAGTCGTACTTGCAATAATAGTTATTAGAGTTATCCAAGTGGGAGACTGTTTGATTAGTGTCTAAGTCCATAACTATAATTGGTATCTACTTGACCCGATTTAACATGGTCCATTTGGGTTGCACTTCACCAGAACAATTTGGACTTTTGACAAGAGGATTTTTATGATTTATTAATATGTTATAAGTTATAGTATATTAATATGAAATCATATTATTTAATTAGTATTGATCAAGAATTAATTTTGAATTAATCATGTGCTCAAAAGAGACTAATTAAATATATAGGGATCGATTGTGTAAATCATTCATTCTTGTAAAGTGGGCTAATGATCCATGATTACTTATGTTGGGCTAAACCCATGTGGTGACCCATGGATACTCCATGGAGGTTAAAACCCATGGATCATGAGGAATATGGAAATAGATGATCATTAAGGCTTACATGGTGTAACCCTAATGTAGCCTCACTATATAAGAAGCCATTTGGTTCAAGAAAATGGCACCTAGAGTATTTGGAAGAGCTGGCCGATTTTTGTGAGCTAAGGAGTCCTCTTTCAAGTTTCCATGTGTTGGTGGTGATTTGTGATTCCACTTGAGGCATTCACATTATTGGTGTTAGGCTCCTAAAGCTCCAAGCTTTTCAAGCTACAACAAAGGTATGTTATCCAACTAGTCTTATTACTCATATATCAAGTTTTGTATGCTAGCTAGAGTAATACCTTGGAAAGTTCAAGTTTGCATGTATAATAGAGAAAACATGGTTCCAGTGTATTTAGGGTTGCATGTACAACTTATGAGTGTTAGAATGCTCAAAGCCCAACAGGTATCCTAGTATATAGGATAATACTATGTTAGTGATCTGTTAGATCGATATCCTGGTTATAGGATGATGCTATGTTAGTGATCTATTAGATCTGTATGACTATCTATACATGCTAGCTAGCGTATGATATTTATGTGCACATGATTGTATGATTGGGGTGGGTTGAGGCGGACCTGCTTTGTGCTGTAGGCCAACATACCCAGGGCGACCCGAATAGACTATAGGCCAATAGGGGCATATCAATCATCTCGAAGGCCGGGAGAACGGTCCAGACAGGCTGAAGGCCCGGTGAGACGGTCCAGACATGTTGAACGTTCTGAGAGTGGGCCAAATAGGCTGAAGGCCCGGTGCGGGTGGTCCAGTCATACTGCAGACTCTATATGCATGATGTTTATATGATATTGTTATGGTTTGTGTGGTGTTTGTATTTTGGGGGAACTCATTAAGCTTCGGGCTTATAGTTGTTGACTATGTTTCAGGTACTTCTGATGACCGCAGGAAGGTGAAGGCATGATCATGAACCTCCTTGTATTTTTATGAATTGATTATGGGATACTCTGAAATGAAACCATTTTGACAACAAATTTGTAATAATTATTGGTTTTTGAACGATTTAAAAAGTTTTAAATTCACATGATTTTTATCAGTGTTACAAGTTGGTATCAGAGCCTTGGTTTGAGTGAATTAGAGGAAACACTCGTGTGTATCCAATCTCAAACCGAGGAAAAGATTTTTAAAATGGTTTTCAAAATACTAAAGGAGGATGCAAGTGTACGATTAGCCGGAGCCAGTAAGTAGACCCCAAAATACCTTACGGATTATTTGATTATGTGATATGTTAGAACAACATGCTAGTACTAGGCTAGGGATCTTCAGATATTGCAGGATAGAATTGCCTGATTATAAGATGCCTGATAGCCAAGGGTTTTTCCTTATATAAAATTGACATCATTACTGTAGTTGCTTAGTGTATGCATCACAGATGTACATAATTAAGATCTTATAGCCTGAGAATGTTTGGTTTGGCCTTATTTCCTGTTCTTGTTTGATAAAGGGCTTAGGGTAGGATTAGGTATTCGAAAGTATACAGGGTCCAGCGTTATGTATGGCTAGCATACACGAGTGTTGCCGGGTTGGTGGAAGTTTCACGGATAGGCTGTGTGGGATCAGTCGGCCAGTCATGAGATATTTAGCCTTCCACTAGGAGTGAGGATTGAGCGCATGCCATGCTTACGTATTGTGTTAGGTCATTGTGATGATACTTGAGACAAATATGTGTAGGCGTGGAAGGTAGTATGGGCCCGTACTACTAAAAGCACAGGACCCATACCCGTAGCAAGGAAGTCACAACCCTAAGGGTTTTGTTGGGAGTTGATACCCAGATTATTATATGGAATAATTGATATCTCCCTGGTATATTTTCAGCATGGTGGTTACTAGACGATTAGTGACTGGATCCGGATTAGGATCAGAATATGGCGGTCAGGAGGGTCATCGACTACGAGGGTCAGCGGGTGGTAGTTCGAACCCCAAGTGGGGGAGAATTGATTGTCTACGGCGCGGGCACCTGAGTGGGTTCAGAGTTTTGCTTACCTGTCAGGGATCGACGGTATATTCAGCACGGGTGTGCAGGTTATCTAGCGTATATGGTGGATACGTGGGTCAGGGATCAGATCTCGGTTTTAGAGGTTCCAGTAGTTAGGGAGTTCGCTAATGTGTTTCCGAAGGAGTTACCCGGAGTGCCTCCGGAGAGGCAGGTCGATTTCAGGATCGACCTTGTGCCAGGTGCGGCCCCTATCGCCAAGGCGCAGTACCGATTGGCACCACCGGAGATGTAGGACCTGTCATCACAGCTACAGGAAGTGTTCGGAAAGAAGTACATTCGTCCCAACAGTTCTTTGTGGGAAGCACCAATTCTCTTCGTAAGGAAGAAGGATGGTTCACACCGGATGTGCATTGACTACTAGGACTTTAACAAGTTGATGGTGAAGAACCATTATCCACTCCCGGGGATAGATGATCTTTTCGATCAGTTGCAACGAGCATATTGGTTCTCTAAGATAGACCTGAGGTTCGGGTACCATCATGTCAGTGTTAGGGAGGAGGACGTGGAGAAGACCATGTTTCGAACTCGTTATGCACATTACATGTTCGTGGGGATGTTGTTTGGGCTCACCAACACGCTGGCAATGTTTATGGACCTGATAAATCGGGTTTGTAGACCGATGCTCGATCGCTCGGTCATCGTGTTCATAGATGATATATTGGTGTACTCCAAGAGCAAAGAGTAGCACGAGGAGCATCACCGGGAGCTATTAGGAGTCCTGAGGCGAGAACGGCTTTATGCCAAGTTCTCAAAGTGCGAGTTTTGGTTACGAGAGGTTCAGTTCCTTGAACATCTCGTTAACCAGGAGGGGATTTTGGTCGACCAGGACAAGATCGAGCAAATTATGCAATGGGAGGTTCTGAAATCTCCCTCGGATATCAGGAGCTTCTTAGGATTGGCTGGGTACTATCGGAGGTTCATACAGGATTTCTCCAAGATTACAGTACCCCCTGACCCATCTGACGAGGAAGGGGTGGATTTTCGGTGGCGCCGTGAGCAACAGAAGACATTTGAGACCCTCAGACAACAACTTTGCGAGGCTCCATTCCTGACTCTCCCGGGGGGAGTTGAGGATTTTGTAGTGTTTTGTGATGCATCCATCACGGGACTGGGAGTTGTCCATATGCAGAGAGGACAAGTGATAGCCTACGCGTCGTGGCAGTTGAAGCTGCATGAAATGAGATACCCCACACACGATATGGAGTTGGGAGCAGTGGTATTCGCTCTCAAGATTTGGAGACATTATCTCTACGATGGACTTCATCACCAAATTGACGAGAACAACAAAGGGGTTCGACGATATATGGGTTATCGTGGATCGATTGACCAAGAGTTCCCATTTTCTGCCCATTCCGGAGAGCTCATCTGACGAGAAGCTGGCCGATGTGTATATACATGAGATTGTTCCTCATCATGGGATTCTGGTCTCTATGGTTCCAATCCATGGTATTCGGTTCACCTCTCACTTCTGGCAGAAGTTCCACGAGGAACTTAGCATGCGGCTACATTTAAGTACAACTAACCATCCGCAAACAGAGGGCCAAAGTGAGCGGACCATATAGACTATTGAGAGCCTATGTTATTGACTTCGGTGGGAGTTAGGACTCCTACCTACCCCTTGTAGAGTTCTCCTACAACAACAGCTTTCGTTCCAGTATTGGTGCTCCACCATATGAGTTGTTGTATGGACGAAAATGTCGCCTCCCAGTCTGTTAGGATGAGGTCGGTCACAGGGTGATGGGACGGACAGAGTTAGTTCTGCAGACTACCGAGAGGATTCAGCATATCAGACAGTGGTTGCAGACCACTCAGAGTCGGCAGAAGAGTTACGCTTATGCACATCGATCTGAGTTGGAGTTCTAGGTGGGAGACACGGTATTACTGAAGTTATCACCCTCGAAGGGTGTGATTCGCTTCAGGAAGAGGGGGAAATTGGGTCCCTGATACTTCGAGTCATTCAGGATTATTTTCAGGGTTAGAAAGGTGGCATACAGACTAGATCTCCCAGAGGAGCTTAGTCAGATTCACATTACTTTTCACGTTTCACAATTGTGAAAGTGCGTCCTGGATAAGGAGGCGGTAGTGTCGTTAGATGATATTCAGGTCGACGAGCGCCTTATATTTGTAGAGAGGCTAGTGGTCACTCTGGAGAGGAAATCGAAGGCTCTACGGAACAAGCAAGTACCTTTGGTAAAGGTACATTGGGAGCACTAGAGAGGATCTGAGTGGAATTGGGAGCCGAAGGCAGAGATGCGGGAGCATTATCCGGAGTTGTTTGTCGCAGCCGACTTCGAGGACGAATTCTAGTTCAAGTGGGGGAGAATTGTAACATCCCGACTCCCCAAGTATAATTTTAAAGGCTTTATATTCATTTTAATGAATGATCTCGACGAGTTGGATGCCCCAACTCATCGTGTCGAACCTAGTCAGCCCGCGTGATTTTTGATTCCTACTCGACGAGTCGGAGGACCCCGACTCGACGAGTAGAGGTTGTGCATGGAAACCCTAAAATTTTAGGGTTTGCACCCTATTTAAAAAACTTATGGGCCGTTTCTATCCTCCCTCATCGTCATTATAGCCAGAGGAAACCCTAGATCGAGTCTTAAATCCCTATTGTGTGTGTTGAGAGCTTGAAAGGTGTTATTTGTTGACTTTTGGAAGGGAAACTTGAAGAGTGAGGAGCTTGGATCGACAAGGAGGAAGTGGATCTGTCATCTACTTCGTTTTGGCAACCAATCTGAGGTATAAAACTAATACCTTTACTCTTTCATGCTTAAATCTTCTTCTATGGACATTTATGGTCATTTTTAGGGTTAATGGAGCTACTCTTAGGTTTGAGCTTGTCACAAGGACATGGTCTCAGATCTGGACTCCTTTAAGTCCCAGATTCATAAAGTTATCAAGTTTATTTTGTATTAGCCATTCTCCATGCCCTAAACCTCACTCTAGACTTGGTTCTTGGTGTTTAAGCCTCTTAAGACCTTGCATGCACGTAAGTTTGCAACTTTACATGATAACTTCACCTTAAGAAGCTAGATTTGCAATTTGGAGCTTTGGGGTAGCCTCAAAATGTCTGAATGAGAAATGGACTAAAGGGACTCGACGAGTTCCTTGGCCAAGTCGACGAGTCGGATGAAGATTGCCTGTATTGGTTCTGCATGGACTCGGCGAGTCAGGGAGACGACTCGACGAGTTAGTTAGGGTTTCTCGACATTTGGACCCCACATTGACTCGACGAGTTGCCAGGAAACTCGACAAGTCAACTAGGGTTTTCACGATTTCTCGAGTTCTGGACGAACTCAACGTCTTAGTTGGATACACTCGACGAATTGGGTCAACATGGACTGTTAACCTTGACCGTTGATTTTGACTTTGACCAAGGGTTGACTAGTTTGACTTCTCGGGGTATTTTAGTAATATGGACTTTATGGAAATGGATCATTGGTGGATGTATGTGTTTGATTTGGAGCTATATTTGGAGGAGTTGACATTACCATCCCGAGCTACTTATGAGGTGAGTTGTCCTCATTATACTAACAGGGTCGAAGGCACCAATGCCGACCCTTTTCGAATTTGTATCCGGGTTTGTTGCATGATATGCTTAGTGATTTGCATCCTGGTAGTTAGGATTATGATATGCGTAGTGACCTGGTAGGTCAGTATCTTGGTATATAGGATAATGCTATGTTAGCGATCGGTTAGGTCGGTATCATGGTATATAGGATGTTGCTATGATTAGTGATATGTTAGATCGGTTTGACTGTTAGATATGCAATCATATGATATTTATGTGCACATGATTGTTTGATTTGGGGGTTGGGTTGAGGCTGACCAGTTTTGTGCTGAAGGCCAACATACGCAGGGCGAATCGGATAGACTACAGACCCGGTAGGGCATACTAGTCAAGTCGAAGGCCCGATGAGCGGTCCGGATAGGTTGAAGGCCCTGAGAGGCAGTCCAGACGTGCCGATGGCTCGGATAGCGGTCCAGATAGATTGACTGCCCTGCGAGGTGGTCCAGTCAGGCTGATGGCTCATTACGCATGTTGTTTGTTTATATGATATGATTATGATTGTATGGCATTGGTATTTTGGGGAAGTCATTAAGTTTCGGGCTTGTAGATGTTGATTATGTTTCAGATACTTCTGATGATCGCGGGAAGGCGAAGTCATGATCGTGCTCCTTCTTATGTTTTTGTGATTTGATTCTAGGATACTCTGACGCTAAACCATTTTGAAAACAAATTTGTATTAATTATTGGTTTTTGAATGATTTAAAAAGTTTTAAATTAACATGATTTTTATGAGTGTTACAGTGTACTTGTGTACTTTCTTGGATTCTGGATTGGCCTACTTGAATATTCTAAAATTTTCTATTTTCTCAAACATTTCGCGCATCAACCCCGAAGTATAAGTCCATAAATACGTACCCCATGCAAACCTGCAATTTTCAATTTATTTATTATAATTAGGTATTATTGTATTTATACACAATCTTTAAATGTAATACATGCTCCAATCATCTATATTATCATCAAGCTTGTATACTGCCGCGAGAATGCCCGTTTTAACGTCCAGTCCGTGGAGACCTTTCAACATAAAAACAAGATGGATAAGTATTACATCATCTTCATCCTGAAGTGACAAACAATTCGGAGACATAATGTAGTCTTCTAAATCTTTCAGCCGCAAACGTGCATCAGAAATGTCTGGGAATAACCGAGCACAAAGATTTGAATTTGATCGGCCTTTTTTGTCATGGAGTAAATCCACATAAGGACCAACTCTTAAACCACAAGTCAAAATATATTCAGTTTCACTAAAATCCAACTGCATCCCCTGTATCCTAAAAAGAAACCTCCCCATTCAAACACTTGTTGAGACCTTACTTCATGCAACACATCAAATGCACAAGAGGTCGCCATGGGGGACATGCATTCCTAAGAATTTTCCAAACGGTGAAGCTTCAAATAATACTTGTTGCGATTGTGTTAGGCGTGGAAAATAATCTTTAAATATCGTACCCACCACGCCTTTTAAAGTTAAATCTGTTTTTTGATTTAGATCATCATGCTACAAAACATATACATTTAATTTCATATAAAACGTTAGTAATTGAAAATAATAAAACAAGGTTTCAAAATTACTTTTCTAATTCGGTTTTTGAAATAAAAAGCAATGTACTTTTTATATAATAATAAATTAAATAGTTCATATAAAAAAGGGCATAAAAATGGATAAAAAAAAGTCATTTTAGGTCATTTCGAGGAGGCTACAGGTCATTCCGCGGAGACCCCTCTGCGGAGTGGCCTACAGCTCCGCGGAAACACATTTTTGGTCGTTTAAATCATTCCACGAAGGCAATACATCAATCCGTGGAGGACCCTCTGTGGCATGACATACATCTCCGCGGAATGGATCTTCCCAAAATTCGAATGGCCTGTTAATCCTAACATCTACTAAATCAAAATCTATATATATATATATATATATATATATATATATATATATATATATATATATATATATATATATATATATATATATATATTCACGGTAATCAATTGGATTTTCGTAACATTTGAATCATAAATATATATACAATATGACATTAATTAAAAGAGGGGAATGTGACAAATACCCGGGAGTTGTATCCATCGGCGAAAATATTAGGGAAATTGCCCTCCATCGGTGTTGGATTTTGCTATTTCAAGTTGATTTCTCCGGAAAATGACGTCGTTTGATGTCGTTGTTGCCAGGTTTGAAGTTGGCGCCGGAAAAAATCGAAATACCTACCGATGCGGATAGAAGTTCGAAGTCAAAGAGGAATCGGGGGACAATGGGGGACCAAAGAAGGGGACCATTTTTGTCAAAGAGGAGAGGGGTGAAATTACGAAAACACCCCTCTCCGCGGAGAGTTCTTCGTTATGCGGTTCCCCGTTGAGGCTCCTCCACGGAATGTGTGACTATACCCGGAAAAGTGATTTTTCATGGCTAAAAATTGAAATGCCCTTCCCAATAAATGATTATAGCTGGTAATTTCCCATTTTAAAAAGTGTTACCTTATGTAACAACTTATTATTTCGAAATCAATAAAAGTCAAAAACAAGTCAACAAAATTCAAACGTGCTAAATAAAAGTCAAACACGTCAAGTATTAAGTCAAATAGTGTTATTATTTAATTAAACATTTTATATTTCGATATTGAGAATTTAATCCCAAAAGTATGGACCAAATCACCATTTTGTGACGCCATACAAGACTGAGAACACCCACCAAAAACCTCATGAGAGACCACCTCCTCGGACCGAAATCGAGTTGGACCGCAAACCCTCGCATGACCCCACCTCTGACCGAAAACAACTCCAACCGCAGACCTCAGACCGAAATCAACTTCTTAGACCGCAAACCTTTGACCACAATCAGCTCCACCGAAAACCTCTTCACACCGAAAACCTTGACATAAATCTCCAAGTTTTATCCCTTTGACACACTTTTCAACATGATTTAATCTCAATCACTAACATCACCGCTTATCCTTTTACTTCATATTTAAGATACCTAATATCAAAACACATTCATTTTCACACCTTTAGTACCAAAAATTACATCCCATTCTCTCTCAAATATTAAACTCATTTCCTTCATCCTTCCAATTCAAGCTCCAGGAGACCATTCTTCTTCCAAATAAGTTTTTAAGCTTTTGTACGTATTTAATATAAACAAGTGTTAATTAACACTTTATATTATTGGATTAACTAATTTGAACACAATAATTTGTGTTAATATAAATTAGGATACGGTTAAATTGTATGTGTTCTAGCCCGACGATTCTTCGCGACCAAGTTGTACCCAACCAAAAGCACGCACACGAGGTGAGTTCATACCCCTACGTTTTCATAATTTTTAAATCGTTTTAGGGGGATTACAAGTAAAACACAAGAAATCTTGTGTTTAAAAATATAAATTTCTTATTATGTTTTTGTACCATTAATAAGAAATTAAACGTGAAATTTACTAAATACGAAAAATATCGTTACTAGTGAATTTACAAATGATTTACAAAACATGTTAAGACGCAATGATTTTCACTCCAACATGGAAACAAACTTATAAACTATAATAGGTATAGTTTATGGAACAAATATACTATTTTACAAAGTTCAGGTTACAACACGGAAACAAACCTATAAACTATAATGGGTATAGTTTATGGAACAAATGAACTATTTTATAAAGATCGAATCAAGATATAAACAAAAGGGTTTTCAGTTATTACTCGTAAAAACGTTGAAGCAATTTGTGAGACGTCTTCGTGTACTTATCTAAGTACAGGTAAAAGTCCTGCCTTATAACCAGAATCTCTTGTAGGAGAGCGAGATACTTGTGTATAGATCTATTTGGTAATGACAATCCCACATCCTGACTGTTAGCTACAGTCAGGCAGGCAGGCCGGGGGTGACAATTGTCGTTAACATTCCGACACCTGAAAAATGCCGCGATCAGGCCGACTGGGTTACATTATTTGTAAGCACTAAATTTCTAGATTTACACACTATTACACGAGAAGCAAAACATTATATTATTTACTAATATGATACGAACAAAAGTTCAGAAAACAGATATTGAGTATTCTTTTTACTAAAGTCTATGATTACTTATTTTATACGTTAGGATTATATACAAGAAAGATCTGATAGGCAGTGGAATGTGTGATTTTCGCCTTTCTTCCTGTTCCTTGTTTGGTTGTGGGCTTAAGGAAGAATTACCCGATCGACTCTCCGTTCGATTTTGATTATATATAATTTGTATACACTAAGTAATCATAGGAGGTAACAGTATGGGTCATACCAATTACATGAATAAGAACCGTGAATCACGTGTTATAAACATAAGAAACATATACTTTTTAGTTTCAAAGTACTAAGACTACGATTTATTTACTAAGAAAATATTGGATTTCCTGGAAAAACACGTTAACGTTTTCAATACCAAAGAACATATCTTTTCTAATTAAATACTTATGAATTCACCAACTTAAATGTTGAAACTTTTTCAAACCACTTGTATTTTCAGGAAAGTTAGTAGACAGGTACCCTCTCAACCGTTACGAAGATGGAGCATAGTAGCACTACATCCTATCTTTTGCTATAGTTTTAATGTTAAACAAGTAATGTTTTGAACACAATGTAAATACTATGTTATTAATACAATGGTTGTTGTTCATTTTATTACTATTATACAATTGTTGTGATACTGTACATGACATCCTTCGCCCTCGAACATTTTCGCCTTTCCGGTTTGGGGGTGTGACACTTTAACTATTCAACTTTCAAATATCATTCACTTATAAAAATGGTTATAAAATATGTGTCCATAGACTATGCAGATCATGCCAATGGGAGGGGCCGTATAGGCGATGTCCTAGGACCTCTAAATTTCTAGAGCTCTGTTTTTTATACATTATTATGTTAGTATACAAAAAACTTTATATATCATGTATAGCGATTAAGCAGAAAAAAGGAAAAAAAATTGAGCCCAAACAAAATCAACAATTTAGAATAAGGGAAGTGTGATTCTTTTGGAATAATCATCACATTGGGTCTCCTTTTACCACCATCGATCAAAAGACTCTATGAATCAATTTTGATTTTTTAACTGTAACAAAAAAATTGATTCTGTAACATCCCAAAAACCAGAGTAAAATTTTAATTTTTCAAACATAACCCAAAAACCGTAATTGTTTACAAATAATCGTTTCAAAAGTGGTAGACAACAATCAGAGTATCCTAAAAATCCAAATAACATAAAATCCGAAGGATGTGCAGGATCACACATTCGCCTTGCTACGATCATCTGAAGTACCTAAAACAATAAACTAAAACTGTAAGCCAAAACTTAGTGAGTTCCCCCAAAGTGCCACCACACAAACATATAACCAAATATATTTCGGGTCCACAAGCTTCTAGTTGGATTATCCCTGGCCCACAACCTTCCGGGTGGAGTGCCCAGCCCACAACCTTTCGGTTGGCTTGTCCAATACATAACGGGTCGACAACCTCATTAGATTACCCCTGGCCCATAACCTCCTGGTTGGAATGCCTCGGTCTGTTGACTGATAGCTCAATGCAGTACAGTCTCAACCCCACCATACCATGTCGACATATACATAACAAATAACATATATCCAGCAACATATAATCATATAACCAGTCAATAGACAAGCAGGCAGATCTACAGATCACAACTGCCTAACAACATCCTATAAACCAGGACACATATCTAAAAGATCACTACAACATATTAACATCCTATATACCAAGATACACAATCTAGTGGGTTGACATTAATGCCTTTGACCTACACATATAATGAGGAAAACTCACCTCTCTGTCTAAAAAAAGAGAGCTGATCACACCAAAGCTCCGTGTACCAACTATACGGGTCACCTGTACAATAAACAATAAGATTGTCTCAAACTATTGTCCAAAATACCTAGAATACCCTCAGGTCAAACTTGGTCAAAACCCTGGTCAAAGGTGAAAGTCAACAAGTCAAATCATCCAGTCGTCATGTCGTGGCTAGCTCCAGCCATGTCGTGGGGACTATAAAACAAAACAGTCGCATGTCAGTCATCTATCACATTGTAACTTGTTCAACTCCCGATAATCAATGTATATCTGGTGCAAACCATCCTTCTTCTTGACGAACAAAATTGGCGCTACCCACGGAGAACTTCTCGGTCTGATGAACTGCTTGCCTAGCAGCTCCCGCAGCTGATATGACAACTCCTGCATCTTAAGCGATGCCAAGTGGTACGACACCTTGGCAATCAGGGCCGCACTTGGCATAAGATCTATCCTAAACTCGACTTGCCTCTCGGGAGGCACACCGGGTAACTCCTCCAGAAATACATCTGCGAATTCCCTGACAATCGGAACCTCTAAAACCGACGTCTGATCTCCAACCCGCGTACCCACCACATAAGCCAAGAAACCAGCACACCCATGTTTAATATGTTGTCGAGCCCTGGCTGTAGAACAAAACCCTGAACCTATCTTGATGCCCTCTGCATAGATAACCAGTTCTCCCCCACTTGGGGTTCAAACTACCACATGATTTCCCTCACAATCATAGCGTCTTGGGGATAGAAACTGACTCAACCAATCCATCCCCACAATCATTCAAACATCGCCCATGCGGATAGGGATCTAATCGATCGGGAAAGGCACCCTGAAGATCTCCAAAACACAACCCTGATACACTGAAGAAGCCGAAACCCCGTGTTCGTTCATGATAGAAACTCGCAACGGATACTCCAAATCTCCACTGGGCATATCAAACTCCCAAGTCAAACAATACTAAAGCAGGAAAGGAGCTCACTAGGAACATACCTAAGAGAGGTACAAATATATAAGCATAACATAATAAATAATCAACAAGATAAATGATAGAAACATACCAGTCACAACATCTAGAGCTGCCCTGGCCTCCTCGGTGGTGATCTGATCAAAAGCGCAACCTAAAGCCCTCGGGGGCTCCGCCTTCCTCTGGTGCCCGTCTGTGATCCACAAAGTAGCCGCCACGGGGGCCTATGCCGGCTTGGCGGCGAGCAACGGACAGTTGACCTTCACATGGCCAACCTGATCATAATGATAGTAGATCCTGCTACTCTGAATAGGGACCAACTGGGGGTAATCCATCACATAGTTCCCCTCCCTTCCATATTTGTGGCATACACCTCCTGATCGACAAGCCTCGTCATGAACCTTTCAGCACTTCCCACATGTGCGGCCTCGCTGACCCCCAAATCTAGAATTAGCGACTTTTAACCGCTTCGTGTTAGCTGCAACTGCGTCGGGGTCGGTCTCTACTCTCTCTTCTATAGCTTTATCTCAATCTCACTCCGCCTAGTGGCCTCTTGCATTTATAACAAGGAATCATATCGCTAGGTGGAAACAAACTGCCTGATATCCGTCCTGAGCATGCTAAAGTAACGGGTCATCTGAGCATGCTCCGAAGTACACTCGGGGCAAAACATGGCCCTCTCAGTAAACATCCTGGTGATGCAACCTGGCTTCCGATCACCAAGAGGATGAAGGCAGTGATCGTCTAAGAGAAACCTGAGAGATCACAAAGAGAGAAAACCGTTAGCCGTTCTCTGGGAGGAGGTCTTGGTAAAACACTCTGACGGTCAAGTTAGTAGTGTATTGGAGAGTAAGGGTTGTGAATCAGGAGAGATGACTTACTTCTTAAGGCGGGATGATGGTCCTTTTATACCGAGGATCCTCCTCGGTCCGTACGAGGAACAGGGACTGTGATCCCGACAGGATCCGTTGTCCTTATTGGTGAGTCGTGTTCCTCGTTGTTTCAGGCCCAACGATTGGTCCAAGTGATAATGCTCTGGATGTGCTCCTTGTCGCCTGGATTTGTTATCCTTAGACTGTATTGGAGGGTAGCGTTTGGCGGGAAAGGACCTTCCATGCAGTCGTGCTGCTAGGGCGCCTGGCAGCAAGGGGTTCTGTTAGGGCGCCTGGCAGCTGGGACGACCAAGTTGGGCCTGGTCAGACCCTACTGGGGATTCTCAGCTGGAGGTTCCTTGCTAGTGATTCTTTTGTTCTCGGCCCGCTCTGAGGGGTGTGTCATCAAGTCCCCCAGTCCAATAGTCATAGCGTTTGCTAGCTAGCTATGATGTTATGGACTTAACTGCTGGTATACGTCTCGCGTCCTTGTTTGGTCGTCACTTCATTTTCGGCGATGTGATTGCTCGACGTGCATGGCGGTGATGTCAGTCGTGTCAGGGATTTTCTAAACTCCCGCTCATTCCCATCTATAACTTGCAGAAAGGGTTTCCCTGATCTTTTACCTTCTTCTTTAGTTTCTTCTTCCTTCTCTTCTTTTTTGATATCTCATTTATCGATTCCCCAATGGGTTTGGTCCCGAGTTCTTCCAATTTTTCCACTCTTCAGGAGGCTTACGGCCTTACTCCGGTCGATGGAGTAGAGTTCCCGATAGCTGGGGCTATGATCACTTCGTCGACGCCTGGAAAAGTGGGCGTTTATCTGAAGACTATTGATGCCGGCCTTCATCTCCCTTTTACTAACTTCCAAGAAGAACTACTCCGTCACAACGGCTACAACGTTCTGATGCTGACCCCTAGCGTTGTTCATAAGATGTTAGCCTTTGAGATGATATGTCGAGCTAATGGCATTGTTCCCGATTTTTTCGTCTTCAAGTTCTTTTTCCAGTTTGCAGCTACCAACGACAAATATACTTTTTCTGCTAGTCACAAAGGTCACAACCTTGTTCTTGACAGCAAACCGCCCAAGAACTGGTAGGATAGGTGGTTGTGGGTTAATCGGGATCTGCTTATCCGGGAGTACCACCGGGCAAATGCTTTGTCCGATGTTACTCCTAAATTGTTTCCCCTTAACCAGTCGACTGTCAATCTCTTGCGCACTCTTCAAGTTTACATTGATGTGTTATTTGTGGTTTTGCTTACCGGAGTTGGAATGAGTCCTAACCGGCGTGACCGGAGAGAGATGCCGGTTTTCTATAATGTCTCTAATGGTGAGTTGTTCTTACCTCCCTTCTCCCTCCCCCCCCTTTTTTTCCTTTTTTGGGGAGAAAGAAACTGTCTCAGGTTTTCATCGTTGTTCTTTTTAGGTACTGAATGCTCTGTTTCCATGGACTCTATCCTGCGCAAGCGATACCAGGGGAAGTTAGAGCACCGAGTGGTAACCCTTCATGAGGTTCTGCCTCCGTCCGGTCATTTGAGTGCCCCCACAGTGGCGTCGCCACAGCCAGTGGGGAGTTCCTCTGCGACGGGGGACCAGCCGGGTCCAGATGTTTCCTTGTCCCCTAACCTGATACCTCGTCCTTCTAGTGAGGCTTTGACTGATGATGAGGTGGATAGCAAGGATGAGATCATTGTCAGCGTCCATTGTGTTGCAGAGAAATGAGAAGCCGCTCAGGCTATAAGTGATCCGATGTCCGGGGGCAGTTCTCTCCAGATTAGTCGGCATGTGGTGCAACATCGTGGGCTTATGCGCTTGCTTTTTTGTACGCCGCCTCATCATGGAGATGTTTTAGAAATACTTGATGATGACGTTTAATAGTCTGAGGGTGTTGAAAGGGCATCCCATTAGCCCATTGTTCCTGATGTGATTGCGTCAAGTCCTTGTGCCAGTCCTAGATCTTTAAGGGATAGTGTCGAGCGGTTGCACCAGTTTTCCACTACGGGGGCTTTTCATGGTGGCTCAGTCTTTGTTCCGGGGTGGAACCTTCATGTTGATTCCCGTTTTTCTGTTCATTCTGCTGCTTTGGAGTTTACCCAGCATGCTCTTTCTACTGCTACTATTAAGGACATGGACGTGATGAATAATGTCACCCTCGCCCACAACCTGGCTTATGTTGTGGCACAGGCCATGGCTTATTTGGCAGCTAGCTCTCGACGTGTACAACGGTTTGACAATTTGGAGCGTGCACATTCTACTTTGGTGACGATCGAGGTGAGTTTGAAGGGGCAGGTAATGGAACTTGAAGTTGCTGATCATCTGTTGGACCAGAAAAACAAGTCGTTAGTGTTAGAGAAATTGGTGTTAGAGGATGTTCGGAGCTCGTTGGAGGCTCGAGTGGAGTCGCTGACGTAGACGAATGAGGGTCTGATGATCCAGAATGAGAGCCTGGAACGTGGCCTTGCTGACCGTGATCGCGAGTTGCATGCCTTGAAAGCATATCATAATTGGATACTTCAGGTCAGGCTTGTGCGTGTAATGGATAAACTCATAGGGTGCCCTAAATTTGTTGGGGGTATCGGCCACATTCGTCATGCTGTGTTTTTTGCAGGTGAGGAATCGGGTCGAGCAGGTTTGAAGGCACAGGTTGATGCTGGGACATATGATCCATCTGCTAGTGATTCTCGCTCAAGCCATTCTTCAGCTTTGGATGATGCCATGTTGGCTTTTGAGACTATAGATTTTGCAGGCCTACTTAGGTTAGGTTAGCTTGATGTGGATGGGGTGAGGGCGTTATGTGTGTTTGACGAGGCTGAGTATGTTGTGAGGGGTGCGGAGGCGGGTCCTGCTGGAAGGGATGGTACTGGTGTGGATGGTGGGGGTGGTCCACTGGTTGGGGTTGTTGGAGATGGTAATAGCGGCCCCGATGGTTTTTGAGGTTGTTTAAAGCTGCCCCTCGGGGTGTGAAAAATTTGATGAAGCTTTATTCCCCTTGTTTATGTTTTTTTTGTTTCCCAATAAATTGTAGCCTTGAAGGCCTTTTGTTATATATGCTGATGGTATTTTGCGTATGTATTAATTGGCAATAGTTGTGTTTCCTTTTTTTTTTTTGCCTTGGTGCTACCCTTCATTGTATTGCCTTTTTTATATGGATTGGGCTTGTTTTCTTATTCTTGGACATATCTTTTTGTTGAGATTTTGGGAATGCTAAGCCTCCTGTATATATATTTTTTGTTGCTCGTTACGACTTTATTCTGAAACTTGTCGTTTTGTTGCTTTATGTATGGGTATGTGCATGTGCGTGTGTGGATTCACTAAGTATCCTCTGTGTTTCATTTTTACTTCATCATCCATGCCCATGGTGCATAATATATTAAAAATAGTGTATTTTCTCTATTGTCATTATGTAATCCTGATACATGCTAGTTTTTAATGCACTAAAGTTCCCTATTGGACTATACTGAGCTTCCGCCGGTCGGTCCGGGTGATCAGTCCGGACGGGGGATGTTTTACTAGAACCATCTTCCCTTTTGTGTAGGGGCTTGTGGGTTCACTCAAAATTCGAACTTTCTTAAGTTCCTTGCATTCCATGTTCTCGGGATCTGTCTTCCCTCTGCTGTCTCTAAAGAGTATGACCCGTTGCGGTGCGCCTCTATCACCTTGTACTGTCCTTCCCTTGTCTGGCTCAGTTTTCTACGGGGCTGCGCATGGTTGGCCTCGTTTTTCCATAGGGCGTAGTCCCCAACATGAAAGGCCTTGTCTTTGACTCGCTGATTATAATACCCCTCCGCTCTTTTTTTGTATGCGGCCTGACATATGCTTGAGCGTCCAAAAGGTCTAAGTTCTCCCTTAGGATTTTGCCGTTTGTTTGCTCCTGACAGTACTCTGTTCGTATTGATCCTATCATCATCTCTACTGGTAGCATCGCTTCAACTCCGTAATCCAGGCTGAACAGTGTTTCATTCATGTTGGTACTCGGCGTGGTTCGATACGACCAGAGAAATTTCGACAAAATTCGTCTACCCAGTTGTCCTTTGCCTTGCCAAGTTATTTTTTGATTCCATGCACCAGCATCCTATTAGACACCTCTGTCTGTCCATTGGCTTGGGGGTATGCCACCGACGTGAATCTTTTATTTATTCCTCTCTCTACACACCAGTTCCTGAAGGGGTTCTTGGCGAATTGCAACCCGTTATCACTGATCAAGACCTTAGGTGTTCCAAACCTTGTTATGATGTTTTTCCACATGAAATTGATCATTTTTTCCAGTAATACATGCCAATGGTTCGGCTTCTATCCATTTCGTGAAGTAATCGACTGCCACGACCAAGAACATTACTTTCCCTGTTGCTTCTGGGAAAGGACCGATGATGTCGATCCCCCATTGGTAAAAGGGCCATGGGCTAACTATGCTTGTCAGCTTAGTTGGAGGTACGCCTTGTACTGGTGAAAAGGTTTGGCACTCCACGCGTGCCCGGGTCAATTTGGTGGTGTCTTGGTGTATGTCTGGCCGGTAGAGTCCCATGCGTAGTATCCTGCTTGTAAGTGCCCTTGCCCCTTGTGGGCTCCAGCTGATCCCACATAGGCTTTTTGGAGGGCTTTCTTCCCTGAATCGTTGTCTATGCGTTTGAGCCACGGAGCTGTGTGGCCTTTTCTATATAATGCTCCTCCCAGGATTGCGTACTAAGGAGCCCGTATCCTTGTTTTGTGTGCCTCCCTAGGTCGTCAGGAAGTATGTTGTGCTGTAAATAGTCTATGATGGGTGTCATCCAGCTAGGTCGTGCCGTGGATAGAGAGTCAACTTAGCGTTCGTCGATGCTCCTTTCTTTCATCACTTCTACCAGGACCTCCTTAGAGAGATGACCAAAACATGTTGATACAAGTTTGCTTAGGGTATCTGCCCGTCTATTGCTTCCCCACAGAATCTGATTTATGGCGAAACTCTTAAGTGGACTCGTGATTCGTTAGACAACTTTGACGTACTTCTCCATTCGTTTTATCCTTCGCTACAGATTCTCCGGTGACTTGGTTGGCTGCCAGGCGTGAGTCAGTTAGGGCTACTATCCTTTCCGCCCCCATTTTTACTACCAACCTTAGGCCGACTAACATGGCTTTGTATTTGGCTTCATTGTTGGAGGTGTAGAAGTCGAAGGGTAGGGCGTACGTGATTTCTTCGCCCATGGGGCTGGTTAGGATCAAACCTGCTCCTGAGGCATCCTTGCTAGAAGCTTCATTTGTATAGTGGGTCCATTGATAATCGGTCTCCTCTTTTGAGTTCCTTCGCAGGGTGGTATCTGTCATTTCCTACTGGAGTTCCCCCTGGATTTCAACAGGAAGTCTGCAGTTGTTGTCCTTTAATGTTCACCATGTGGTGATAGCTGATGTCATGCTCTCCCAGTTCTATAGCCTATTTTGCGAGGGGTGATAGCTGGTCAGCACCTCTATCTGGTGGGCCTATAAATACTGCCGAAGCCGTCGTGCTGTGTAAGTTAAGGCGAGCACAAGCTTCTCGATAATCGGGTAGTTAATCTCTGGCCCTTGCAGAGCCCGACTCAGGAAGTAGACCGGAAGTTGTCTTCCTTGCCTTTCGACTACTAACACTAACAAAATAGCGTCCTTTGATGCGGATAAGTAGACCTGCAGTGTCTCGCCCGGTACCGGTCTAGCTAGCATAGGGAGCGTGTGCAGTGCCTTTTTTGTCTTTTGCAGCGTGGATTCAGCCTCCGTCGTCCATCGAAAGTTGTTCTTCTCGATGCATCCCTTTAGTGTGTGAAATAGAGGCATGACTTTCTCGACTGACTTAGAGATAAAACGATTGAGCACTGTTAGTTTACCATTCGACCATTGGGCGTCCCTTAGTGTGCTTGGCGAGGGTGTGTCTTTAAGTTCATCAATTTTGATCAGGCTCCGCCGGATTCCTTCCCTCATCACATAGTATCCTAGAAATTTCCCCTCTTCTACCCTGAAGGTACACTTTGTGGGGTTCAGTTTCATCTTAGCTTTTTCCAAATTTCGCAATGTTTCCTACACGTCGTGTAATAGTCTCTGTTCATCCGGGCTTTTGATGACCATGTCATTAACATAAACTTCAATATTCTTGCTGATTTGAATGGCAAACAGGGAATCGACTAGCCGCTAGTAGGTTGCATCGGCATTCTTTAATCTGAATAGCATCTTTGTATAGCAGAAGGCGCCATGGTCTGTGTAGAAGGCTGTCTTTTCTTCTTCATCCTTGCTCATTAGGATTTGGTGATATTCCTTGTACGCATCCAAGAAACATTTCCACTGGAACCCTTGTAGAGACACCGCCTTTTGGTCGATTTCTGGAAATGGGTAGCAGTCTTTGGGGCACGCCGTGTTGAGGTTTGAGTAGTCGATACACATGCGCCAACTACCATCATGTTTCTTTACCATTACCGGGTTGGCAATCCATGTTGGAAAAATCGCTTCTATGAGGATCCCAGCGCTAGTCGGCTTGGCCACTTCCGCATTAATTGCCTTGTTTCGATCTCCTCCCTGGACTCGCTTCTTTTGTTTTACTTCTTTGGCCCCTGGCTTTATCATTAGCTTGTGTTCTATAATCCCCCGGTCGACCCCTACCATGTCTGTGAGTGTCCAGGCGAACACGTGTTTGTATTTTTGTAGCAGTCAGATCAGTGCTTGCCTCATTACCGCGGGGAGGGTGATTCCCACGTTCACTTGCTGGCTTGGGTATTCCCTGTTGATTACATCCCCTCTTCTTAATGAATCCTGCTTCGGCCTCTTGGCCTCGGTTGAAATGTCATTTGGTTGCATACTCTCATAGCATCTGAGCTCCCTTGGGGGAGTGGCTAGGATTTTCCCTGGGATTTGGCTCGTGCTAAACTTTACTATTCCATGAATCGTTGATAAGATTGCTCCAAATTTCAACAGGGTGGCTTGTCCCAGTATGACATTGTGCTCGGGCGGGTGTCGTATGACCACGAAATCCACAAAGGCGATCTGTCGCTTGGTCTTGTCTTGACTAGTGAGTGTGAATGGTAAGTGAATCGTACCTAAAGACCATAGGTTGTTCCCTGTGAATCCTGTGAGCTGGCCTGCGGCGAGTCTCAATCACTCCTTCCATGCGTCCGATAGCAGCCAAAAGCAATGCTCGTAGATGATGTCTGCAGAACTCCCCGTGTCGACGTATACCCGGTGGATCGTGGTATCTCGAATGGACCCCTGGATGATGAGGGGTTGTCCCCTTTCCATCCGGATGGGCTTGGGTTGGTCGTGGAAAAAGTTAGCCCTTGCATTGTTTCTATGATGCTTCGCACGTTGGTTGTGCACTCCGCTCTCTCCCGCTTGTGGCGGATCATGAGGATCTCTTGTCGGTAGTCTGCCTCTCCTATGTTGTCTTTAGGCTTTTCTGCGTCAAATTCAGCTCACAAACTTTTGGCGATTTCTATCACGTTTCCCTTCTCGTTTTAAAACCGATCAGTTGACCGTGTCACGAGCTAAAGAATTCATAGAAGATTAGTTTTGACATCATCTGATGAGCTAAACACTCCACACGTTGTCCATCAGCGTCAGCGCGTACTCTACAACATCGACAGCGCCAATGTATCAAGCTTATCAACGTCAGCATACAACGTTGTTACTCTATGTAATCTTTTGTATATTAGGTAATGATATAGATAAGTATATAATAGATCACAGATCTGGTATCTTTGTGATAAGATCGGTTCTTAGTATAGATTAGACGCAATCCCTTCAATCAAGGGATGTACTTGAATAGATTAGTATATAATCTACATTAGGGCAAACCCTAATTTAGAGAGTTCGTCTTGGTAACCGTCTTTGTGACAACTCGTCTTCTTAATGAAGACAAAACTCTTTCTTGGTGAAAGAACAATTTGGAGAACTCACTGTGTCATTTAATTTCTGTTCTTTATTTTCTTTGATTAAGTTTTAATTTCGTCTTTATACTTGAAGTGTATCTGATCGATACAAACCTTCAGTTTACCCTCATTTTATCCCACCAGCGATATGGGATACTCAAATTTTTTTAACTTTTATACGTAGCCCTAACCCAAATACCCTCATCCTGTTACAAGCGTTGTTGCAGATGATGATACTAGCGGCTGGGACGATAACCGCTTCTTATTTTATATTGTTTATTTCCACCCCAGGTTTTGCCACCACTAACTCTATCTCTATATGACACTTAATTGATTTTTGATGCTCATAAAATTGAATTAATTGATGAATTTTGTGGGTTATCTCGGAGCTTACAAGGACCACATATGCAAATCAGTCATCTCTGTTTGACTGTTTCTTCCAAATTCGTTATTCTAGCTGCATCAAACAATTCAACGCAGATAGAACTTCTTGGCTTTTAAAGAAAGGGTTTTTAGGGAAGCAAGCACTCTTAAAATCGATGCAATCAACATGCAAGTGCTCTAATTAATGATCTGAAGACAAGTGACTTGTGTTCTCATGCTACTGTGTACATCTTCACCCAATTTATGGAGGTCAACTTCAGGGTTCCCTCCTTGGTATGCCATCGTGTTAGTATTGCAGGGTAATTCATCATCGGATAACGTTAATCAGTAATATGAATGTTTCATCTCTCTTCCCCCAGTACTTGATCAATGCTATGTTCATTGGTGTTCTCGCTGTCATCATCAACACCCATTTCTCCGCTTCACCTCCCATCTTCTGCGATCAGAGAAAATTATGAATCAAAGATCTGAGGGCTATAGAAATTGGGAGGGGATTAGAGGTTTGGCAAATGAATATGGTGCTTCACGGGTTGCTATGCACTAGATGTCGAGCTTATTTATATGGAGGTTTGGATGGACTCCCCATCTAGATGTTATACTCTTGCAATTATATATGTATATTGTTAGCTTAGTAAGTGGAATATCAAAGAAGGAAATAGTGGTCAATTCTATTGATATGTTTTGGGTTTGTTGTGAAATAATTTAACTAGCGTGCAAATTGTTTGAGTAAATGCTTAAGAGAAACTTTTGTATTGGATATTAATTGAACAACATGTTAAATGTTTTTTTTCAAGAAAGTAAGTTACAAATCTAAAAGAAAAATAAATTGTTTGAGTAAATGCTTAAGAGAAACTTTTGTATTGGATATTAATTGAACATGTCAAATGTTTCTTTCACGAAGGTAAGTTACAAAATGGAAAAGAAAAATAAATTATGTATTACATATTTATTATTTGTTAACTTGTTTACTTGTATTCTTATGATTAATTTTATATTTAATATTTTTTTAATAAATTTTTAATAATTAATGGTCCTGGATTAATCACGATCTAACCGATTAATCCTTTGATCTAGTCCACCGTCGAGCTACCACCAAATGTTTTTTACAACCTTGGTAAATCCTAAGATTTCATTATTATTCTTTACTTCTTTAATAAAAAGTTTATTTATGTCTTTTCTTTTAAAGTTTATTTATGTCTTTTCTTTTTGATTTTGTTGATGATAACTTAAAACTTCAACATCATAAATTTTATAATCCTTATAGCTGGAGCCTATAAAACAATTTAAATATAATTATTCTTGTTGTTGGAAAATAATTTGACATCAGAAGTTTATAACTATGTATTTTCGTTTGCTTTGCTTGCTTTTTTTCTCATTGTTTTATAAGTTTAAAATATTAACACGCTGCTTAGAAAATATTTAGTTAAAAAAAAAAACCGAACAAGCATACTATTACAAAAATGATCTAAGTATAAATTTATAGCAAGGGCCTACTAAAAAAACCAAAACAAAAGCCACCAACCTATACTTACTTTTTATTTTTACAGTAAAGGCTTCATTTTTTATTATTATTATTTTTTTTGTCTTGGACCTCATATCTATCGGTTGGACTTTGACCGTGTCTATGTTAGTACTACGTTGCTACTATGTGTAAAGAAATAAATGTAAATATACTGCTATGGATGAAATCAAATTAAAGTACCATGATGATAATAAATTGAAACAAAAACGAGTTGTTTTTTGTAATGAGTTGATTTTTGAAATTCCATTGCAAGTCCTAATATTTTCTTTGTCATTTTAATTTGTAAAAATGCCGACAAATTAGCTGATAATTAATATATTTTGTTGCAGTAACCAAATACTTGCAACAATGATGTACATCGATAGTATTCACAATTCCGAAAAAAAATGTATATGTACATCAACAGCCCTGGTGTAGCCATGTAGACGTGAGTTTTTTTTTTTCTTTTTTCTTTCTAATCGTAGTTGATTTTATACCATTTATTTATATGTTAATATGCTTTGACTTTGACTTTCCATCCTTTTACAACTTACTCCAAGCATGGTCATTTATGACACCATGCAAAGCTTGCAAAGCCCAATTGGGAGGTACTGTGTGCGGTATGCCTATAATCTTGCTGGCTTTCTCCTTTCGACTGGCGAAAAGGTAATTTATCTATTTTTTAAAGGAATTCACATTAGCAATGAAGTACTATTATATTTATGTTTCTCATTATTATGAAATGGTAAAGGGTCAACGCTTTGCAATTTGACAATTTTCTTCATACTAATCTTGATTGCCATTTTACACTTACTCTATGGGTAAATGTAAAAATTATCAATATACATTTACTCTGTGTGTAAATCGAAAAAATATCAATATATTTTCATTGATTTATTTAATATACTATCTTACTTTTAGTTTTTCATATTACAACATTGTACTTGGAAAAATCTAGTCAATGACACTAATGTCGTCAAAATACATAACATTTTTTATTGATATGATTGAGTGGCTTTTCAAAATAAAATGCACTGATAAGAAAATTGTTGAAAGCATATTGTTGTATGAAAAAAAATGAAACTACGGTTCTATAAATTTATTCATAATTATAATAATTGTCATTTTCACAATTACTCAAGGGCTACAAACACTAAATCCGGACAGAGATTATGTCGTATTTATGTTTTCACCAAATGTCTTGGTGTCTCACAGTAATTCCTCTTCCCTCATATGTGTAAGGTTTTGTGACTAAAGTTTATAACAAACCTTGTGTTGTGTTTTTTTAATAATATTAGACTTTTATGGTGTTTTAATTTAGCTATTAATTTTTTTGTGATTAAGTTGTGGTTATGATTGAATTTTAATCAATTTTATACTTTAGTTTTAATCTACTAAATGTGCTAAATTAAATGTTCCAAAACGTTTGATCATTACAACATACCAAACATTGCATTAGATGATAGATTTAAAATAAGATGTTCAGTTCCCATAATGTATCTTATAACAAATTTATTATACTACATTGTTATATTTAGGTTGTGGGGAGTGGTTACAGCCAAACCACCGACCAACTCAACGTCACATATGCATTTTATCATTCCACAACCAACCCACTAGGTTGTGGAAATGATGTTCACTGGTGGATTGATAATGATGGGGCAAAAAGGAGGAGAGAGAAGAAGAGAAAATGTGAGGGAAAATGAATGAACCAATCAGAAGGCTCGTCTTGTTCCATCTTCACCACCACTAGAAGCCACTCTACATCCAAACCACCGGTCCACAGGGTGGTGTTCACCGGTGGGTTAGTGTGTCATATGTATGCCACATAGGAAACTCATGTGTGGGTTCACACCCACTCCAGATAGCCTATCATATTGTTTCCGTAGAACAAACCACTTGAGAAATCCAGATAGCCTATCATATTGTTTCTGTAGAACAAACCACTTGAGAAATCATTACCAACAGATTTTGCTAATTAAATCATTGCATTTTAAATTATTTATCACTCCATCCATCTCAAAATCATCATCTACAGACAAAAAACACACAGATTAAGGAAATATTAACTTCATTTTGGTAAGGCAAATACAAATATATACTAAACTACTCTTAAATTATTTCACAGTGGGACTTGAACCCCCAACCTCAAGGAGGAATGACAACACCGGATATCACTAGGCTACAAACCCTTTGGTTAAGAAAATATTAACTACCACTAACTTTATTAAGTGAAATGACAGTCGTACCTTTTTGTTGTATTTAATTTCCTTGTAGTTGTATTTAATTTCATGTTAGTTTAACTAATAATGATGAGTATTTTAATAATATAAATATTTATTTTTAGAATAAAACTATTATTTTGGGACAAACCAAAAAAAAAATATTGACTATTAATATGGGACGGAAGGAATATATGGTTACAAAATAATCATTTGAATTATTGGAAAATTGTTTACTTTTTGTTTTGATTGTTTTTTCCTCTACAAAGTTAATTGATTGCTTTGTATGCTATGTTGTTGGAGTTCTTGTTTGATTTTTGGTATTAAAGTATACCGATCAATACTTTGTTATGCTCATTGGGTTTTGTACGGAAATCGGACGATTTAGCATTTCAGTTACTTGATACAATTAGCATAACCTGGATACTTTTTCTTAATGGATTATAGTTTGAGTTGATATCTTGGAATTTTCATTTATATCAACAACATCTTTTGTTTCTTTACACAATTAGGTAAATTGTGTAAAACCTATTTATTATATGGGTTAATTAAAAAAAATTAAATATAAAAATCAAAATATTTAAAAACTTTAGATTTATAAGAAAATAAGAAAAATAATGAATTATTAAAATTTATTTTTTTATCTTTTAAATTTAAATAAATAAACAAAATAAACTAATGAGCCTTAATTTGGTTATTTTAAAATAAGAATGTAAGTCCATTAATGAAATTGATATTCATTTACTACTACATTTATTGTAATTATTATATTAAAGTATTATGTGGAATTTATTAAAATAGAAAAACTCATGAAATGACATGCAGAAAAAACATTCATTTATTAGAGTTGTTGGAATTTTTTTTGTATATATATATATATATATATATATATATATATATATACACACACACACACATACATACTAACTTTGGATATATATAAATATATACATATGTTGTATATATATATATATATATATATATATATATATATATATAATAAACTCTAAATGGGTTTGTGATCTCATTCGTGAGAGTTTCAAAATGATATATTGTGTGTCCAAAATGGAGTATGTGTGAATGAGATATCGATACTCAAAGTTGGGTATTTGAGAATAGAATTAGCAAAAGAGGTGAGTGTGGGAATAAGTCCCACATTTGTAGAAAGACCATACTCAATGAGTTTATAACCTGGACCTCTACTGCCTCATTCGATACACATGAAAATACTCATCTTCTTCCTCATTTTCTTTATTCGATTCAGAAACGGAGCCAAGAACTAACATATATCAACATACTATTATTTCTTTACCCATAAGAGTTATGTGCTTTTGTTTTCTACCTATAATCATGGTTGTAGAACTCGCTACTCAGTATCTGTTTGGCCGACTACCAAGTATTGACTACTCGGGGAGTACTCAGATTCGGTAATTCATGTAGAAATATTTTTAGGGAAATTATATGTGTCAAAATCATAAGTTAAAACCATAAGTTGATTGAAATATATAACAAAATTAGATACACAAAAACCGAAAAACACGCAATGGTCTCACTTCGTGAATAATTACTAAAAATTTAAGATATATGTAGTAATAATCACATGTGTGTGTGTGTGTTAAATAATAAATCATTAAGTATATTATACATATTAATCACTGAGTTGACCGAGTTTTACAACACTACTCACTTCAGTAAAGGGTCGATCGGGGAGTACTCGGATTCTGTAACTCGCATTGGTAAGGGGCCAAGTAGGGAGTACTCAGCAGAGTAATCGGACAACTCGGCGAGATTTACAACACTGCCATTAATAGCTATGTACTTTTGACTTTTTACCCATAATAACAATGTACTTTTTTTCTTTACACATAATAGCAACATTCTTCTATTTCTTTACTCATAATAACAAAGTACATTGGCTATTTTGTAAAGCATTTCTAAATAACAGATATATATACATATATATTTTTCTTTTCATTTGTAAGTTTGTTTGGTTTTTTGTGTAAGATATGCTTATGGTATCATATATAGAAAATGTCTGACTTGAACAACGAACGAGTATTTTGTTATTTTGTATAAACCAAATGGAGTTATTTAATAATATAAAAGTTGAAAATAATGTAAAAACAATATTTAATCACAAGTTGGGTCTAGCCCACTTGGCTAACATGGTGATTCTAACATACACACAGACATAGTCTTAAGATTCCTAATTATTCAAAATCAATCCCATAGTTGTGAATGTCTCTCACTTTGACCACAAGCAACATTATGTTTTTACAATGTCCATGAAAATAGAAGTAAAGAAGTGCAGTAATTTCATGCAGCCATGACAGGAGGTTGTTGTTGATGATTTCTAGGGTTACCTTTGCGATTCCAGATGAGGGTTGTCTCGATAAGCTTATGTGGCACAAGATGTATCAAACATATACTAACTTGTCGTTCATAAAAAAAAACAATTATTAACCATAACCTTTGGTTGATGGTAAAGAAGGGTGACCATGATTCAATAGAAGATGAGAAATTATATATTTTGTAACTTATTTTTGTTGGATTAGGTGTTTAAGCCCATAACTATATTTGGTATGTACTTGACCCGGTTGTAGCATGGTCCTTTTGGGTTGCCTTCATCAAAGCAACTTGACTGGATCAATAATGGAGAAAGAGGTTATTATGGTTCATTAATATATTATATGGATAATATATTAAAGGAGAAATCATATTATTTAATTAACATTGGTCAAGAATTAATTTAGAATTAGTTTTGTGGTCAAAAGAGGTTAATTGAATTAAGGGGACTGAAGTTGTAATTATAAGATAATTGCATTTTGGGCTGAGTAACCCTATGGAAAGGGGTTGGACGAAATCTTATGGGAGCCCATAAGGATTTCGTCCACGGGCTAGTTCCTAGAAGATTCTTATGGGCTGCTTAGAGCCTAAGCAACCGGATGAGGTCTTAAACTGAAACCCTAATTCCCCACCTATATAAAGGGTCCCTAGGCTTCATAAATTCGGCTACCACTTGAACCCTAGAGATCATAGAGCCGATTTTAAGCCTTCTCCCTCTCTCTACAAGATCATCCAATTTGCTTTGGTGTTTGTGATTCATTAGAGGCATCACATTTGACGTGCTAGGTTGTCAAGAGCTCAAGATCATCAAGCTACAATCAAAGGTAACATTCTTACTTGTTTATTTATATTGATTTCGATTTTGATATGCTAGATCTAGGGTTTATGAGCTTTGGATAATTGTTGCATGTATAAATAGAAAACCCTAGATCCAAAGCTTTATGGTGTGTATGTGCACCATAGGATTGATGTTTTGCTCGTAACCTAACAGTGGTATCAGAGCTTAGGTAGTTTTTCTTTTGTATTTGATGCATTGTTGAATTTGTTGAATCATGAAAGTGACCCTCTTGAACTTCAGCTACCACATCCAAACTTGCTACCGCAACCACTTCAGCACCCGCAGTTAGTCTCTTCATCAGCAACCGCAATCAGAGTCTTTTGCTACCGCAGTCATCATAGCTAGATTAATTTACTTGTCTTATTGTAATTCACTCTATTGTCCAGTATGCCTTGCATGGCTACCATAGAGTTGTAATCTAGTGTTTTTCATGAGTCTCTATATATAAGAGCTCATTCTATTGTATCAACAACGGATAACTTACGATCTATTCTGAATAAATTACTCCAAAGTTATCTTCTCTATTTCTCTACTCTTCACTTCTTACTCTCAATTATTACTGAAACATATCGGATTATAACCTCTCTCCGGAGCAAGTCTTTGAGACTTAATCACTAAGTTTGATCTTCCTTATTAACTTGGTTTGAATGCATTCCTTGTTATGAATCAACTTATGTGTATACTTGATATAACAATTGTTGTCATTTACATTTCTTTACTTTCCGCATCTAACTCGCTAACTTCTAACTATTAATATTATTGTTGAGCTAACAGATCCTTCAAGATTAACTATTCCGCTATATACTTGTTCTAACTTTTGTTCAAGTGTGTCTCAAAGTTTTTCTCTCAACAATTGGTATCAGATCCATAGTGGTTGCTTTTTGAAAATCGGAAATCTGATTTTTCGAAAAGCCATCTATACCACTGAAGCTCATTTCTAAACAAAAAAATAATCTTCAAAATTGTGACAACCGTCAATTTTCAGTCAAGTCAAAGTCAACGAAAGTCAACAAGTCAAACCGGTCCACTCATCTTGCCGTAAGTGCTAGAGCTTATGATAAGTAACTCCTAAACAACTCTCTATTCTAACGAGAGATCCTAAATCAAAAAGTGCGTACACCTAGATCTCCTTAACCTAAAACTGAGGTACGTGGCGAGCCGAACCCATAAAACAATGTCGCATACTCATCAGGAGTATGCAAGATCCTTAAACAGGGCTTAACGAGGTTTAAGGACCTTATAGTGCGTAGCCGGACACTCAAAAAGGTCACCAATGAAACCTCTCCCAAATCTCTCTAAGTATGTGAAATCTCTCTCACATATCTCGTTGTATGTGAAATCTCTCCAAGTACGTCAAATCTCTCCCAAATCTCTCTAAGTATGTGAAATCTTTCTCACATATCTCTTTGTATGTGAAATCTCTCCAAGTATGTCAAATCTCTCCCAAATCTCTCTAAGGATGTGAAATCTCTCTCAAATATCTCTTCGTATGTGAAATCTCTCCAAGTACGTCAAATCTCTCCCAAATCTCTCTAAGTATGTGAAATCTCTCTCACATATCTCTTTGTATGTGAAATCTCTCCAAGTATGTCAAATCTCTCCCAAATCTCTCTAAGGATGTGAAATCTCTCTCAAATATCTCTTCGTATGTGAAATCTCTCCAAGTACGTCAAATCTCTCCCAAATCTCTCTAAGTATGTGAAATCTTTCTCACATATCTCTTTGTATGTGAAATCTCTCCAAGTACGTCAAATCTCTCCCAAATCTCTCTAAGGATGTGAAATCTCTCCCAAATATCTCTCCGTATGTGAAATCTCTCCAAGTACGTCAAATCTCTCCCAAATCTCTCTGAGAACAAGGAATCTCTCTTAAATCTCTCTCGAAATCTCTCCCAACTTTCTATAATCACTCGGGGCATCCCGACCCTCGAATTTGGCGAAAAATAGCCCAAGAACGGAAGTCTACGCGAAAAACGGACTTAAGGAAACGAACCCTCCGAACCGAAAGTACTATTCATGAACCGAACCGAAAGCACTATTCATGAGGGTCCGAACCGAAAGTACTGTTCATGAGTTGGACCGAAGTTACTGTTCATCCGACCGAACCCGACATTGAAGGAGATCCGAACCGAACCTCACATGGAAGGAAGGTCCGAACCGAAGTTACTGTTCACTACTGTTCACTACAGTTCCTTCGGTTCTGGCTTCCCTTCGGACCGAACCCCACCTTCACTTCTCGCCTTCGCTTCGGACAGCTACTCCTCGGACCGAGCTTCGCTTTCGCCTCCCGCCTTCTGACTCAGCCTAGCGCGTCCGAACCAAGCACCATCCGACCGAACTTCGGCCCAGAGAACCGAGCCTCGGCCGAGATCCGAAGGGTCTCGCTGGGCAGCTCGGATTTCGCCCATTTTTGCATATTTTTGCGTTTTAAACCCATTTTTAATTATTTTAACATAGGATTTTCACCCAAAACTTTATTTTTAATTATAAGACCCCTAAATTAATGATTTATTCACATTTTAAGGGTAAAATCTTATCCAAATAAGGTTAGGTAAAGTACAAAGGTAGAGTGTTGACTTTACCTTATTTTATGACACAAGCAACCCCATACCCACTCCATGATTAACCCACACTCCTCCCCACCATACCTTGTCACTTCCTTATACTTTTTACCTTCCTCACAAGCCATCTCCATGTTTTGAGAGCTGGATATCCATCCTCTCTCCTCATTTTCTCTCATTTGTTCTCATTTCACAAGAAGATCAAACTCCTTTCTCTCTCACTTTCTCTCTCTAGAAATCCGAGATTCAAGGGCTGATCTTGAGAGTTTCCTCCACCTTTGGTAAGCATAATCCATTACCTTTAAGATTATCTCAATTATTTCCACTCAAATCATGAGTATCTTACACAAACTCCATTAAATTTGTATTAGAGCTTCGAATCTTCAAGCGATTCTTCAAGTGTTCTTGGGTTGAACACTTCTCTTCTTCAACACTTATCTACTGAAATCACACAAGGTGAGTTCATACCCCTACATTTTCACGTTTTCTCAAGTTTTTAGGGGGGGAATACAAGTTAAAATACTTAGAACATAACTACATTTTTCTAACAGCTTTCATCAGAAAAGTTTCACTCCATTCACGGACTGTTTTGGACATCTTAAATATTTTTGTTTTCAAAACTGTTTTAGGTGCATGTAGTTCCACTTCTTAGCTTTAAAATGACTACTTGCACATCTCCATACGATTTTTCTACAATTTATGGTGATTTTTACAAAACTGCCTATCATTTCAAACATCAATCCGGACCAGTCTGTGATTATGGACTTTTTCACCCAAGTTGAGGTCATTAAAAATTATAATAAAAATTATGAACAAACTAGACTCATTTTCCAAACTCTCAGAAGTTACAGAGCCTGATTTGGACATTTTATGATTTTTCTACAATTTTTCCAATAACAGTTACAGAAAATGTTATTAACAGAAAAACACAATAAATTTCATTTCACCTTGTAACATGTTGAGCAAGGTATACATCGTTATGTGATTATGTGTAGTTGCAATATATGACAAATTTTGTATTCTTACATAGACATACATCACAAAACATGTGGATTTACACCTTCACAAGTATGACAAATGTATATATATATATATATATATATATATATATATATATATATATATATATATATATATATATACGATATTACGAGGCTATATCCATTAAAATATAAACATTGATAAATTATGACAAGTAAGGCCTATGCTCATTTCCCACGAAATCAATCGATAAACTATAATAGGTATAGTTTAGGGTTATTTATATAAAAAACACAATATTAAAGGTCTTACACTTACAAAAGAGTTATTGCCGCTATGGACGATTAAGATAATCTATAATAAGTATAGTTAAGCCATTATACCCCCACAAACGAACGCGTTAGTTATAATCGGTATAGTTATGGTAAATACATATTACAAACAAAGTAATAAACTATAATAGGTATAGTTTATGTTTTCATCTACCCTAGGAACTTAATTACAAGAAAGGAATTCACCATCACTTTCGATAAGCTATTCATATGCATAGTTCAGGTTCACTAATCTCTATTACTCCCCGGTGAACTATGATATGTATAGGTTATTTTCACATTCACCATCACTTTTGATATGTATAGGTTATATTCACCATCACATCACTTTCGATAAGCTATTCATATGCATAGTTCAGGTTCACTAATCTCTATTACTCCCCGGTGAACTATGGTATGTATAGGTTATATTCACATTAAAGGTTCACATTGTTAGACTTCAACTATAATCGTTGAGCGTATATGCTTGAGTCATACAAGAATTTAGTCTGGATTGGCTTAGAATTGGTGGTGCCCGCCTCATCTCCTGTTCCTCGTTGGGTTGTGGACCTAGGGCAGACCCACTACATTCGACGTTTTATCTAACTTAAATCTTCTATAACTTATATACGCTGGACAATTATAGGGGAATTCTACGGGTCAATCTAGGATACATTAACACATCATATAGGTTATATTCACTATCACTTTTGATAAGCTATCATATGCATAGTTCAGGTTCACTAATCTCTATTACTCCCCGGTGAACTATGGTATGTATAGGTTATATTCACATTAAAGGTTAGCATTGTTAGACTTCAACTATAATCATTGAGCGTATATGCTTGAGTCATACAAGAATTTAGTCTGGATTGGCTTAGAATTGGTGGTGCCCGCCTCATCTCCTGTTCCTCGTTGGGTTGTGGACCTAGGGCAGACCCACTACATTCGACGTTTTATCTGACTTAAATCTTCTATAACTTATATACGCTGGATGATTATAGAGGAAATCTACGGGTCAATCTAGGGTTCATCAACACATCATATAGGAATATTTTGTTTACACCTAACTAAGAAAATATTGGATTTTCTGGATTCAAACTCTATCGATTTTAAAAGAGAAAAACGGTTTCTACTCCAAACAAAACTCTTATGAACTCACCAACTTAATTGTTGACACTTTTCAAAACTACTTGTATTCTCAGGGAATCAGTGAAACAGGAAAACTTCAGCGCTTTGAGGATGGGACGCTAAACCGTCAACAATTTATTTTTGTCATCATATTGTAATTGATTTTGAAACATGTAAACAAATACTTTGGTGTAACTTTTTCAATTATATTTATGATGGTTGTATTTACTTTGAGCACTATTATACATATTGTTGTGATACTGAGCATGAAGTCCTCCACCCCCTGGACGTTTCCGCCATCCTTGGTTTGGGGGTGTGACAGATTGGTATCAGAGCATTGTTTATAGTGAACTCAGTATATCGAACCACATACGATATACAAACTATAAATACAATGGGACCGAAAGTCTCTGATTTAAAGTTTTCAAAACAACTATACTTTTAGAAACAAATAATTCCTCGGTAAAAGTAGGAGCATGTGCACACACACTAGGGTCAGTATCACGATGGGATGGGACAAAAGTAGTAATTGTTGAACAATACGAGTAGGCTTGGGGATGTATAGTCAGGACTGGGAATGACATAGCCTGATCAACTATGTCTCACCCAGAAATGATTACCATATGCCCAGGAATGGTCGTAGGAGTTGCAACAAGTCTAAAAACTTACCAACACTACCACAATGAAATGCCATAGAGGTATTTGGAATTATTATAATTACTTATTTGAGAACTAAATAGACTTTTATCAATAGGTCAATAACTGCCTAGAGGATACAATAAAACTATATGTATCCAGGACGTCATAGGCTTAGAATCTGTGAATCTTTGCTTTACTTCCTGTTCTCGTTGGATTGGGGATTTAGAGTTAGGATCGCTTATTCGAAGGTCTATCCTGTCCCAAGTACATGTGACTAGTATGCACTAAATAATATATTGAAGTACCTGATAAAGATCACCTTATAATTATCTAATTAGTACGCCTACTTAGTTATTTCTTATATCCCCATTTCTCGCAAAGATATTATGGCTGAATTCCTTCTCCACGACGACCCGTACTACCCTAACCACGACAATACTGAATGGCTCGGAGAGGAGCCATAGAGTGAGTACCGAATCCCTTTGGATGGTCACCAAGCTGAAGGCTTTGCTGATGGTCTTGACCCCAACCCTGAAGTGGAGAACCTACCCTGATAGCCCTTGTTCCAAATCCTAACCCTCGTCCGGTTATTCAAAGCCCAACGCCTCCTTGGGTAGAGTGCTTGGAAACCTGGAAAGAAGAACACGACCAACCTAGGTTGTTAAGTGGAGACATTCGAATCCTTCAGAATCCGGAGACTACACTATTCAAGGGAACCGTAGCATTGCCCAAAATCTTCCTTATGTTAATGAGATGTAGACCTATTATCCTCGAACTCTATACTACAAACAATATACATATGGTAACTCCAAGAAATTCTTAATATATATATCAAGTAATTTTAGAAAGGGATCAGGCGAAACAAATCACTAGTTGCATTTGAGTCACCACCACTAAAATTCATTCACAAGGACTTTGTGGCGAATTACATACAAAATACTTTTAAAACAGAACATGATACAGACAAGTCTGGCTTGATAACTTCTGACTTGTCTCTATTATTAAAAACTTATCGTTTGTACGTCTCTACCAACTTATGACAAGACTATGCCGCCAAAGAAAAAGTCCAGACCCTCCGGGAGCACAGCACCGCCCCCTCCGCAGTTTGATCCCATAATGTTTCAAGCTGCCGTAACAGCAGCAGTGGCGGCAGCAATGTCGCAAATGGGTACAAACGGTTCTGGCGGCTTCGGATCCGGGAATACTAACTCGAATCAGGGGGACAGCACAGGACGCACTAAGGAGTGTTCTTACAAAGACTTCACAAATGGCAAACCCGATCCTTTCGACGGAAGCGGGGGCGTCATCGCGCTGATGCAATGGTTTGAAAGGACCGAAGCAGTCTTCGAAATCTGCGCTTGTCTCGAAGCGAGCAAAGTCAAGTATGCGGCATTCACTTTTACAAGAAAAGCTCTTACTTGGTGGAATAGCCGAGTTAAGTCACTTACTCCTGCAGTGGCTAACTCTATAAGCTGGGAGGATCTAAAAGCTTTAATGCTAAAAGAGTATTGCCCAAGAGGCGAAGTGCAAAAACTGGAAGAGGAACTCTGGAACCTCAAAATGTCGGGAATGGATCTCGAAGCTTATACTGCCCGATTCAATGACCTAGCACTCCTCTGTCCTGCAATGGTCACCCCAGAGGAGAAAAAGATAGAAAGATACCTTTGGGGGCTATCATCCCAGATCCATGATAGTGTATTGGCCTCAAGACCAACTACCTTCGACAACGCCAAGGAGTTGGCACAACAACTCATCGACCATCGAGCCAGCCGTGACACTTCGACAACCACGCCAATTGTTGCGATTCATGCTGCCACAACCCTCACCACGCCAACTCCCACGAAGCAATACGCTGGAACCCTTCCGAAATGTAACAAGTGTAGCTTCCATCACACTGGGGCTTGTAGAGAATTGCATTGCATGAACTGCAATAAAAAAGGGCACACTACCCGTTTCTGTAAGGCACCGGTACGACCCATCAACCAGTTCCCCGGCTCTGGAGTAAGCCCAGCATGTTACAAATGTGGAGAAACAGGCCATTTCAAAAGGAACTGCCCAAGAGCAAGGGATGCCAGTGGTGGTGGAAGGGTGCTTGCGATCACCGAAGGAGAGACCACCCTGGAACTGCCCGCAAATATTAGTACACGTTTCTAACACCGACGTTTAAATTCCAAATTTCTTTATTTAATTAAGTCTAACATCGATTTAAGCATGCATAGTAGTAATGCCAAAGATTAAACTGAGAGCATAAACAATAGGAAATTCCAAGGCCGTTATAAGACCATTCTATGAATTTGCTTCGACTCCGCAATGGAACTGCATCATAGGGATGTAGGTCAAACTTTCGAGAACATGCTTCTACTCTATAGGTGAGCGGTTAAATTACATCTAGGTTCAACGTTAGCCCTGACTAGGAACTCTAATTCATTAAGAAGAATTACTAAGTTATTTGTTATGATTTCCTCGCTTATACATTCC
Organism: Lactuca sativa; assembly: GCF_002870075.4. NCBI lineage: Eukaryota > Viridiplantae > Streptophyta > Magnoliopsida > Asterales > Asteraceae > Lactuca > Lactuca sativa. Next base: position 73,164,310 of record NC_056629.2, read on the forward strand.
CCAGTTATATATAACAAATACCTGGTAGATAATAAAATGTGAGAGTTCTGACTTAGTTTCTTTTCCTCGTTGGGATGTGAAACTGAAATAGAATCACACATTTTGCTATCCGCCCAGTATTGGTTATATCATAATGTGTATAAGCTAAGTTTTCATGTATGATAGCTCGTCTCTTAGTCAGAATCAAAATAATGTAGAGCCGACCTTAGTCATTTTCAAACTCCTTGCCTGATTTCAAATTTCGGGACGAAATTCCCTCTAACGGGGGGATGATGTGACAACCGTCAATTTTCAGTCAAGTCAAAGTCAACGAAAGTCAACAAGTCAAACCGGTCCACTCATCTTGCCGTAAGTGCTAGAGCTTATGATAAGTAACTCCTAAACAACTCTCTATTCTAACGAGAGATCCTAAATCAAAAAGTGCGTACACCTAGATCTCCTTAACCTAAAACTGAGGTATGTGGCGAGCCGAACCGATAAAAAAATGTCGCATACTCATCGGGAGTATGCAAGATCCTTAAACAGGGCTTAACGAGGTTTAAGGACCTTACAGTGCGTAGCCGGACACTCAAAAAGGTCACCAATGAAACCTCTCCCAAATCTCTCTAAGTATGTGAAATCTCTCTCACATATCTCGTTGTATGTGAAATCTCTCCAAGTACGTCAAATCTCTCTAAGTATGTGAAATCTCTCTCACATATCTCTTTGTATGTGAAATCTCTCCAAGTATGTCAAATCTCTCCCAAATCTCTCTAAGGATGTGAAATCTCTCTCAAATATCTCTTCGTATGTGAAATCTCTCCAAGTACGTCAAATCTCTCCTAAATCTCTCTAAGTATGTGAAATCTCTCTCACCTATCTCTTTGTATGTGAAATCTCTCCAAGTATGTCAAATCTCTCCCAAATCTCTCTAAGGATGTGAAATCTCTCTTAAATATCTCTTCGTATGTGAAATCTCTCCAAGTACGTCAAATCTCTCCCAAATCTCTCTAAGTATGTGAAATCTTTCTCACATATCTCTTTGTATGTGAAATCTCTCCAAGTACGTCAAATCTCTCCCAAATCTCTCTAAGGATGTGAAATCTCTCCCAAATATCTCTCCGTATGTGAAATCTCTCCAAGTACGTCAAATCTCTCCCAAATCTCTCTGAGAACGAGGAATCTCTCTCAAATCTCTCTCGAAATCTCTCCCAACTTTCTATAATCACTCGGGGCATCCCGACCCTCGAATTTGGCGAAAAATAGCCCAAGAACGGAAGTCTACGCGAAAAACGGACTTAAGGAAACGAACCCTCCGAACCGAAAGTACTATTCATGAACCGAACCGAAAGCACTATTCATGAGGGTCCGAACCGAAAGTACTGTTCATGAGCTGGACCGAAGTTACTGTTCATCCGACCGAACCCGGCATTGAAGGAGATCCGAACCGAACCTCACATGGAAGGAAGGTCCGAACCGAAGTTACTGTTCACTACAGTTCCTTCGGTTCTGGCTTCCCTTCGGACCGAACCCCACCTTCACTTCTCGCCTTCGCTTCGGACAGCTACTCCTCGGACCGAGCTTCGCTTTCGCCTCCCGCCTTCTGACTCAGCCTAGCGCGTCCGAACCAAGCACCATCCGACCGAACTTCGGCCCAGAGAACCGAGCCTCGGCCGAGATCCGAAGGGTCTCGCTGGGCAGCTCGGATTTCGCCCATTTTTGCATATTTTTGCGTTTTAAACCCATTTTTAATTATTTTAACATAGGATTTTCACCCAAAACTTTATTTTTAATTATAAGACCCCTAAATTAATGATTTAATCACATTTTAAGGGTAAAATCTTATCCAAATAAGGTTAGGTAAAGTACAAAGGTAGAGTGTTGACTTTACCTTATTTTATGACACAAGCAATCCCATACCCACTCCATGATTAACCCACACTCCTCCCCACCATACCTTGTCACTTCCTTGTACTTTTTACCTTCCTCACAAGCCATCTCCATGTTTTGAGAGCTGGATATCCATCCTCTCTCCTCATTTTCTCTCATTTGTTCTCATTTCACAAGAAGATCAAACTCCTTTCTCTCTCACTTTCTCTCTCTAGAAATCCGAGATTCAAGGGCTGATCTTGAGAGTTTCCTCCACCTTTGGTAAGCATAATCCATTTCCTTTAAGATTATCTCAATTATTTCCACTCAAATCATGAGTATCTTACACAAACTCCATTAAATTTGTGTTAGAGCTTCGAATCTTCAAGCGATTCTTCAAGTGTTCTTGGGTTGAACACTTCTCTTCTTCAACACTTATCTACTGAAATCACACAAGGTGAGTTCATACCCCTACATTTTCACGTTTTCTCAAGTTTTTAGGGGGGTGAATACAAGTTAAAATACTTAGAACATAACTACATTTTTCTAACAGCTTTCATCAGAAAAGTTTCACTCCATTCACGGACTGTTTTGGACATCTTAAATATTTTTGTTTTCAAAACTGTTTTAGGTGCATGTAGTTCCACTTCTTAGCTTTAAAATGACTACTTGCACATCTCCATACGATTTTTCTACAATTTATGGTGATTTTTACAAAACTGCCTATCATTTCAAACATCAATCCGGACCAGTCTGTGATTATGAACTTTTTCACCCAAGTTGAGGTCATTAAAAATTATAATAAAAATTATGAACAAACTAGACTCATTTTCCAAACTCTCAGAAGTTACAGAGCCTGATTTGGACATTTTATGATTTTTCTACAATTTTTCCAATAACAGTTACAGAAAATGTTATTAACAGAAAAACACAATAAATTTCATTTCACCTTGTAACATGTTGAGCAAGGTATACATCGTTATGTGATTATGTGTAGTTGCAATATATGACAAATTTTGTATTCTTACATAGACATACATTAGAAAACAAGTGGATTTACACCTTCACAAGTATGACAAATGTATATATATATATATATATATATATATATATATATATATACACGATATTACGAGGCTATATCCATTAAAATATAAACATTGATAAATTATGACAAGTAAGGCCTATGCTCATTTCCCACGAAATCAATCGATAAACTATAATAGGTATAGTTTAGGGTTATTTATATAACAAACACAATATTAAAGGTCTTACACTTACAAAAGAGTTATTGCTGCTATGGACGATTAAGATAATCTATAATAAGTATAGTTAAGCCATTATACCCCCACAAACGAACGCGTTAGTTATAATCGGTATAGTTATGGTAAATACATATTACAAACAAAGTAATAAACTATAATAGGTATAGTTTATGTTTTCATCTACCCTAGGAACTTAATTACAAGAAAGGAATTCACCATCACTTTCGATAAGCTATTCATATGCATAGTTCAGGTTCACTAATCTCTATTACTCCCCGGTGAACTATGATATGTATAGGTTATTTTCACATTCACCATCACTTTTGATATGTATAGGTTATATTCACCATCACATCACTTTCGATAAGCTATTCATATGCATAGTTCAGGTTCACTAATCTCTATTACTCCCCGGTGAACTATGGTATGTATAGGTTATATTCACATTAAAGGTTCACATTGTTAGACTTCAACTATAATCGTTGAGCGTATATGCTTGAGTCATACAAGAATTTAGTCTGGATTGGCTTAGAATTGGTGGTGCCCGCCTCATCTCCTGTTCCTCGTTGGGTTGTGGACCTAGGGCAGACCCACTACATTCGACGTTTTATCTAACTTAAATCTTCTATAACTTATATACGCTGGACAATTATAGGGGAATTCTACGGGTCAATCTAGGATACATTAACACATCATATAGGTTATATTCACTATCACTTTTGATAAGCTATCATATGCATAGTTCAGGTTCACTAATCTCTATTACTCCCCGGTGAACTATGGTATGTATAGGTTATATTCACATTAAAGGTTAGCATTGTTAGACTTCAACTATAATCATTGAGCGTATATGCTTGAGTCATACAAGAATTTAGTCTGGATTGGCTTAGAATTGGTGGTGCCCGCCTCATCTCCTGTTCCTCGTTGGGTTGTGGACCTAGGGCAGACCCACTACATTCGACGTTTTATCTGACTTAAATCTTCTATAACTTATATACGCTGGATGATTATAGAGGAAATCTACGGGTCAATCTAGGGTTCATCAACACATCATATAGGAATATTTTGTTTACACCTAACTAAGAAAATATTGGATTTTCTGGATTCAAACTCTATCGATTTTAAAAGAGAAAAACGGTTTCTACTCCAAACAAAACTCTTATGAACTCACCAACTTAATTGTTGACACTTTTCAAAACTACTTGTATTCTCAGGGAATCAGTGAAACAGGAAAACTTCAGCGCTTTGAGGATGGGACGCTAAACCGTCAACAATTTATTTTTGTCATCATATTGTAATTGATTTTGAAACATGTAAACAAATACTTTGGTGTAACTTTTTCAATTATATTTATGATGGTTGTATTTACTTTGAGCACTATTATACATATTGTTGTGATACTGAGCATGAAGTCCTCCACCCCTGGACGTTTCCGCCATCCTTGGTTTGGGGGTTTGACAAAAATGGCACAATCGTTATCACTGAATGTTTCCAACGGTGTTGGTGGTTCCAATCGAGCCCCAATACTGGTTGCAAATGAGTATCATCACTGGTCTCAGAGGATGGAAATATATCTCAAACGACTTGGTAGAGATGTATGGAGATCCATAGAAGAAGGACCCCATGTTCCAATCCTTACACCAGTCCAAACTGATGGAGCCACAACAAGGCTAGGAGGAGGTCAACCAGCTTTGAACCGTCCCACCAAAGATGATCTAGACGAGATGGAAAATGATGCTATTGCCTTTCATGAAATCTCTTATGGAGTTTCTCCTGACAACTTCGACATCATCATAAATTGCAAATCAGCAAAGGAGATTTGGGATGTTCTCAAAAACTTGTACGAAGGTTCAGAGCAGGCTCGAGACAAGAAGCTTACTACAGCACTCAATAAATTCAACAATTTCAAAGCCCACTCCGGTGAAAGTTTGGAAGACTCATTTAAGAGATTCAACTTGATTGTCACAAAACTATCCAATGCGGGTACCATCCGCAACCATCTTGAAACAAATCTACAGTTCCTTAATGGCTTAGGAAGACACTGGACAACAGCCAAAATGATTGTACAAGGTGACAGGAAGATTCACTTGTTATCTCTCTACAAGCTTTATGGAGAGTTGCAAGCTCAAGAGTCCACCGTACTCAAGGACTGCTCAGACTTCAGAGGTCCACTTGCATTAGTAGCACAATCACCTCACACTCAAACCTATCCCACTTCATATGACTCACCACCGCAGTCATATGAAGCTGACTCAGAATATGACGATGAAGAAGAGTTTCAAAATACCATCACTCTTATCAGTAAGAAATTCAATCGCTTACCACCGTCATTTCGCAAAAACCAACAATACAATCGACCACCTTTCAACCGCAACTTTCAAAACAATCACTTTCGCTCCACCAAGAATCCTCTCCCTCCATCGCAGCCTCAGCAAACCCAGTCCAAAGAAGTACCACCGTAGTCCCAATCAACTGACACTGGTACCTCTTTAGAAGACAAGAGTGACATTATTATATGTCACAAGTGATGGGTTTCGGTCCTAAGAACATCCTATGTGCACATACAAACCATAATGCTTGGACCTAGGTTTCTCTATTGTACATGTAAGTTATCCAAGACTATAAATCCTAATTCTAGCATACAAGTAATCATATTAACATGAGAATAGGTTTATAATATTACCTTGATTGTTATGTAGCAATAACAATCCCAAATCCCCTTGTATTGACTTTAGAAAGGCTTAGAGTCACAAGTGTCACTCCTCTAATGGTTCACAAACACCATAAGCAAGAGGATGAAGAGGAGAGAGGTTAGAGGCTGCCCAAAAACGTGTGAAAACCTAAAAGGTTGGTTGTCCACGTTTTTGGTCCTTAAGGGATCTTTATATAGTAAGGCAATTAGGGTTATCTAACATGGAAACCCTAATTTGGATACTTAAGCCCTAAGCAACCCATGGAGCCCTTTCCACAAGGCCTTGGATGATTTCATATGGGCTTCCCCCATAGAATTTGTCCACCTTATAAAAGGCAATCCATGGCCCAAATTACAATTATCTTATAATTACAATTCCAGTCCCTTAAGTTTAATTAATCTCTTTTAGTCACAAAACTAATTACCAATTAATTATTGACTAATATTAATTAAACAATATGATTTCTCCTTTAATATATTATTCACATAATATATTAATAAATCATATTTAATCCTTTCTCTCCATAATTCATCCTATCAAGTTGCTTTGGTGAAGGCAACCCAAAAGGATCATGCACCATCGGGTCAAGTACATACCAAAATAGTTATGGACTTAGACACTAATCCAATAGTCTCCCACTTGGATAAGTCTAATAACTATTATGCGTATGACTTCAGATCCTGATCTGCAATCGTAGGTTTCCAAAGCCGCTGTCAACTCTGATCATATCAGATACGCGTGTCCTTAGATAAGGGATCATATATTCCTCCATTCTAGATATCATATAAGATATGATTTCAAATCATTCTCTTTGTACTATATCTCGATTCCCGATTTATGACGGCTGACTAATTGAACAAATCAAATTAGCCCTAGCCCGGCCGAGCATTTACGTTTGTCATCACTAAATCATCGAGGGGCCCAAAGATATCGCTTTTATCCTTATTTGGATAAAAGGAACGGATAAACTTTGATACAATGCTCTCTTGCACTCACTCACTGAATCACACACAATAATATGTTTTATAACACCAAGTTACTAGTGCGTTTACATATTATCAATGTGCAACCGATTTTCAAGATACAACTCACACATCTCGGTTTCAAGAATATAAGATGTTATTGTCTCACAAATCACTCGTGATACAATTCATGGAATGATCCAAGTGAGCGTGGGTCTAATCCAATGCTCAAATCATATTCATAAGCACTCATGAACGTTACAACAAACATTTGCTTATGTCTAATACATTTTTAGACATTCCACACACCAATTCATGACAGTCTTCATTCATATCTACTTCCAACATATGAACGACTGTGGCCCGTTCGAATAATTCGATTATTCTTAATAAATTCAATTATCCTGGAAGTCAAAACATGCAAAGTGAAACACAAGAATAATACTAATCTCATATGGCCTCAAACCTTTGAGTATAAATAAAACACCTTTTATTTATCACCATATCGATTACTCATTATTTGTCGTTTCGGGTAATCAATTTCTTACTTGAATTATTACACTTGTCCCATGCTCCTAGCATGCACACAATGTTTACCTATGGTTCTTACTTTGTGAAATAGACCAAATTGAGCACATTTCCAATCATTCTCATTTCACAACTCCAAATCCTTTTTCCATTAGTGAAAGAATATCAAATTCTTGATACTTATAGAATATGCTAGATTCTAACATTTTATGCAATGATGCTTTCGTAATATCACTGCACCAAAGTCACAAAGACTATTGCCAATGATATTACAAAGTCCTCTATCGGAAATTGTTACAATACAATTCCTTAGATATGATGTCTGTCACTCAAAGAACATTCCTTTGAACATCCTTTTGCATAAAGGTTTCTAATCTAGACATAGATTTTTTTAATATTCAATTCCCAATATGGATACATTTCCATATTGTCCATATGACAACTTATTCTTAATAGAATCTTATCTATTCGTAATAATGTCAATATGGTTCATCCAATATGGAAACATTTCCATATTTTCCATATGATAACTCATTCTTAATAGAATCTTTTCTATTCATAATAATGTCGATATGGTCCATCCAATACCATGCTTCCAACTACTCACAAGCGACCAATCATCGTCGAACTTTGGATTGTCCTTTGATAGTTGTTTAATAATTTTAGTCAAAACCGATTCTAGTCCTTTTTCCCTCTAAATGCGCTAGACATTTGGAAAATTTTAGAATGGTCAAATATTAAAGCATTTGCAGTCGATCCTATACCCGAAGCGTATGGGACACGATGCATAATGTTTTATTTGCTATGTTCTCAAAATTCGAATTGTGAAGAGGAATGTCGTAATCATAATCGAAATTTCAAGAACACACTATGTACCTTTGACTAAATTTATTAACATTTTTCAACCTAAGCCTTTAGATTTGAAATGAAGCATAATATTTTCTCCCTTAATTATAGCAAAACAACTTTACAACCCTTACGACTTTGCAAGGTATAACTCTTGTTTTCTATAATTAATATTGCCAACTTGCAATATGTGCTTTAATAATCATACAATCATAACATTTATGCTCCCACTATCATGATGATTATTATAAACATAACACTTATGCTCCCACTAGCTTCGACATGTATTCATAAATATCTTAACTTTCAGAAAAACAATACCTATTGAATTTCTTAAGTCCATGTATTTAATACTTAATGCTTTGATAATCTTTTATCAAGGCCTCTTAAACTTATACACCTTTGCCTTAGATAGTTCATATGTGTGTCTAAACAATTAAGACTAATTGCCAAACCTCACAATTCAAATTATGGAAAGGGATACCGTAACCATAATCGAATACGAGAATGCAATTTTACAATCACTATCTTCTTAAAATCTTTCTTAGTGAAAGCATTTCCTCACAATCATTTTCATGAAGGAGGAAATCTTATGACACTTAGATTTAAATGGTGTATGTGTTCTTATCCATGTGAATTTTTTAAAAACAAATTCAAACTCATATGGACCGAACTTTCTTAATCTTGATTTCTTGCCTTATGGTAACACAGCTGCCCACCATGTCTTCCAAGTAGTTAAGTAGCTCACCCTTTCCTATCAATGTACCTTTCATTGATCAAGGTATTGCCTTTTTATGCATTCAAATGAGAACTCATAGGACTCACATGCATAATTAACTCGATTGGATTGGCACAGAAACAAAATAATGTCAACACGATACGTTGTAAACCTCAACTCGTGTGCTAGTGATGATTGATAAGGTCTATTTGATTTGTTCTTGAAACTTTTCAAGACCATTAAGACTCCCACTAACTCCTTGACATATAAGATTCTCTTGTTAACAACCATTTCTTGACAAACAAATATTCAAGAGTTAGTGTAGCTTTTATCAAAACACTTCATAAATTGGTCCTAGTTGGTCTTTGTCTTATCCAAGACATCACAACTTTCCACATTTGATGAATGTTATAAACCTTCTTAATACTTCACAATCTTAACTCTAAGACTTGTCTTGGAACGAAGTATGATTGACTTCTTGATTTAACCATTTCTTCAATTCTTGAATCCTCTTCTTAGACATGAAATTGTACTAAGACTCTCTTAGAGGATCAATTGAGATATGGTTCTTAATCATTAAGACCTATCATAAAGCATAAAAGCTACTCTCCCTTCTTCTTAGAATGGAGAAACTTTTATCTTTCTGCCTACTTGATTCTTCTTATTCGTTTTGCTATTGTTTGAAACTTTTTCAATCAACTCATAATTACACTTAATCTTGTAAGTATAATCATATTTACTAAACCTTTAGTAAACCATGACGAATATCATTGTTACTCTTATGGTGGACTTGATCAACACGCAACTTTGTGTACTCGATCTCCTAGTCCTTCACTTGGCACTTTGTCAATGAATTAGTCTAATTTCCAAATATGAAATTTCTCATTCATCGTGCAACCAAGTTGCATGATTCCAAGTTTTCGTCCAATTGAAACTTGGGCGATGAGAAACTCTCCCTATTTGGTAAATTCTCGACTTTCCATAATTAACATAAATAAGAACCAAATCCATTATTGTTAATAATAGAAACATTTTAACATCAATTTTTCATACACGCCATTGCAAGGATAAATAAATAAAATTTAAAATCAAAATTTATTTTATTGCGGAAAATTTTTGTCCTTACAATGCAATTCATTGAAAAACTATGCTAATACATCTTTCTTAGCAATCTAATTCTAACTCTAAGTAGTAGCTCAAGAATCTAATCTTCGAGAAATGCGATCGAAATCCATTCCTTCACAGTTAGATTTTGCTCACTTCTTCCCTTAAGCTTCCTTTCTTTTCTTCGATCTTACAAAACATCAATTGTAATCTTATGTATTAAGAATCTAGAATAGAAGCTTAAAAGAGTTAGTTAATGGATTTTACCTATATTAGAGCCATACGTTTCGACTCTCCCATCTCTTAGATCTCTTAGGTAAATGGGGCAGCTTCGTCTCCAATGCCCTTTCTCTTGGCAATAAAAGCAGATTGACTCTCTTGGAACAGGACATGGAACTACTTCAGACATTGCCTTTCTCTTATGATCAAACTTTTCGATCATAGCATGTCTTTCGTTGCCATTGTCTATATCCATAGAGGTCTTGAAGACGGATTCACCAATCAACTTTGCTTTTCCATTGCGCCAAACCATTGCTGATTCAGCATCAATAAGCATATAGGTGAGATCTATAAGGGTCACATTGCGGTTCATCATATAGTACTCTCTTACGAACTCACTATATGAGTTAGGAAGTGACTGAAGAACCCTATCAACAGCCATTTCCTCACAGACAACGGATCCCAACATTCTTAACCTATCAATGTGTGACTTCATCCCTAGGACATGTGCACACATCGACTTTCCTTCTTTATGTTTACTTGCCAAAAGGGCTTGAGTGATCTTGAACTTTTCAAGCCTTTGAACTTGTGGGTTAGGGAGAATAATTTGAGGAGGAGGAGGAAGTGAAGTATGATCTCTTGTTCCTCGATCGAATCGTGGAATATCATCTTCATGTGGAATGCTTGTTCCACGGGATTTGGGAAAACCATAATTGTCGAACTTTGACATCTACAATACGGGAGAAAACGAATTCAAGTTAGTTGATTGAATGAGTCCTTAGCAAATCACCCAAATGAGGTACTAAGGCTAGGACCCAACACAATATTCTACAACTCGGGAGAGGGATGTCGTAACCCTAATTGCAGAATATTTGAAGGTAAGTGAATGACAATTCACTAATTTCCACCATGAAAAACGATAAAGAAATTTAAGTTTTAAATCTATGAAAACTCCTAGATCCTTTGAGATTCATTGAACATTTCATTGGCATGTTTAAATCTCGATATGCCCCTCTTGTTTGTGACTGGGATGCCGAGGATCACAAAGCGGGTGTGAATAACCATGCAAACTTACATGGTGCCCTCACATGTTACAGTCACCTATTCGATGTGCCGGTAAACAACACACGCTCCACCGAACTATGACAAACATTGAGTCACCCTTTGCTACCTTTTCTTAGAACCATTTAGTGTGCCGGTAAACCACACACGCTCCACTAACGTCTTCGCAAGGGCACAAAGTGTAATTTCATGGAATTGCATTAATTCACTTTTGCCTAAGTAACTAAGATTGGGAATTTTATGTAAACATTTAGTTACTTTAATAATTCATTATACTTATAATGGAAGGTTTCGTCCTATCATACCCGTACGGCTAACGACCCTCCACTAGTCAAGAGTGCGGTGGGTAAGAGTGGATACCCATTCAATCGCCATTTTATAGGCAATTTCCTTAAACACCCCTTATAGACCAGCTTCGTGAATGAGGCCTACTAACGGTAAGACTGACTTTTACTCATACATATATATAATGTTAGACTTTTAATGTTATATATATATATATATATATATATATATATATATATATATATATATATATAGTATAGGGTGTATTTTACACTTTTAAGATATTAGGTGGTCAAATTTAACAATTATACTTTTAATTCAATTAAATTTTAAACCTAAACTTTTATGGATTTATTAAACCTCTTTTAATTATACTCCTTAATTAATTAATAAAACCATAAGAGTGTAATTTGAACTTTTCAAACAATACTAGGGTTTTTAGAATTTAACATTCCTAATTAAACTTTTAATCAAATTTTAAATTCCAAAACTTGAGGGCAAGTTTTGAAACCTTTTTTCAAAACATTAGGGTTTAGAATTTAAATATACATCAAAATTAAACAATTAATCAAAATTTAAATTCCAAAACTTGAGGGCAAATTTTGAAACCTTTCAAAACATTAGGGTTCCAACTATTTAAATTTCAAAACAACAAAACTTTTGGGTTCAAATTTAAACTATAAAACCTAAAGGGGAAAATATGAAACTTTTCATAACAACAAGGATCAAATAACAAATAATCTAAATTAACATTTAATCACATAATTATCCATATTTGATTTATTTAATGATTTCTTGCAAAACAATTTACCAATTTAATCAAAATAATTAATCAATTATCACATAAGGAAACAAATATTTTATTAATTGATAAATATCTTCAATTAGATCAAGAATATAGTCAAATATATCTTAAAATCGGGTTTATATTGATCTAATGTGATAAGGTAACTAACCCAAAGCAAAAACAACAAGAAATCCCGAGATATACTCCATCTGACGAGTTGACTCGTCGAGTCAAGCTTGGACTCGTCGAGTCTGCATGGACTCGGCGAATTCAGCTATGGACTCGGCAAGTCCAGCCTCCAGAAACCAAAAAATTGAATTTTTCAAACATATCAAGCATCAATACAATAGAAACCAGTCTAGGCTCAGATACCACTGATGGGTTTCGGTCCTAAGAACATCCTATGTGCTCATACAAACCCTAATACTTGGATCTAGGTTTCTCTATTGTACATGCAAGTTATCCAAGACTATAAATCCTAATTCTAGCATACAAGTAATCATATTAACATGAGAATAGGTTTATAATATTACCTTGATTGTTATGTAGCAATAACAATCCCAAATCTCCTTGTATTGACTTTAGAAAGGCTTAGAGTCACTAGTGTCACTCCTCTAATGGTTCACAAACACCATAAGCAAGATGATGAAGAGGAGAGAGGTTAGAGGCTGCCCAAAAACGTGTGAAACCCTAGAAGGTTGCTTGTCCACGTTTTTGGTCCTTAAGGGATCTTTATATAGTGAGGCAATTAGGGTTATCTAACATGGAAACCCTAATTTGGATGCTTAAGCCCTAAGCAACCCATGGAGCCCTTTCCACAAGGCCTTGGATGATTTCATATGGGCTTCCCCCATAGAATTCGTCCACCTTATAAAAGGCAATCCATGGCCCAAATTGCAATTATCTTATAATTACAATTCCAGTCCCTTAAGTTTAATTAATCTCTTTTAGTCACAAAACTAATTACCAATTAATTATTGACTAATATTAATTAAACAATATGATTTCTCCTTTAATATATTATTCACATAATATATAAATAAATCATATTTAATCCTTTCTCTCCATAATTCATCCTATCAAGTTGCTTTGGTGAAGGCAACCCAAAAGGACCATGCACCATCGGGTCAAGTACATACCAAAATAGTTATGGACTTAGACACTAATCCAACAACAAGTGCAATAAGGAAAACCATTTTGCCAAAGATTGCAAGGCAAATGTAGTGAAAGATAGAGCCTTCTATCTCAGAATGGCTCAAGAACTGGAAGATAAAGAAAAGGGAAAGGCCTACGTTGCTCAAGTGAAAAGGAATCATCAAGTGTTGTCATCAGGAGATGAAGATGAAGATAATCTCAGTAAAGGAAAAGGCAAGATCTGTATGGTAGCAACTGCTGATGAAGACGGCTCAACCAATCTAAAGAAGAACCATTGCTATATGGCAAAAGATGGAACAATCAGCATTGTGGAACAGGTAAAACTTATGATTCAAACTTTAAATTACAACATGCATGATTGTCAACCCTTCATAGACACACTCAATGACACTTGTGCTACCGTCCTTACAGACTACAATAAAGCCCTAGATGAGAAGAACATTGCTTCGCAGGAGAGGTTTCATGTTAGAGGACGTTTGGACAATAAGAGACTCAAAATGACAATGTTAGAGAAGGACTTAATGCTAGAAAAAGATACTAGGATGTTTAGTGAAACACGATTAGAAATAGCCTTGAATCAGAGAGATTTAGCACAGAATAAAATTGTACGCTTAATTCTTTTAATTGAAAAGTTGTTTAATGAAACTGAGGCCATTGAGAATCTTGTTAATAATGGGAATGTTGATAACACTTTTAATTGGGGTTGGTCCAATGGTTATCCAACCACAACAGACTCCTCACCTCGGTTCACACCGGAACGTCCCTATGTCCCACCAGACCGCAACTTCTTATTTCCGGTTAATAACAAAACATTTCCTGAGGATATCCAAGCTCACTTTGGTAAACTTCATGATTTGAGTAATAATTGTGTTATATATGAAATTCTCCCTAAATTTCCCACTCATGCTAATAACACAGATTCTCAGACATCATCCGAAGCTGATGAGGAAATTGTTATTATAAGTCCTGAAGTCTCTTTAGACTTCCTATCCTTGCAGTCTGACCACAGTGTTTCTAACCGCAGTCATGAACTTTAATCCGTCCCGTTGCCCAATATCAAATGTCCCATCGAAGTATCCATCAAGACTTACTATGCGGTAATCCAAAGCACTACACCGTTGACCAATGTCAAAAGTTATGTGACTATTGAACCAATTAATCATGAATTACCAATTGAAAATTTTGAATTTGGTCAATGTTCTCAAAGTCCTGACTTTTCAAGTTCGGATGAATCGAGCCACTATTTTTCAAAACCCTCAAAAGATTTAAGGAAACCGCAATTAAATGTCACTGACTGCGGTTCTCCTAAGACCAAAGCAAAAAGGGCTTTTAAAGAAGAATTTCGTTCTCGTGGCAAGCAACGTCAAATTTGTTCAAAACAAAAGAAATCTGTGAAATGTCCAAAGTCAAAAAGTCCTAAAAAACTTGTTTTCTCAAATTATCACTTCAAGAAAACTGTTTCCAAGAAAACAAAACCGAAGGAGTTCACTGTTTCTGACAATACTCAAAAAACATCCATCTCTAAGGATAAGTCTTTTCAATCGAATGGTTTCTAAATCTATTCTCTCAATGATCCAAAATGGAAAGGTATTCTACCTACTCCAACCCTTCCAATGTCACTTTCAAAATCTCAAAAATGGAAAGGAATTTTGTCAACTCCGGCACTAAAATGGTCATCTCAAGTGTTTAAGAAATCACATCACAAAAGGTATGCACGTGTCTACACACCTACAAGACCTGCACAAAACACTTTTTCGAGACACAAAAACAAAAGGGTCAAATCTCACAATCGTCGGACTGGACAAAAGCATACTTTTTCTTCAAAACCTCAGACTAAGTCAAATGTCAGGGAAAATGACAAAAAGTTCACGTGTCAATGTCAATGTCAAAAAATTCTCTCTCATAACACATCTCATCTCTCCTAAAAAACTCGTAACTATCCACAATCTCACAAAACTCCAAAGAACTTCAAACACCCAGGACTAGGCTTGAAAGTTAACTTAAAACGTGTCCCTGCCACCTCGCATCATGCATCGATTAACACATCGTATGTGACTCCGGGCTCCAAACTCGCTTGGGTGCCCAAATTAACCACATAATCTCTGTAGGCTTTGTACAAGGAGGATCAAGAAGAAGAATGGTTGATCGACAGTGTCTGCTCCTTGCACATGACCGGAAGGTTAGAATACCTTCGGGATTTCAGGCCTATATGCAATGGTGGAAATGTCACTTTTGGAAACAATGCGAATGGCATCATACGAGGTATGGTTTTCTCACTACGGGGAACTTTTCCATTCAGAAGGTTGCTTATGTAGAACTCCTTAAACACAATCTCACCAGTGTTGGCCAACTATGTAAAGCAGGCCATTGAGTGGAGTTTGATGATCAATTTTGTTACATAATGACAAGTGATAGAAGCACTTGCTTAATCAAGTCATGATCCGAAGGCACCATGTATCCTCTGGATGTCTCTCTCATCATTGGTAAACCGCAGTTATGTTTCCTGTCTAAAGCTGTATCCGAAGTCAGCTGGCTATGGCACTGCAAGCTAGCCCATCTCAACTTCAGGTACAACAACAATCTGGTCATTGGAGAACTAGTCCGCGGTCTCCCTATTCTCAAATTTAGCAACGATACTCTCTGTCCAGCTTGTGAATGTGGTAAACAGGTCAAAGCAAGTCACCCTCTGATAATGGACTCTTCTATTGCTAAACCACTGGAGTTATTGCACATTGATCTCTGCGGTCCTTCAACCGTAGCCAGTCTCTACCATAAGAAGTACATACTGGTTATTGTTGATGACTATAGACACTTCACATGGGTCTTCTTTCTCGGACTCAAATCAGAGACACCGCAGATCTTCATCAACTTCATCAAGGAAATCGAACTTCAGATCAAGCTTCCAGTTAGACGTATCCGCATTGATAATGGAACTGAGCTCACTAATCATCTTCTCAACAGTTTCTTGGTGTCCAAGGGCATTTCTCACAAGTTCTCAGCACCCTACACACCGCAACAAAATGGAGTAGTAGAAAGAAGGAACCGCGCACTAGTAGAAGCAGCCAGATCCATGCTTAACTTTGCCCACCTTCCTCTCTATTTCTGGGCTGAAGCTGTAGCAACTGCATGTTTTGTTCAAATCCGAAGCATTGTGTGCAAACGCCTCAATAAAACACCATATGAGGGCCTTAACAACCGTAAGCCAAATTTTCGCTTCTTTCATATTTTTGGGTGTAGATGCTTCGTGATCAACAACAGAGACCAGCTCAACAAGTTTGCACCAAAGTCTGATGAAGGCATCTTCCTTTGTTATTCCACTAACAAGGTTGCTTACTGAGTGCTCATCAGGCGCACAAGGCTGATCATTGAAAGCTTCGATGTGAAATTTGATGATTCTCACATCCGCGATGCCCCTCCATCCACTGAAACCACTGCAATCATGGAATGTGACATTCCTGCCTCTTCCGGTCCTTTAAATCTAGTTGAAGTCAATTATGACGATCTTTTCGACCCTGTTGAATCGGCGAAACTATCCGAAGTTCTTGTGTCTCCCGCAGCTCTCCAAAAACACGCTGATGTTTCTGGACCATCTCTATCTGAAGTAGTATCTCTCAATACTTCCACCTCTCCGGTTGAGGGGGGAAAGCTCTACTCCAGATCTAGCCGCAACCATCGAGGTTTCAGTACTTGATGTTGTTCAAATTCCTGCCCGCAGAGAAACATTACCATCAAACGTATCTTCGGATTCGGAGGATGAACTCATAGAAAATATTGACACTAGAACCTATCCAAGGATTGTCACTCTCCCATCCGCAGTCCAATGGGAACCTTCTGAGGTTCAAGATGGACTCCCTTCAAAAATCCAGGAGGAAGAAAATGCCTCTCTTGCTCCAACAAGTCAAGATGATTCAGCAGGCTGTTCACAAATCCAGGGGGAACTTCCTTCCCCATTTGAAGCAACCTCTGATATTGAAACATTCCTTCAATTGCAGCTACTGATCATCTGATGCCTCGTCTACATGTATGGACGAAGGATCACCCACCAGGCCAAATTATTGGTAACCCATCTGCAGGTATCCAAACTCGATCTTCCAAAGATTTATCTGATCATTGTCATTATGCAACATTTATGTCCGCAGTCGAGACTCGATCTATCAATGAAGCATTATTGGAACCAGATTGGATTTATGCAATGCAAGAAGAACTGGAAGAATTTGAAAGAAACAAAGTATTGATACTTGCTCCCATTCCACAAAGCCATACTATTGTTGGTACAAGATGGGTATTCAAACACAAGCTAGATGAATCTAGTGCGGTCATCAGAAATAAAGCAAGACTAGTTGCTAAAGGCTATAGTCAACTGGAAGGTGTTGACTACGATGAAACATACGCTCCGGTAGCTAGAATGGAAGCAATCCGAATCTTCTTAGCATATGCTTCTCACAAAAACATCAAAGTACACCAAATGGACGCTAAGAGTGCTTTTCTCAATGGGGAATTAAAAGAAGAGGTTTATCTTCAACAACCTCCAGGTTTTGAAAGTATCGACTTCCCTGATCACGACTACAAGCTTCAGAAAGTAGTCTATGGTCTGAAATGTAACGCCCGCAAATCTGGGCTAGTCAAATTAGAGGCAATAGGGGTCGAAAACGACTTTTCGACAAAAGATTATTTTGAATAAATAATCTTAACCAAGTTTTAGAGTATATTACAAGGTTTTCGTACATATAAAGAACGCCGAAAACCGAGTTATAACGAAGAAGTTATGACCCGTTGAAGTTTCGCGACGGAACCGGCACGATACCGGGAAGCGTAAATAGTGAATTTACGATAGAGCGAGATTTAGCCTTAGCGATCTAAACTAAAGTCGTAGAATATGTTAAACTAAGAACATCGATAAAAAGAACGCCCAAATCTGACTTCGTATGAGGAAGTTATGATTTTTCTAAGATTTAGCATAGCAGTGCACAGCCCGAAATCTGAATTTTAGATCGGTCGATTTTTAGCTGACGGGTTCTAAATGAAAGTTTTAGTACTCGTAAATACCAACGCGTGGATATGAAGAACGTCGAAAATAGAGCTCGTATGCAAAAGTTATGGACGAAGCTTAGTCCCTACTTTTCGAGCGCGGCGAATTCGATACAGTTTTGTAAATACGAGATAGAATGAGAATTAGCCAACGAGGTCTAAATGAGAGTTGAAGATCTCATTAATAGGAACTCAACGGTAAAAAGACAGACAAAAATGGAGCTCGTATGCGAAAGTTATGGACGAAGCTTAGTCCCTACTTTTCGAGCGCGGCGAATTCGATATAGTTTTGTAAATCCGAGATAGAATGAGAATTAGCCAACGAGGTCTAAATGAAAGTTGAAGATCTCATTAATAGGAACTCAACGGTAAAAAGACAGACAAAAATGGAGCTCGTATGCAAAAGTTACGGACGAAGCTTAGAGACTACTTTACTATAAAACTCCTATAAATACAAGGGTGAACTCCTCATATTTTCTTCACACCATAAGCCTCTCTTTCTCTCTCTAACTTCTCTCTAGCCTCCCTAAACCCCTCCCAAGTCTACGGAACCTCCCTAGCACGAGAAGAAAGCCCCGGAGCGCCCGACGGCTCCGAGAAGAAAAGCTTTCGTCTTGGAAACGCTGCTCCAACGAAGCCCGGTTTTTAATAAAAACTCGTTGTAAGTGAGCTACGCCTATACTATATTTAATATAGATTTTATTTAATTATAATAACATTATTAGGACCTTAAAATAATTATTTGGGCTATTATTATGAGTTATATTGAGTGTTATTTAACGCTTATATAATAGTAATAATAGCTAGACTATTAATTAGTCGTGGTTAACGTTAAAAACTAAACCCTAGTGGTATTGATACTAGGTTTTGTCGAGGAAAATTGTTTTGAGATAACGAAGTGCTGTCTGAGTTCGGAATCACAACCTAATCAGGTGAGTGCATAGTTACTTTCATCTTACACATAGATATGAAGTATTTTATTATAAATTTACGTGCTATGTGTGCATATTGTCTGAATACTTGCTGTCTACGCTGGTGAAAGAGTTTTATACATGTTTTAAATGATGTAAACTGTGTAAAGTATTTTATATCTACAAGATATGTTGGGTAAAACATGGGTAGATGAATGATGAGGGATAAAAGTTGAAATAGAGGAACATTAGTAGCATGGACCTAGTGCCCTATAGGTATACATTGGCATCAGTGGACCTAGTACCCTATAGATGAGCACTGGCAGCTGCGCCACAACCCGTAGATGTTTTAGATCTATGGTAAACGTCCTAGCAGTTGCGCTCTAAGGATAGTATCGGCAGTTGCGCCTAATAGGGAGCCTTATGACCATGACAGTAGTGTTTAAAGGTCAATACCGGCAGAAGCGCCTCATAGAAAATGTCTTAATTCTGGCAGCTGAGCCTAAGTGACAATATTAGCAGCTGCGCTTGACCAATGTGTCATTGGCAACAATGGAATTCATGTTGTTTCCTTAGGATGATCCTTAGGAATGAATGAATGAGAAATAGCTGATTCTTAGGGTAGATCCTTAAGAATAAAGAAGATAATGGGGATGGGTAATTGGGTTGATTGTTTGATTGTTTAAACATAATAATTATATTATTGTAGGTTGAAAACCCTATGTACTCACCAGGTTTCCCAACCTGACCCACTCAGTTTATTTATATCACAGGTGTTGATATGAAGTGACATTACACTGAGAGATTTAAAGAGATGTAGATCACTAGTGTAAATAATTGTAAGTTCTGTTTATGCTTATGTTTCTGTATTAACGATGACATCCCAAACGTTTTAAAATGAAATAAATACGTTTCTTCGAAAATGTTTTAATAACGTATTTACCATGTTTTTCTGGGAACAAATTCCGCAACATTTTTATAAAATGAAGTACTCTGATTTTTATAAAGCATAAACAACATCGGTCTTTTTTTGGCCGTGAAAATGGGGATGTCACAGTTGGTATCAGAGCATTAGTTTAAGCGAACTAGGAATATGGATTTATTTCTAGACATAAACTTAGAATGCTAAGCGATGATTGTGAGGTGTGAGCACTAGCTTATTTTAGGAATTGTGCCTAAAATGTTTTTATGTGCTAAATGCTTGTGCCTGATATGCTGTTATTTGTTCGGATCTATGGTTTGTTGCTGACCGGATCTGGAAACCTTATGTGTTTAGGATTCTAAGCGTTTAACTACGATATTAGAACTAGCATATAAACGTTTCGGAGTGATAAGAATGATTTAAACGTCAATCCTAAGTAAAGGTCTAGATTCACCTTATTCGGCGTATAGATCAAGATGGCAAGAACCCGTAGCGGAAATGTGAATGCAAATGGGAACCGAGATCAACCCCCAGCGATTGAGCAAATACCGGTTGTGGTAGCCGCTGCTGAGCCAATAACGATGACAGGAGTGCAAGCGATGATCCAAGCAATGTTGGATCGTCAAATGGAGGAAACCAGACGATTGCTCCAGCAAAATCGAGAGGAAGCGACTATTCAGATCGAACAGCCCAAGTTGAACGAAGGGCAGACTGAGGAAGGAAACTACAGTGGGACTGTTGGTCAAGTCAACCCACCAATAGTTCGACAAAACAACCAAGATGACGAAGTCGAGAGGAATGGATGCAAGCACAAGGATTTTCTGACTTGCAAGCCATCGACTTTCACTGGAAAGGAGGATCCGATCGGGGTCATGGATTGGATCTCGGAGATGGAATTAGCTTTCATGACGTGCGGTTGCAAGGGAAAACAAAAGACCACGTTTGCAGTGCGTCAGTTTCGAGGAGGCGCTGTACGATGGTGGAATACCTTGGGAAAGACGCTGAGCCCCAATGAGCCCCTGCAACTGACATGGGCAGAATTTTTGGTGCATTTCAAACGTAGGTACTGCTCAGCCCAAAATTTGCTCGAGCTAGAAAACCAATTCCTTACCTTAAAGAAAGGAAGCATGTCTATTGATGAATACACCAACAACTTCACAGAGAAGATGGAGTTCGCCTTACGTCTTGTTCCGGATGAGCTGACAAAAATTGACAAGTACGCAAAAGGACTTCCATGGGAATATGCAGTGCCAGTGCGTCAGGCACCTACTTTGGAGGCAGCTATCTGGGCTGCCAAGTCAGTTGAGGAGATGATCAAGGGAAGAGCCGCCAACAAGACCGAGGTTGGCGAAAAGAGGAAGTTTGAGGGGTCTGCGAAGCCTGATGAGAGAAGCAAATCAAGTACCAGGAAGTTTAGAGGAGGAGGGAGTGAAGAAAGATGGTGCGAGAAGTGCAAAAAGAAACACTCTGGAAAATGCAGTGAGGAAGTAACTTGTTTCAAGTGTGGGAAGCATGGGCATTATGCCAACGAGTGTAAATTCAATAAAAGGGTGTGTTACGAATGTAATGAGGAAGGACACTTCAAGCAAGATTGCCCAAAGAGAGAGGGGGCTACAAAGCCAAATGTGCCGCCAAAGCCAAAGGCGAGAGCATTTCAAATGATCCTTGACGAAGCAGATGACAATGCGAGGATTCAGGAGTGACAACTTGACATCCAAAGATCGAGTTATGAGGTAGCCATAGAATCGTATGATGTAGCCTGTTAGAGGCATATTCTAGGGTGAACTTGAACACCTATGTAATAGTTTCAAGGAATAATAAAAACCTTCGTTTTGATATCTGATGTGTTAAGCTGTTATATGATTTTCTTGTGTGGTGACTTGGAAAACTGTGGGACAATACCTGAGACGAGTATGAGTAGGTGTGAATGGTAGTAGAGGCCTATACTACCGGAAGCACAGGACTCACACTTGGATCAGGGAAAGTCACAAGGTTACCAAGAAGCTAGTAATTGATTTCGTTTTATTCAAGTGTGTTGTTACCATCGTTTCGGTAATGACTAAGAAGATTGTTGATATTCCGACCCTAGTGGTCATATCGAATCGAGTCCGACTACGATGAGTATGTTGTGTGGTTCAGAGAACCAAGTTTGATGTAGCGTCTGACTTAAACCAAACGGTTGAAATCAAAGCGATCAATAGAAGTATCGCACTCGTTGTTAAAGAAGTTGGTGGCTAGAAATGCCTAATGTTAAAGTGTGATTATATCACATTAGAACATGAAGGAAGGCATAGTCTGTTTTAGAATTTAACTCTAAGAGACCTAAGTCTAAGTGTTGCAACATACGATGATAGGTCATTAGAATATGATACATCGATCTATATTAGTAATAAAAGAACTTATCTCAAGTACGTATCCAGCAAGGATCGAGATTGTGACTTGAAGGTCATAATTTGGAGTCTAACCTGAGGTAGAGAGCAGGTGCACGATCGAGTACTCTTACAGTCAATGAGTTTAAGAGATAGAATTGAAGGAATGTGGAAGTTATAATTATTACCTAGGATGAAGAGATGACGTATGGAGTCACTATACGACCCTGTTTCGTTGATGATTCCGGGACGTAATCATCCTAAGGGGGAGATAATTGTAACGCCCGCAAATCTGGGCTGGTCAAATTAGAGGCAATAGGGGTCGAAAACGACTTTTCTACAAAAGATTATTTTGAATAAATAATCTTAACCAAGTTGTAGAGTATATTACAAGGTTTTCGTACATATAAAGAACGCCGAAAACCGAGTTATAACGAAGAAGTTATGACCCGTTGAAGTTTCGCGACGGAACCGGCACGATACCGGGAAGCGTAAATAGTGAATTTACGATAGAGCGAGATTTAGCCTTAGCGATCTAAACTAAAGTCGTAGAATATGTTAAACTAAGAACATCGATAAAAAGAACGCCCAAATCTGACTTCGTATGAGGAAGTTATGATTTTTCTAAGATTTAGCATAGCCGTGCACAGCCCGAAATCTGAATTTTAGATCGGTCGATTTTTAGCCGACGGGTTCTAAATGAAAGTTTTACTACTCGTAAATACCAACGCGTGGATATGAAGAACGTCGAAAATAGAGCTCGTATGCAAAAGTTATGGACGAAGCTTAGTCACTACTTTTCGAGCGCGGCGAATTCGATACAGTTTTGTAAATACGAGATAGAATGAGAATTAGCCAACGAGGTCTAAATGAGAGTTGAAGATCTCATTAATAGGAACTCAACGGTAAAAAGACAGACAAAAATGGAGCTCGTATGCGAAAGTTATGGACGAAGCTTAGTCCCTACTTTTCGAGCGCGGCGAATTCGATACAGTTTTGTAAATCCGAGATAGAATGAGAATTAGCCAACGAGGTCTAAATGAAAGTTGAAGATCTCATTAATAGGAACTCAACGGTAAAAAGACAGACAAAAATGGAGCTCGTATGCAAAAGTTACGGACGAAGCTTAGAGACTACTTTACTATAAAACTCCTATAAATACAAGGGTGAACTCCTCATATTTTCTTCACACCATAAGCCTCTCTTTCTCTCTCTAACTTCTCTGTAGCCTCCCTAAACCCCTCCCAAGTCTACGGAACCTCCCTAGCACGAGAAGAAAGCCCCGGAGCGCCCGACGGCTCCGAGAAGAAAAGCTTTCGTCTTGGAAACGCTGCTCCAACGAAGCCCGGTTTTTAATAAAAACTCGTTGTAAGTGAGCTACGCCTATACTATATTTAATATAGATTTTATTTAATTATAATAACATTATTAGGACCTTAAAATAATTATTTGGACTATTATTATGAGTTATATTGAGTGTTATTTAACGCTTATATAATAGTAATAATAGCTAGACTATTAATTAGTCGTGGTTAACGTTAAAAACTAAACCCTAGTGGTATTGATACTAGGTTTTGTCGAGGAAAATTGTTTTGAGATAACGAAGTGCTGTCTGAGTTCGGAATCACAACCTAATCAGGTGAGTGCATAGTTACTTTCATCTTACACATAGATATGAAGTATTTTATTATAAATTTACGTGCTATGTGTGCATATTGTCTGAATACTTGCTGTCTACGCTGGTGAAAGAGTTTTATACATGTTTTAAATGATGTAAACTGTGTAAAGTATTTTATATCTACAAGATATGTTGGGTAAAACATGGGTAGATGAATGATGAGGGATAAAAGTTGAAATAGAGGAACATTAGTAGCATGGACCTAGTGCCCTATAGGTATACATTGGCATCAGTGGACCTAGTACCCTATAGATGAGCACTGGCAGCTGCGCCACAACCCGTAGATGTTTTAGATCTATGGTAAACGTCCTAGCAGTTGCGCTCTAAGGATAGTATCGGCAGTTGCGCCTAATAGGGAGCCTTATGACCATGACAGTAGTGTTTAAAGGTCAATACCGGCAGAAGCGCCTCATAGAAAATGTCTTAATTCTGGCAGGTGAGCCTAAGTGACAATATTAGCAGCTGCGCTTGACCAATGTGTCATTGGCAACAATGGACTTCATGTTGTTTCCTTAGGATGATCCTTAGGAATGAATGAATGAGAAATAGCTGATTCTTAGGGTAGATCCTTAAGAATAAAGAAGATAATGGGGATGGGTAATTGGGTTGATTGTTTGATTGTTTAAACATAATAATTATATTATTGTAGGTTGAAAACCCTATGTACTCACCAGGTTTCCCAACCTGACCCACTCAGTTTATTTATATCACAGGTGTTGATATGAAGTGACATTACACTGAGAGATTTAAAGAGATGTAGATCACTAGTGTAAATAATTGTAAGTTCTGTTTATGCTTATGTTTCTGTATTAACGATGACATCCCAAACGTTTTAAAATGAAATAAATACGTTTCTTCGAAAATGTTTTAATAACGTATTTACCATGTTTTTCTGGGAACAAATTCCGCAACATTTTTATAAAATGAAGTACTCTGATTTTTATAAAGCATAAACAACATCGGTCTTTTTTTGGCCGTGAAATTGGGGATGTCACAGTTGGTATTAGAGCATTAGTTTAAGCGAACTAGGAATATGGATTTATTTCTAGACTTAAACTTAGAATGCTAAGCGATGATTGTGAGGTGTGAGCACTAGCTTATTTTAGGAATTGTGCCTAAAATGCTTTTATGTGCTAAATGCTTGTGCCTGATATGCTGTTATTTGTTCGGATCTATGGTTTGTTGCCGACCGGATCTGGAAACCTTATGTGTTTAGGATTCTAAGCGTTTAACTACGATATTAGAACTAGCATATAAACGTTTCGGAGTGATAAGAATGATTTAAACGTCAATCCTAAGTAAAGGTCTAGATTCACCTTATTCGGCGTATAGATCAAGATGGCAAGAACCCGTAGCGGAAACGTGAATGCAAATGGGAACCGAGATCAACCCCCAGCGATTGAGCAAATACCGGTTGTGGTAGCCGCTGCTGAGCCAATAACGATGACAGGAGTGCAAGCGATGATCCAAGCAATGTTGGATCGTCAAATGGAGGAAACCAGACGTTTGCTCCAGCAAAATCGAGAGGAAGCGACTATTCAGATCGAACAGCCCAAGTTGAACGAAGGGCAGACTGAGGAAGGAAACTACAGTGGGACTGTTGGTCAAGTCAACCCACCAATAGTTCGACAAAACAACCAAGATGACGAAGTCGAGAGGAATGGATGCAAGCACAAGGATTTTCTGACTTGCAAGCCATCGACTTTCACTGGAAAGGAGGATCCGATCGGGGTCATGGATTGGATCTCGGAGATGGAATTAGCTTTCATGACGTGCGGTTGCAAGGGAAAACAACAGACCACGTTTGCAGTGCGTCAGTTTCGAGGAGGCGTTGTACGATGGTGGAATACCTTGGGAAAGACGCTGAGCCCCAATGAGCCCCTGCAACTGACATGGGCAGAATTTTTGGTGCATTTCAAACGTAGGTACTGCTCAGCCCAAAACCTGCTCGAGCTAGAAAACCAATTCCTTACCTTAAAGAAAGGAAGCATGTCTATTGATGAATACACCAACAACTTCACAGAGAAGATGGAGTTCGCCTTACGTCTTGTTCCGGATGAGCTGACAAAAATTGACAAGTACGCAAAAGGGCTTCCATGGGAATATGCAGTGCCAGTGCGTCAGGCACCTACTTTGGAGGCAGCTATCTGGGCTGCCAAGTCAGTTGAGGAGATGATCAAGGGAAGAGCCGCCAACAAGACCGAGGTTGGCGAAAAGAGGAAGTTTGAGGGGTCTGCGAAGCCCGATGAGAGAAGCAAATCAATTACCAGGAAGTTTAGAGGAGGAGGGAGTGAAGAAAGATGGTGCGAGAAGTGCAAAAAGAAACACTCTGGAAAATGCAGTGAGGAAGTAACTTGTTTCAAGTGTGGGAAGCATGGGCATTATGCCAACGAGTGTAAATTCAATAAAAGGGTGTGTTACGAATGTAATGAGGAAGGACACTTCAAGCAAGAATGCCCAAAGAGAGAGGGGGCTACAAAGCCAAATGTGCCGCCAAAGCCAAAGGCGAGAGCATTTCAAATGATCCTTGACGAAGCAGATGACAATGCGAGGATTCAGGAGTGACAACTTGACATCCAAAGATCGAGTTATGAGGTAGCCATAGAATCGTATGATGTAGCCTGTTAGAGGCATATTCTAGGGTGAACTTGAACACCTATGTAATAGTTTCAAGGAATAATAAAAACCTTCGTTTTGATATCTGATGTGTTAAGCTGTTATATGATTTTCTTGTGTGGTGACTTGGAAAACTGTGGGACAATACCTGAGACGAGTATGAGTAGGTGTGAATGGTAGTAGAGGCCTATACTACCGGAAGCACAGGACTCACACTTGGATCAGGGAAAGTCACAAGGACCAAGAAGCTAGTAATTGATTTCGTTTTATTCAAGTGTGTTGTTACCATCGTTTCGGTAATGACTAAGAAGTTTGTTGATATTCCGACCCTAGTGGTCATATCGAATCGAGTCCGACTACGATGAGTATGTTGTGTGGTTCAGAGAACCAAGTTTGATGTAGCGTCTGACTTAAACCAAACGGTTGAAATCAAAGCGATCAATAGAAGTATCGCACTCGTTGTTAAAGAAGTTGGTGGCTAGAAATGCCTAATGTTAAAGTGTGATTATATCACATTAGAACATGAAGGAAGGCATAGTCTGTTTTAGAATTTAACTCTAAGAGACCTAATTCTAAGTGTTGCAACATACGATGATAGGTCATTAGAATATGATACATCGATCTATATTAGTAATAAAAGAACTTATCTCAAGTACGTATCCAGCAAGGATCGAGATTGTGACTTGAAGGTCATAATTTGGAGTCTAACCTGAGGTAGAGAGCAGGTGCACGATCGAGTACTCTTACAGTCAATGAGTTTAAGAGATAGAATTGAAGGAATGTGGAAGTTATAATTATTACCTAGGATGAAGAGATGACGTATGGAGTCATTATACGACCCTGTTTCGTTGATGATTCCGGGACGTAATCATCGTAAGGGGGAGATAATTGTAACGCCCGCAAATCTGGGCTGGTCAAATTAGAGGCAATAGGGGTCGAAAACGACTTTTCGACAAAAGATTATTTTGAATAAATAATCTTAACCAAGTTGTAGAGTATATTACAAGGTTTTCGTACATATAAAGAACGCCGAAAACCGAGTTATAACGAAGAAGTTATGACCCGTTGAAGTTTCGCGACGGAACCGGCACGATACCGGGAAGCGTAAATAGTGAATTTACGATAGAGCGAGATTTAGCCTTAGCGATCTAAACTAAAGTCGTAGAATATGTTAAACTAAGAACATCGATAAAAAGAACGCCCAAATCTGACTTCGTATGAGGAAGTTATGATTTTTCTAAGATTTAGCATAGTAGTGCACAGCCCGAAATCTGAATTTTAGATCGGTCGATTTTTAGCCGACGGGTTCTAAATGAAAGTTTTAGTACTCGTAAATACCAACGCGTGGATATGAAGAACGTCGAAAATAGAGCTCGTATGCAAAAGTTATGGACGAAGCTTAGTCCCTACTTTTCGAGCGCGGCGAATTCGATACAGTTTTGTAAATACGAGATAGAATGAGAATTAGCCAACGAGGTCTAAATGAGAGTTGAAGATCTCATTAATACGAACTCAACGGTAAAAGGACAGACAAAAATGGAGCTCGTATGCGAAAGTTATGGACGAAGCTTAGTCCCTACTTTTCGAGCGCGGCGAATTCGATACAGTTTTGTAAATCCGAGATAGAATGAGAATTAGCCAACGAGGTCTAAATGAAAGTTGAAGATCTCATTAATAGGAACTCAACGGTAAAAAGACAGACAAAAATGGAGCTCGTATGCAAAAGTTACGGACGAAGCTTAGAGACTACTTTACTATAAAACTCCTATAAATACAAGGGTGAACTCCTCATATTTTCTTCACACCATAAGCCTCTCTTTCTCTCTCTAACTTCTCTCTAGCCTCCCTAAACCCCTCCCAAGTCTACGGAACCTCCCTAGCACGAGAAGAAAGCCCCGGAGCGCCCGACGGCTCCGAGAAAAAAAGCTTTCGTCTTGGAAACGCTGCTCCAACGAAGCCCGGTTTTTAATAAAAACTCGTTGTAAGTGAGCTACGCCTATACTATATTTAATATAGATTTTATTTAATTATAATAACATTATTAGGACCTTAAAATAATTATTTGGGCTATTATTATGAGTTATATTGAGTGTTATTTAACGCTTATATAATAGTAATAATAGCTAGACTATTAATTAGTCGTGGTTAACGTTAAAAACTAAACCCTAGTGGTATTGATACTAGGTTTTGTCGAGGAAAATTGTTTTGAGATAACGAAGTGCTGTCTGAGTTCGGAATCACAACCTAATCAGGTGAGTGCATAGTTACTTTCATCTTACACATAGATATGAAGTATTTTATTATAAATTTACGTGCTATGTGTGCATATTGTCTGAATACTTGCTGTCTACGCTGGTGAAAGAGTTTTATACATGTTTTAAATGATGTAAACAGTGTAAAGTATTTTATATCTACAAGATATGTTGGGTAAAACATGGGTAGATGAATGATGAGGGATAAAAGTTGAAATAGAGGAACATTAGTAGCATGGACCTAGTGCCCTATAGGTATACATTGGCATCAGTGGACCTAGTACCCTATAGATGAGCACTGGCAGCTGCGCCACAGCCCGTAGATGTTTTAGATCTATGGTAAACGTCCTAGCAGTTGCGCTCTAAAGATAGTATCGGCAGTTGCGCCTAATAGGGAGCCTTATGACCATGACAGTAGTGTTTAAAGGTCAATACCGGCAGAAGCGCCTCATAGAAAATGTCTTAATTCTGGCAGCTGAGCCTAAGTGACAATATTAGCAGCTGCGCTTGACCAATGTGTCATTGGCAACAATGGACTTCATGTTGTTTCCTTAGGATGATCCTTAGGAATGAATGAATGAGAAATAGCTGATTCTTAGGGTAGATCCTTAAGAATAAAGAAGATAATGGGGATGGGTAATTGGGTTGATTGTTTGATTGTTTAAACATAATAATTATATTATTGTAGGTTGAAAACCCTATGTACTCACCAGGTTTCCCAACCTGACCCACTCAGTTTATTTATATCACAGGTGTTGATATGAAGTGACATTACACTGAGAGATTTAAAGAGATGTAGATCACTAGTGTAAATAATTGTAAGTTCTGTTTATGCTTATGTTTCTGTATTAACGATGACATCCCAAACGTTTTAAAATGAAATAAATACGTTTCTTCGAAAATGTTTTAATAACGTATTTACCATGTTTTTCTGGGAACAAATTCCGCAACATTTTTATAAAATGAAGTACTCTGATTTTTATAAAGCATAAACAACATCGGTCTTTTTTTGGCCGTGAAAATGGGGATGTCACAGTTGGTATCAGAGCATTAGTTTAAGCGAACTAGGAATATGGATTTATTTCTAGACTTAAACTTAGAATGCTAAGCGATGATTGTGAGGTGTGAGCACTAGCTTATTTTAGGAATTGTGCCTAAAATGCTTTTATGTGCTAAATGCTTGTGCCTGATATGCTGTTATTTGTTCGGATCTATGGTTTGTTGCCGACCGGATCTGGAAACCTTATGTGTTTAGGATTCTAAGCGTTTAACTACGATATTAGAACTAGCATATAAACGTTTCGGAGTGATAAGAATGATTTAAACGTCAATCCTAAGTAAAGGTCTAGATTCACCTTATTCGGCGTATAGATCAAGATGGCAAGAACCCGTAGCGGAAACGTGAATGCAAATGGGAACCGAGATCAACCCCCAGCGATTGAGCAAATACCGGTTGTGGTAGCCGCTGCTGAGCCAATAACGATGACAGGAGTGCAAGCGATGATCCAAGCAATGTTGGATCGTCAAATGGAGGAAACCAGACGTTTGCTCCAGCAAAATCGAGAGGAAGCGACTATTCAGATCGAACAGCCCAAGTTGAACGAAGGGCAGACTGAGGAAGGAAACTACAGTGGGACTGTTGGTCAAGTCAACCCACCAATAGTTCGACAAAACAACCAAGATGACGAAGTCGAGAGGAATGGATGCAAGCACAAGGATTTTCTGACTTGCAAGCCATCGACTTTCACTGGAAAGGAGGATCCGATCGGGGTCATGGATTGGATCTCGGAGATGGAATTAGCTTTCATGACGTGCGGTTGCAAGGGAAAACAACAGACCACGTTTGCAGTGCGTCAGTTTCGAGGAGGCGCTGTACGATGGTGGAATACCTTGGGAAAGACGCTGAGCTCCAATGAGCCCCTGCAACTGACATGGGCAGAATTTTTGGTGCATTTCAAACGTAGGTACTGCTCAGCCCAAAATCTGCTCGAGCTAGAAAACCAATTCCTTACCTTAAAGAAAGGAAGCATGTCTATTGATGAATACACCAACAACTTCACAGAGAAGATGGAGTTCGCCTTACGTCTTGTTCCGGATGAGCTGACAAAAATTGACAAGTACGCAAAAGGACTTCCATGGGAATATGCAGTGCCAGTGCGTCAGGCACCTACTTTGGAGGCAGCTATCTGGGCTGCCAAGTCAGTTGAGGAGATGATCAAGGGAAGAGCCGCCAACAAGACCAAGGTTGGCGAAAGGAGGAAGTTTGAGGGGTCTGCGAAGCCCGATGAGAGAAGCAAATCAAGTACCAAGAAGTTTAGAGGAGGAGGGAGTGAAGAAAGATGGTGCGAGAAGTGCAAAAAGAAACACTCTGGAAAATGCAGTGAGGAAGTAACTTGTTTCAAGTGTGGGAAGCATGGGCATTATGCCAACGAGTGTAAATTCAATAAAAGGGTGTGTTACGAATGTAATGAGGAAGGACACTTCAAGCAAGATTGCCCAAAGAGAGAGGGGGCTACAAAGCCAAATGTGCCGCCAAAGCCAAAGGCGAGAGCATTTCAAATGATCCTTGACGAAGCAGATGACAATGCGAGGATTCAGGAGTGACAACTTGACATCCAAAGATCGAGTTATGAGGTAGCCATAGAATCGTATGATGTAGCCTGTTAGAGGCATATTCTAGGGTGAACTTGAACACCTATGTAATAGTTTCAAGGAATAATAAAAACCTTCGTTTTGATATCTGATGTGTTAAGCTGTTATATGATTTTCTTGTGTGGTGACTTGGAAAACTGTGGGACAATACCTGAGACGAGTATGAGTAGGTGTGAATGGTAGTAGAGGCCTATACTACCGGAAGCACAGGACTCACACTTGGATCAGGGAAAGTCACAAGGTTACCAAGAAGCTAGTAATTGATTTCGTTTTATTCAAGTGTGTTGTTACCATCGTTTCGGTAATGACTAAGAAGATTGTTGATATTCCGACCCTAGTGGTCATATCGAATCGAGTCCGACTACGATGAGTATGTTGTGTGGTTCAGAGAACCAAGTTTGATGTAGCGTCTGACTTAAACCAAACGGTTGAAATCAAAGCGATCAATAGAAGTATCGCACTCGTTGTTAAAGAAGTTGGTGGCTAGAAATGCCTAATGTTAAAGTGTGATTATATCACATTAGAACATGAAGGAAGGCATAGTCTGTTTTAGAATTTAACTCTAAGAGACCTAAGTCTAAGTGTTGCAACATACGATGATAGGTCATTAGAATATGATACATCGATCTATATTAGTAATAAAAGAACTTATCTCAAGTACGTATCCAGCAAGGATCGAGATTGTGACTTGAAGGTCATAATTTGGAGTCTAACCTGAGGTAGAGAGCAGGTGCACGATCGAGTACTCTTACAGTCAATGAGTTTAAGAGATAGAATTGAAGGGATGTGGAAGTTATAATTATTACCTAGGATGAAGAGATGACGTATGGAGTCATTATACGACCCTGTTTCGTTGATGATTCCGGGACGTAATCATCCTAAGGGGGAGATAATTGTAACGCCCGCAAATCTGGGCTAGTCAAATTAGAGGCAATAGGGGTCGAAAACGACTTTTCGACAAAAGATTATTTTGAATAAATAATCTTAACCAAGTTGTAGAGTATATTACAAGGTTTTCGTACATATAAAGAACGCCGAAAACCGAGTTATAACGAAGAAGTTATGACCCGTTGAAGTTTCGCGACGGAACCGGCACGATACCGGGAAGCGTAAATAGTGAATTTACGATAGAGCGAGATTTAGCCTTAGCGATCTAAACTAAAGTCGTAGAATATGTTAAACTAAGAACATCGATAAAAAGAACGCCCAAATCTGACTTCGTATGAGGAAGTTATGATTTTTCTAAGATTTAGCATAGTAGTGCACAGCCCGAAATCTGAATTTTAGATCGGTCGATTTTTAGCCGACGGGTTCTAAATGAAAGTTTTAGTACTCGTAAATACCAACGCGTGGATATGAAGAACGTCGAAAATAGAGCTCGTATGCAAAAGTTATGGACGAAGCTTAGTCCCTACTTTTCGAGCGCGGCGAATTCGATACAGTTTTGTAAATACGAGATAGAATGAGAATTAGCCAACGAGGTCTAAATGAGAGTTGAAGATCTCATTAATACGAACTCAACGGTAAAAGGACAGACAAAAATGGAGCTCGTATGCGAAAGTTATGGACGAAGCTTAGTCCCTACTTTTCGAGCGCGGCGAATTCGATACAGTTTTGTAAATCCGAGATAGAATGAGAATTAGCCAACGAGGTCTAAATGAAAGTTGAAGATCTCATTAATAGGAACTCAACGGTAAAAAGACAGACAAAAATGGAGCTCGTATGCAAAAGTTACGGACGAAGCTTAGAGACTACTTTACTATAAAACTCCTATAAATACAAGGGTGAACTCCTCATATTTTCTTCACACCATAAGCCTCTCTTTCTCTCTCTAACTTCTCTCTAGCCTCCCTAAACCCCTCCCAATTCTACGGAACCTCCCTAGCACGAGAAGAAAGCCCCGGAGCGCCCGACGGCTCCGAGAAGAAAAGCTTTCGTCTTGGAAACGCTGCTCCAACGAAGCCCGGTTTTTAATAAAAACTCGTTGTAAGTGAGCTACGCCTATACTATATTTAATATAGATTTTATTTAATTATAATAACATTATTAGGACCTTAAATTAATTATTTGGGCTATTATTATGAGTTATATTGAGTGTTATTTAACGCTTATATAATAGTAATAATAGCTAGACTATTAATTAGTCGTGGTTAACGTTAAAAACTAAACCCTAGTGGTATTGATACTAGGTTTTGTCGAGGAAAATTGTTTTGAGATAACGAAGTGCTGTCTGAGTTCGGAATCACCACCTAATCAGGTGAGTGCATAGTTACTTTCATCTTACACATAGATATGAAGTATTTTATTATAAATTTACGTGCTATGTGTGCATATTATCTGAATACTTGCTGTCTACGCTGGTGAAAGAGTTTTATACATGTTTTAAATGATGTAAACTGTGTAAAGTATTTTATATCTACAAGATATGTTGGGTAAAACATGGGTAGATGAATGATGAGGGATAAAAGTTGAAATAGAGGAACATTAGTAGCATGGACCTAGTGCCCTATAGGTATACATTGGCATCAGTGGACCTAGTACCCTATAGATGAGCACTGGCAGCTGCGCCACAACCCGTAGATGTTTTAGATCTATGGTAAACGTCCTAGCAGCTGCGCTCTAAGGATAGTATCGGCAGTTGCGCCTAATAGGGAGCCTTATGACCATGACAGTAGTGTTTAAAGGTCAATACCGGCAGAAGCGCCTCATAGAAAATGTCCTAATTCTGGCAACTGAGCCTAAGTGACAATATTAGCAGCTGCGCTTGACCAATGTGTCATTGGCAACAATGGACTTCATGTTGTTTCCTTAGGATGATCCTTAGGAATGAATGAATGAGAAATAGCTGATTCTTAGGGTAGATCGTTAAGAATAAAGAAGATAATGGGGATGGGTAATTGGGTTGATTGTTTGATTGTTTAAACATAATAATTATATTATTGTGGGTTGAAAACCCTATGTACTCACCAGGTTTCCCAACCTGACCCACTCAGTTTATTTATATCACAGGTGTTGATATGAAGTGACATTACACTGAGAGATTTAAAGAGATGTAGATCACTAGTGTAAATAATTGTAAGTTCTGTTTATGCTTATGTTTCTGTATTAACGATGACATCCCAAACGTTTTAAAATGAAATAAATACGTTTCTTCGAAAATGTTTTAATAACGTATTTACCATGTTTTTCTGGGAACAAATTCCGCAACATTTTTATAAAATGAAGTACTCTGATTTTTATAAAGCATAAACAACATCGGTCTTTTTTTGGCCGTGAAAATGGGGATGTCACAGTTGGTATCAGAGCATTAGTTTAAGCGAACTAGGAATATGGATTTATTTCTAGACTTAAACTTAGAATGCTAAGCGATGATTGTGAGGTGTGAGCACTAGCTTATTTTAGGAATTGTGCCTAAAATGCTTTTATGTGCTAAATGCTTGTGCCTGATATGCTGTTATTTGTTCGGATCTATGGTTTGTTGCCGACCGGATCTGGAAACCTTATGTGTTTAGGATTCTAAGCGTTTAACTACGATATTAGAACTAGCATATAAACATTTCGGAGTGATAAGAATGATTTAAACGTCAATCCTAAGTAAAGGTCTAGATTCACCTTATTCGGCGTATAGATCAAGATGGCAAGAACCCGTAGCGGAAACGTGAATGCAAATGGGAACCGAGATCAACCCCCAGCGATTGAGCAAATACCGGTTGTGGTAGCCGCTGCTGAGCCAATAACGATGACAGGAGTGCAAGCGATGATCCAAGCAATGTTGGATCGTCAAATGGAGGAAACCAGACGTTTGCTCCAGCAAAATCGAGAGGAAGCGACTATTCAGATCGAACAGCCCAAGTTGAACGAAGGGCAGACTGAGGAAGGAAACTACAGTGGGACTGTTGGTCAAGTCAACCCACCAATAGTTCGACAAAACAACCAAGATGACGAAGTCGAGAGGAATGGATGCAAGCACAAGGATTTTCTAACTTGCAAGCCATCGACTTTCACTGGAAAGGAGGATCCGATCGGGGTCATGGATTGGATCTCGGAGATGGAATTAGCTTTCATGACGTGCGGTTGCAAGGGAAAACAACAGACCACGTTTGCAGTGCGTCAGTTTCGAGGAGGCGCTGTACAATGGTGGAATACCTTGGGAAAGACGCTGAGCTCCAATGAGCCCCTGCAACTGACATGGGCAGAATTTTTGGTGCATTTCAAACGTAGGTACTGCTCAGCCCAAAATCTGCTCGAGCTAGAAAACCAATTCCTTACCTTAAAGAAAGGAAGCATGTCTATTGATGAATACACCAACAACTTCACAGAGAAGATGGAGTTCGCCTTACGTCTTGTTCCGGATGAGCTGACAAAAATTGACAAGTACGCAAAAGGACTTCCATGGGAATATGCAGTGCCAGTGCGTCAGGCACCTACTTTGGAGGCAGCTATCTGGGCTGCCAAGTCAGTTGAGGAGATGATCAAGGGAAGAGCCGCCAACAAGACCAAGGTTGGCGAAAAGAGGAAGTTTGAGGGGTCTGCGAAGCCCGATGAGAGAAGCAAATCAAGTACCAAGAAGTTTAGAGGAGGAGGGAGTGAAGAAAGATGGTGCGAGAAGTGCAAAAAGAAACACTCTGGAAAATGCAGTGAGGAAGTAACTTGTTTCAAGTGTGGGAAGCATGGGCATTATGCCAACGAGTGTAAATTCAATAAAAGGGTGTGTTACGAATGTAATGAGGAAGGACACTTCAAGCAAGATTGCCCAAAGAGAGAGGGGGCTACAAAGCCAAATGTGCCGCCAAAGCCAAAGGCGAGAGCATTTCAAATGATCATTGACGAAGCAGATGACAATGCGAGGATTCAGGAGTGACAACTTGACATCCAAAGATCGAGTTATGAGGTAGCCATAGAATCGTATGATGTAGCCTGTTAGAGGCATATTCTAGGGTGAACTTGAACACCTATGTAATAGTTTCAAGGAATAATAAAAACCTTCGTTTTGATATCTGATGTGTTAAGCTGTTATATGATTTTCTTGTGTGGTGACTTGGAAAACTGTGGGACAATACCTGAGACGAGTATGAGTAGGTGTGAATGGTAGTAGAGGCCTATACTACCGGAAGCACAGGACTCACACTTGGATCAGGGAAAGTCACAAGGTTACCAAGAAGCTAGTAATTGATTTCGTTTTATTCAAGTGTGTTGTTACCATCGTTTCGGTAATGACTAAGAAGATTGTTGATATTCCGACCCTAGTGGTCATATCGAATCGAGTCCGACTACGATGAGTATGTTGTGTGGTTCAGAGAACCAAGTTTGATGTAGCGTCTGACTTAAACCAAACGGTTGAAATCAAAGCGATCAATAGAAGTATCGCACTCGTTGTTAAAGAAGTTGGTGGCTAGAAATGCCTAATGTTAAAGTGTGATTATATCACATTAGAACATGAAGGAAGGCATAGTCTGTTTTAGAATTTAACTCTAAGAGACCTAAGTCTAAGTGTTGCAACATACGATGATAGGTCATTAGAATATGATACATCGATCTATATTAGTAATAAAAGAACTTATCTCAAGTACGTATCCAGCAAGGATCGAGATTGTGACTTGAAGGTCATAATTTGGAGTCTAACCTGAGGTAGAGAGCAGGTGCACGATCGAGTACTCTTACAGTCAATGAGTTTAAGAGATAGAATTGAAGGAATGTGGAAGTTATAATTATTACCTAGGATGAAGAGATGACGTATGGAGTCACTATACGACCCTGTTTCGTTGATGATTCCGGGACGTAATCATCCTAAGGGGGAGATAATTGTAACGCCCGCAAATCTGGGCTGGTCAAATTAGAGGCAATAGGGGTCGAAAACGACTTTTCGACAAAAGATTATTTTGAATAAATAATCTTAACCAAGTTGTAGAGTATATTACAAGGTTTTCGTACATATAAAGAACGCCGAAAACCGAGTTATAACGAAGAAGTTATGACCCGTTGAAGTTTCGCGACGGAACCGGCACGATACCGGGAAGCGTAAATAGTGAATTTACGATAGAGCGAGATTTAGCCTTAGCGATCTAAACTAAAGTCGTAGAATATGTTAAACTAAGAACATCGATAAAAAGAACGCCCAAATCTGACTTCGTATGAGGAAGTTATGATTTTTCTAAGATTTAGCATAGCCGTGCACAGCCCGAAATCTGAATTTTAGATCGGTCGATTTTTAGCCGACGGGTTCTAAATGAAAGTTTTACTACTCGTAAATACCAACGCGTGGATATGAAGAACGTCGAAAATAGAGCTCGTATGCAAAAGTTATGGACGAAGCTTAGTCCCTACTTTTCGAGCGCGGCGAATTCGATACAGTTTTGTAAGTACGAGATAGAATGAGAATTAGCCAACGAGGTCTAAATGAGAGTTGAAGATCTCATTAATACGAACTCAACGGTAAAAGGACAGACAAAAATGCAGCTCGTATGCGAAAGTTATGGACGAAGCTTAGTCCCTACTTTTCGAGCGCGGCGAATTCGATACAGTTTTGTAAATCCGAGATAGAATGAGAATTAGCCAACGAGGTCTAAATGAAAGTTGAAGATCTCATTAATAGGAACTCAACGGTAAAAAGACAGACAAAATGGAGCTCGTATGCAAAAGTTACGGACGAAGCTTAGAGACTACTTTACTATAAAACTCCTATAAATACAAGGGTGAACTCCTCATATTTTCTTCACACCATAAGCCTCTCTTTCTCTCTCTAACTTCTCTCTAGCCTCCCTAAACCCCTCCCAAGTCTACGGAACCTCCCTAGCACGAGAAGAAAGCCCCGGAGCGCCCGACGGCTCCGAGAAGAAAAGCTTTCGTCTTGGAAACGCTGCTCCAACGAAGCCCGGTTTTTAATAAAAACTCGTTGTAAGTGAGCTACGCCTATACTATATTTAATATAGATTTTATTTAATTATAATAACATTATTAGGACCTTAAAATAATTATTTGGGCTATTATTATGAGTTATATTGAGTGTTATTTAACGCTTATATAATAGTAATAATAGCTAGACTATTAATTAGTCGTGGTTAACGTTAAAAACTAAACCCTAGTGGTATTGATACTAGGTTTTGTCGAGGAAAATTGTTTTGAGATAACGAAGTGCTGTCTGAGTTCGGAATCACAACCTAATCAGGTGAGTGCATAGTTACTTTCATCTTACACATAGATATGAAGTATTTTATTATAAATTTACGTGCTATGTGTGCATATTGTCTGAATACTTGCTGTCTACGCTGGTGAAAGAGTTTTATACATGTTTTAAATGATGTAAACAGTGTAAAGTATTTTATATCTACAAGATATGTTGGGTAAAACATGGGTAGATGAATGATGAGGGATAAAAGTTGAAATAGAGGAACATTAGTAGCATGGACCTAGTGCCCTATAGGTATACATTGGCATCAGTGGACCTAGTACCCTATAGATGAGCACTGGCAGCTGCGCCACAGCCCGTAGATGTTTTAGATCTATGGTAAACGTCCTAGCAGTTGCGCTCTAAAGATAGTATCGGCAGTTGCGCCTAATAGGGAGCCTTATGACCATGACAGTAGTGTTTAAAGGTCAATACCGGCAGAAGCGCCTCATAGAAAATGTCTTAATTCTGGCAGCTGAGCCTAAGTGACAATATTAGCAGCTGCGCTTGACCAATGTGTCATTGGCAACAATGGACTTCATGTTGTTTCCTTAGGATGATCCTTAGGAATGAATGAATGAGAAATAGCTGATTCTTAGGGTAGATCCTTAAGAATAAAGAAGATAATGGGGATGGGTAATTGGGTTGATTGTTTGATTGTTTAAACATAATAATTATATTATTGTAGGTTGAAAACCCTATGTACTCACCAGGTTTCCCAACCTGACCCACTCAGTTTATTTATATCACAGGTGTTGATATGAAGTGACATTACACTGAGAGATTTAAAGAGATGTAGATCACTAGTGTAAATAATTGTAAGTTCTGTTTATGCTTATGTTTCTGTATTAACGATGACATCCCAAACGTTTTAAAATGAAATAAATACGTTTCTTCGAAAATGTTTTAATAACGTATTTACCATGTTTTTCTGGGAACAAATTCCGCAACATTTTTATAAAATGAAGTACTTTGATTTTTATAAAGCATAAACAACATCGGTCTTTTTTTGGCCGTGAAAATGGGGATGTCACAGTTGGTATCAGAGCATTAGTTTAAGCGAACTAGGAATATGGATTTATTTCTAGACTTAAACTTAGAATGCTAAGCGATGATTGTGAGGTGTGAGCACTAGCTTATTTTAGGAATTGTGCCTAAAATGCTTTTATGTGCTAAATGCTTGTGCCTGATATGCTGTTATTTGTTCGGATCTATGGTTTGTTGCCGACCGGATCTGGAAACCTTATGTGTTTAGGATTCTAAGCGTTTAACTACGATATTAGAACTAGCATATAAACGTTTCGGAGTGATAAGAATGATTTAAACGTCAATCCTAAGTAAAGGTCTAGATTCACCTTATTCGGCGTATAGATCAAGATGGCAAGAACCCGTAGCGGAAACGTGAATGCAAATGGGAACCGAGATCAACCCCCAGCGATTGAGCAAATACCGGTTGTGGTAGCCGCTGCTGAGCCAATAACGATGACAGGAGTGCAAGCGATGATCCAAGCAATGTTGGATCGTCAAATGGAGGAAACCAGACGTTTGCTCCAGCAAAATCGAGAGGAAGCGACTATTCAGATCGAACAGCCCAAGTTGAACGAAGGGCAGACTGAGGAAGGAAACTACAGTGGGACTGTTGGTCAAGTCAACCCACCAATAGTTCGACAAAACAACCAAGATGACGAAGTCGAGAGGAATGGATGCAAGCACAAGGATTTTTTGACTTGCAAGCCATCGACTTTCACTGGAAAGGAGGATCCGATCGGGGTCATGGATTGGATCTCGGAGATGGAATTAGCTTTCATGACGTGCGGTTGCAAGGGAAAACAAAAGACCATGTTTGCAGTGCGTCAGTTTCGAGGAGGCGCTGTACGATGGTGGAATACCTTGGGAAAGACGCTGAGCCCCAATGAGCCCCTGCAACTGACATGGGCAGAATTTTTGGTGCATTTCAAACGTAGGTACTGCTCAGCCCAAAATCTGCTCGAGCTAGAAAACCAATTCCTTACCTTAAAGAAAGGAAGCATGTCTATTGATGAATACACCAACAACTTCACAGAGAAGATGGAGTTCGCCTTACGTCTTGTTCCGGATGAGCTGACAAAAATTGACAAGTACGCAAAAGGACTTCCATGGGAATATGCAGTGCCAGTGCGTCAGGCACCTACTTTGGAGGCAGCTATCTGGGCTGCCAAGTCAGTTGAGGAGATGATCAAGGGAAGAGCCGCCAACAAGACCGAGGTTGGCGAAAAGAGGAAGTTTGAGGGGTCTGCGAAGCCCGATGAGAGAAGCAAATCAAGTACCAAGAAGTTTAGAGGAGGAGGGAGTGAAGAAAGATGGTGCGAGAAGTGCAAAAAGAAACACTCTGGAAAATGCAGTGAGGAAGTAACTTGTTTCAAGTGTGGGAAGCATGGGCATTATGCCAACGAGTGTAAATTCAATAAAAGGGTGTGTTACGAATGTAATGAGGAAGGACACTTCAAGCAAGATTGCCCAAAGAGAGAGGGGGCTACAAAGCCAAATGTGCCGCCAAAGCCAAAGGCGAGAGCATTTCAAATGATCATTGACGAAGCAGATGACAATGCGAGGATTCAGGAGTGACAACTTGACATCCAAAGATCGAGTTATGAGGTAGCCATAGAATCGTATGATGTAGCCTGTTAGAGGCATATTCTAGGGTGAACTTGAACACCTATGTAATAGTTTCAAGGAATAATAAAAACCTTCGTTTTGATATCTGATGTGTTAAGCTGTTATATGATTTTCTTGTGTGGTGACTTGGAAAACTGTGGGACAATACCTGAGACGAGTATGAGTAGGTGTGAATGGTAGTAGAGGCCTATACTACCGGAAGCACAGGACTCACACTTGGATCAGGGAAAGTCACAAGGTTACCAAGAAGCTAGTAATTGATTTCGTTTTATTCAAGTGTGTTGTTACCATCGTTTCGGTAATGACTAAGAAGATTGTTGATATTCCGACCCTAGTGGTCATATCGAATCGAGTCCGACTACGATGAGTATGTTGTGTGGTTCAGAGAACCAAGTTTGATGTAGCGTCTGACTTAAACCAAACGGTTGAAATCAAAGCGATCAATAGAAGTATCGCACTCGTTGTTAAAGAAGTTGGTGGCTAGAAATGCCTAATGTTAAAGTGTGATTATATCACATTAGAACATGAAGGAAGGCATAGTCTGTTTTAGAATTTAACTCTAAGAGACCTAAGTCTAAGTGTTGCAACATACGATGATAGGTCATTAGAATATGATACATCGATCTATATTAGTAATAAAAGAACTTATCTCAAGTACGTATCCAGCAAGGATCGAGATTGTGACTTGAAGGTCATAATTTGGAGTCTAACCTGAGGTAGAGAGCAGGTGCACGATCGAGTACTCTTACAGTCAATGAGTTTAAGAGATAGAGTTGAAGGGATGTGGAAGTTATAATTATTACCTAGGATGAAGAGATGACGTATGGAGTCATTATACGACCCTGTTTCGTTGATGATTCCGGGACGTAATCATCCTAAGGGGGAGATAATTGTAACGCCCGCAAATCTGGGCTAGTCAATTTAGAGGCAATAGGGGTCGAAAACGACTTTTCGACAAAAGATTATTTTGAATAAATAATCTTAACCAAGTTGTAGAGTATATTACAAGGTTTTCGTACATATAAAGAACGCCGAAAACCGAGTTATAACGAAGAAGTTATGACCCGTTGAAGTTTCGCGACGGAACCGGCACGATACCGGGAAGCGTAAATAGTGAATTTACGATAGAGCGAGATTTAGCCTTAGCGATCTAAACTAAAGTCGTAGAATATGTTAAACTAAGAACATCGATAAAAAGAACGCCCAAATCTGACTTCGTATGAGGAAGTTATGATTTTTCTAAGATTTAGCATAGTAGTGCACAGCCCGAAATCTGAATTTTAGATCGGTCGATTTTTAGCCGACGGGTTCTAAATGAAAGTTTTAGTACTCGTAAATACCAACGCGTGGATATGAAGAACGTCGAAAATAGAGCTCGTATGCAAAAGTTATGGACGAAGCTTAGTCCCTACTTTTCGAGCGCGGCGAATTCGATACAGTTTTGTAAGTACGAGATAGAATGAGAATTAGCCAACGAGGTCTAAATGAGAGTTGAAGATCTCATTAATAGGAACTCAACGGTAAAAAGACAGACAAAAATGGAGCTCGTATGCGAAAGTTATGGACGAAGCTTAGTCCCTACTTTTCGAGCGCGGCGAATTCGATACAGTTTTGTAAATCCGAGATAGAATGAGAATTAGCCAACGAGGTCTAAATGAAAGTTGAAGATCTCATTAATAGGAACTCAACGGTAAAAAGACAGACAAAAATGGAGCTCGTATGCAAAAGTTACGGACGAAGCTTAGAGACTACTTTACTATAAAACTCCTATAAATACAAGGGTGAACTCCTCATATTTTCTTCACACCATAAGCCTCTCTTTCTCTCTCTAACTTCTCTCTAGCCTCCCTAAACCCCTCCCAAGTCTACGGAACCTCCCTAGCACGAGAAGAAAGCCCCGGAGCGCCCGACGGCTCCGAGAAGAAAAGCTTTCGTCTTGGAAACGCTGCTCCAACGAAGCCCGGTTTTTAATAAAAACTCGTTGTAAGTGAGCTACGCCTATACTATATTTAATATAGATTTTATTTAATTATAATAACATTATTAGGACCTTAAATTAATTATTTGGGCTATTATTATGAGTTATATTGAGTGTTATTTAACGCTTATATAATAGTAATAATAGCTAGACTATTAATTAGTCGTGGTTAACGTTAAAAACTAAACCCTAGTGGTATTGATACTAGGTTTTGTCGAGGAAAATTGTTTTGAGATAACGAAGTGCTGTCTGAGTTCGGAATCACCACCTAATCAGGTGAGTGCATAGTTACTTTCATCTTACACATAGATATGAAGTATTTTATTATAAATTTACGTGCTATGTGTGCATATTATCTGAATACTTGCTGTCTACGCTGGTGAAAGAGTTTTATACATGTTTTAAATGATGTAAACTGTGTAAAGTATTTTATATCTACAAGATATGTTGGGTAAAACATGGGTAGATGAATGATGAGGGATAAAAGTTGAAATAGAGGAACATTAGTAGCATGGACCTAGTGCCCTATAGGTATACATTGGCATCAGTGGACCTAGTACCCTATAGATGAGCACTGGCAGCTGCGCCACAACCCGTAGATGTTTTAGATCTATGGTAAACGTCCTAGCAGCTGCCCTCTAAGGATAGTATCGGCAGTTGCGCCTAATAGGGAGCCTTATGACCATGACAGTAGTGTTTAAAGGTCAATACCGGCAGAAGCGCCTCATAGAAAATGTCCTAATTCTGGCAACTGAGCCTAAGTGACAATATTAGCAGCTGCGCTTGACCAATGTGTCATTGGCAACAATGGACTTCATGTTGTTTCCTTAGGATGATCCTTAGGAATGAATGAATGAGAAATAGCTGATTCTTAGGGTAGATCGTTAAGAATAAAGAAGATAATGGGGATGGGTAATTGGGTTGATTGTTTGATTGTTTAAACATAATAATTATATTATTGTGGGTTGAAAACCCTATGTACTCACCAGGTTTCCCAACCTGACCCACTCAGTTTATTTATATCACAGGTGTTGATATGAAGTGACATTACACTGAGAGATTTAAAGAGATGTAGATCACTAGTGTAAATAATTGTAAGTTCTGTTTATGCTTATGTTTCTGTATTAACGATGACATCCCAAACGTTTTAAAATGAAATAAATACGTTTCTTCGAAAATGTTTTAATAACGTATTTACCATGTTTTTCTGGGAACAAATTCCGCAACATTTTTATAAAATGAAGTACTCTGATTTTTATA
The DNA here is from genome assembly GCF_002870075.4 of Lactuca sativa. Lineage (NCBI taxonomy): Eukaryota > Viridiplantae > Streptophyta > Magnoliopsida > Asterales > Asteraceae > Lactuca > Lactuca sativa. The sequence continues at coordinate 73,209,268 of NC_056629.2, forward strand.
AAGCATAAACAACATCGGTCTTTTTTTGGCCGTGAAATTGGGGATGTCACAGTTGGTATCAGAGCATTAGTTTAAGCGAACTAGGAATATGGATTTATTTCTAGACTTAAACTTAGAATGCTAAGCGATGATTGTGAGGTGTGAGCACTAGCTTATTTTAGGAATTGTGCCTAAAATGCTTTTATGTGCTAAATGCTTGTGCCTGATATGCTGTTATTTGTTTGGATCTATGGTTTGTTGCCGACCGGATCTGGAAACCTTATGTGTTTAGGATTCTAAGCGTTTAACTACGATATTAGAACTAGCATATAAACGTTTCGGAGTGATAAGAATGATTTAAACGTCAATCCTAAGTAAAGGTCTAGATTCACCTTATTCGGCGTATAGATCAAGATGGCAAGAACCCGTAGCGGAAACGTGAATGCAAATGGGAACCGAGATCAACCCCCAGCGATTGAGCAAATACCGGTTGTGGTAGCCGCTGCTGAGCCAATAACGATGACAGGAGTGCAAGCGATGATCCAAGCAATGTTGGATCGTCAAATGGAGGAAACCAGACGTTTGCTCCAGCAAAATCGAGAGGAAGCGACTATTCAGATCGAACAGCCCAAGTTGAACGAAGGGCAGACTGAGGAAGGAAACTACAGTGGGACTGTTGGTCAAGTCAACCCACCAATAGTTCGACAAAACAACCAAGATGACGAAGTTGAGAGGAATGGATGCAAGCACAAGGATTTTCTGACTTGCAAGCCATCGACTTTCACTGGAAAGGAGGATCCGATCGGGGTCATGGATTGGATCTCGGAGATGGAATTAGCTTTCATGACGTGCGGTTGCAAGGGAAAACAACAGACCACGTTTGCAGTGCGTCAGTTTCGAGGAGGCGCTGTACGATGGTGGAATACCTTGGGAAAGACGCTGAGCCCCAATGAGCCCCTGCAACTGACATGGGCAGAATTTTTGGTGCATTTCAAACGTAGGTACTGCTCAGCCCAAAATCTGCTCGAGCTAGAAAACCAATTCCTTACCTTAAAGAAAGGAAGCATGTCTATTGATGAATACACCAACAACTTCACAGAGAAGATGGAGTTCGCCTTACGTCTTGTTCCGGATGAGCTGACAAAAATTGACAAGTACGCAAAAGGACTTCCATGGGAATATGCAGTGCCAGTGCGTCAGGCACCTACTTTGGAGGCAGCTATCTGGGCTGCCAAGTCAGTTGAGGAGATGATCAAGGGAAGAGCCGCCAACAAGACCAAGGTTGGCGAAAAGAGGAAGTTTGAGGGGTCTGCGAAGCCCGATGAGAGAAGCAAATCAAGTACCAGGAAGTTTAGAGGAGGAGGGAGTGAAGAAAGATGGTGCGAGAAGTGCAAAAAGAAACACTCTGGAAAATGCAGTGAGGAAGTAACTTGTTTCAAGTGTGGGAAGCATGGGCATTATGCCAACGAGTGTAAATTCAATAAAAGGGTGTGTTACGAATGTAATGAGGAAGGACACTTCAAGCAAGATTGCCCAAAGAGAGAGGGGGCTACAAAGCCAAATGTGCCGCCAAAGCCAAAGGCGAGAGCATTTCAAATGATCATTGACGAAGCAGATGACAATGCGAGGATTCAGGAGTGACAACTTGACATCCAAAGATCGAGTTATGAGGTAGCCATAGAATCGTATGATGTAGCCTGTTAGAGGCATATTCTAGGGTGAACTTGAACACCTATGTAATAGTTTCAAGGAATAATAAAAACCTTCGTTTTGATATCTGATGTGTTAAGCTGTTATATGATTTTCTTGTGTGGTGACTTGGAAAACTGTGGGACAATACCTGAGACGAGTATGAGTAGGTGTGAATGGTAGTAGAGGCCTATACTACCGGAAGCACAGGACTCACACTTGGATCAGGGAAAGTCACAAGGTTACCAAGAAGCTAGTAATTGATTTCGTTTTATTCAAGTGTGTTGTTACCATCGTTTCGGTAATGACTAAGAAGATTGTTGATATTCCGACCCTAGTGGTCATATCGAATCGAGTCCGACTACGATGAGTATGTTGTGTGGTTCAGAGAACCAAGTTTGATGTAGCGTCTGACTTAAACCAAACGGTTGAAATCAAAGCGATCAATAGAAGTATCGCACTCGTTGTTAAAGAAGTTGGTGGCTAGAAATGCCTAATGTTAAAGTGTGATTATATCACATTAGAACATGAAGGAAGGCATAGTCTGTTTTAGAATTTAACTCTAAGAGACCTAAGTCTAAGTGTTGCAACATACGATGATAGGTCATTAGAATATGATACATCGATCTATATTAGTAATAAAAGAACTTATCTCAAGTACGTATCCAGCAAGGATCGAGATTGTGACTTGAAGGTCATAATTTGGAGTCTAACCTGAGGTAGAGAGCAGGTGCACGATCGAGTACTCTTACAGTCAATGAGTTTAAGTGATAGAATTGAAGGAATGTGGAAGTTATAATTATTACCTAGGATGAAGAGATGACGTATGGAGTCATTATACGACCCTGTTCCGTTGATGATTCCGGGACGTAATCATCCTAAGGGGGAGATAATTGTAACGCCCGCAAATCTGGGCTAGTCAAATTAGAGGCAATAGGGGTCGAAAACGACTTTTCGACAAAAGATTATTTTGAATAAATAATCTTAACCAAGTTGTAGAGTATATTACAAGGTTTTCGTACATATAAAGAACGCCGAAAACCAAGTTATAACGAAGAAGTTATGACCCGTTGAAGTTTCGCGACGGAACCGGCACGATACCGGGAAGCGTAAATAGTGAATTTACGATAGAGCGAGATTTAGCCTTAGCGATCTAAACTAAAGTCGTAGAATATGTTAAACTAAGAACATCGATAAAAAGAACGCCCAAATCTGAATTCGTATGAGGAAGTTATGATTTTTCTAAGATTTAGCATAGTAGTGCACAGCCCGAAATCTGAATTTTAGATCGGTCGATTTTTAGCCGACGGGTTCTAAATGAAAGTTTTAGTACTCGTAAATACCAACGCGTGGATATGAAGAACGTCGAAAATAGAGCTCGTATGCAAAAGTTATGGACGAAGCTTAGTCCCTACTTTTCGAGCGCGGCGAATTCGATACAGTTTTGTAAATACGAGATAGAATGAGAATTAGCCAACGAGGTCTAAATGAGAGTTGAAGGTCTCATTAATAGGAACTCAACGGTAAAAGGACAGACAAAAATGGAGCTCGTATGCGAAAGTTATGGACGAAGCTTAGTCCCTACTTTTCGAGCGCGGCGAATTCGATACAGTTTTGTAAATCCGAGATAGAATGAGAATTAGCCAACGAGGTCTAAATGAAAGTTGAAGATCTCATTAATAGGAACTCAACGGTAAAAAGACAGACAAAAATGGAGCTCGTATGCAAAAGTTACGGACGAAGCTTAGAGACTACTTTACTATAAAACTCCTATAAATACAAGGGTGAACTCCTCATATTTTCTTCACACCATAAGCCTCTCTTTCTCTCTCTAACTTCTCTCTAGCCTCCCTAAACCCCTCCCAAGTCTACGGAACCTCCCTAGCACGAGAAGAAAGCCCCGGAGCGTCCGACGGCTCCGAGAAGAAAAGCTTTCGTCTTGGAAACGCTGCTCCAACGAAGCCCGGTTTTTAATAAAAACTTGTTGTAAGTGAGCTACGCCTATACTATATTTAATATAGATTTTATTTAATTATAATAACATTATTAGGACCTTAAAATAATTATTTGGGCTATTATTATGAGTTATATTGAGTGTTATTTAACGCTTATATAATAGTAATAATAGCTAGACTATTAATTAGTCGTGGTTAACGTTAAAAACTAAACCCTAGTGGTATTGATACTAGGTTTTGTCGAGGAAAATTGTTTTGAGATAACGAAGTGCTGTCTGAGTTCGGAATCACAACCTAATCAGGTGAGTGCATAGTTACTTTCATCTTACACATAGATATGAAGTATTTTATTATAAATTTACGTGATATGTGTGCATATTGTCTGAATACTTGCTGTCTACGCTGGTGAAAGAGTTTTATACATGTTTTAAATGATGTAAACTGTGTAAAGTATTTTATATCTACAAGATATGTTGGGTAAAACATGGGTAGATGAATGATGAGGGATAAAAGTTGAAATAAAGGAACATTAGTAGCATGGACCTAGTGCCCTATAGGTATACATTGGCATCAGTGGACCTAGTACCCTATAGATGAGCACTGGCAGCTGCGCCACAACCCGTAGATGTTTTAGATCTATGGTAAACGTCCTAGCAGCTGCGCTCTAAGGATAGTATCGGCAGTTGCGCCTAATAGGGAGCCTTAAGACCATGACAGTAGTGTTTAAAGGTCAATACCGGCAGAAGCGCCTCATAGAAAATGTCTTAATTCTGGCAGCTGAGCCTAAGTGACAATATTAGTAGCTACGCTTGACCAATGTGTCATTGGCAACAATGGACTTCATGTTGTTTCCTTAGGATGATCCTTAGGAATGAATGAATGAGAAATAGCTGATTCTTAGGGTAGATCCTTAAGAATAAAGAAGATAATGGGGATGGGTAATTGGGTTGATTGTTTGATTGTTTAAACATAATAATTATATTATTGTGGGTTGAAAACCCTATGTACTCACCAGGTTTCCCAACCTGACCCACTCAGTTTATTTATATCACAGGTGTTGATATGAAGTGACATTACACTGAGAGATTTAAAGAGATGTAGATCACTAGTGTAAATAATTGTAAGTTCTGTTTATGCTTATGTTTCTGTATTAACGATGACATCCCAAACGTTTTAAAATGAAATAAATACGTTTCTTCGAAAATGTTTTAATAACGTATTTACCATGTTTTTCTGGGAACAAATTCCGCAACATTTTTATAAAATGAAGTACTCTGATTTTTATAAAGCATAAACAACATCGGTCTTTTTTTGGCCGTGAAAATGGGGATGTCACAGTTGGTATCAGAGCATTAGTTTAAGCGAACTAGGAATATGGATTTATTTCTAGACTTAAACTTAGAATGCTAAGCGATAATTGTGAGGTGTGAGCACTAGCTTATTTTAGGAATTGTGCCTAAAATGCTTTTATGTGCTAAATGCTTGTGCCTGATATGCTGTTATTTGTTCGGATCTATGGTTTGTTGCCGACCGGATCTGGAAACCTTATGTGTTTAGGATTCTAAGCGTTTAACTACGATATTAGAACTAGCATATAAACGTTTCGGAGTGATAAGAATGATTTAAACGTCAATCCTAAGTAAAGGTCTAGATTCACCTTATTCGGCGTACAGATCAAGATGGCAAGAACCCGTAGCGGAAACGTGAATGCAAATGGGAACCGAGATCAACCTCCAGCGATTGAGCAAATACCGGTTGTGGTAACCGCTGCTGAGCCAATAACGATGACAGGAGTGCAAGCGATGATCCAAGCAATGTTGGATCGTCAAATGGAGGAAACCAGACGTTTGCTCCAGCAAAATCGAGAGGAAGCGACTATTCAGATCGAACAGCCCAAGTTGAACGAAGGGCAGACTGAGGAAGGAAACTACAGTGGGACTGTTGGTCAAGTCAACCCACCAATAGTCCGACAAAACAACCAAGATGACGAAGTCGAGAGGAATGGATGCAAGCACAAGGATTTTCTGACTTGCAAGCCATCGACTTTCACTGGAAAGGAGGATCCGATCGGGGTCATGGATTGGATCTCGGAGATGGAATTAGCTTTCATGACGTGCGGTTGCAAGGGAAAACAACAGACCACGTTTGCAGTGCGTCAGTTTCGAGGAGGCGCTGTACGATGGTGGAATACCTTGGGAAAGACGCTGAGCCCCAATGAGCCCCTGCAACTGACATGGGCAGAATTTTTGGTGCATTTCAAACGTAGGTACTGCTCAGCCCAAAATCTGCTCGAGCTAGAAAACCAATTCCTTACCTTAAAGAAAGGAAGCATGTCTATTGATGAATACACCAACAACTTCACAGAGAAGATGGAGTTCGCCTTACGTCTTGTTCCGGATGAGCTGACAAAAATTGACAAGTACGCAAAAGGACTTCCATGGGAATATGCAGTGCCAGTGCGTCAGGCACCTACTTTGGAGGCAGCTATCTGGGCTGCCAAGTCAGTTGAGGAGATGATCAAGGGAAGAGCCGCCAACAAGACCGAGGTTGGCGAAAAGAGGAAGTTTGAGGGGTCTGCGAAGCCCGATGAGAGAAGCAAATCAAGTACCAGGAAGTTTAGAGGAGGAGGGAGTGAAGAAAGATGGTGCGAGAAGTGCAAAAAGAAACACTCTGGAAAATGCAGTGAGGAAGTAACTTGTTTCAAGTGTGGGAAGCATGGGCATTATGCCAACGAGTGTAAATTCAATAAAAGGGTGTGTTACGAATGTAATGAGGAAGGACACTTCAAGCAAGATTGCCCAAAGAGAGAGGGGGCTACAAAGCCAAATGTGCCGCCAAAGCCAAAGGCGAGAGCATTTCAAATGACCCTTGACGAAGCAGATGATAATACGAGGATTCAGGAGTGACAACTTGACATCCAAAGATCGAGTTATGAGGTAGCCATAGAATCGTGAATGCAAATGGAAACCGAGATCAACCCCCAGCGATTGAGCAAATACCGGTTGTGGTAGCCGCTGCTGAGCCAATAACGATGACAGGAGTGCAAGCGATGATCCAAGCAATGTTGGATCGTCAAATGGAGGAAACCAGACGTTTGCTCCAGCAAAATCGAGAGGAAGCGACTATTCAGATCGAACAGCCCAAGTTGAACGAAGGGCAGACTGAGGAAGGAAACTACAGTGGGACTGTTGGTCAAGTCAACCCACCAATAGTTCGACAAAACAACCAAGATGACGAAGTCGAGAGGAATGGATGCAAGCACAAGGATTTTCTGACTTGCAAGCCATCGACTTTCACTGGAAAGGAGGATCCGATCGGGGTCATGGATTGGATCTCGGAGATGGAATTAGCTTTCATGACGTGCGGTTGCAAGGGAAAACAACAGACCACGTTTGCAGTGCGTCAGTTTCGAGGAGGCGCTGTACGATGGTGGAATACCTTGGGAAAGACGCTGAGCCCCAATGAGCCCCTGCAACTGACATGGGCAGAATTTTTGGTGCATTTCAAACGTAGGTACTGCTCAGCCCAAAATCTGCTCGAGCTAGAAAACCAATTCCTTACCTTAAAGAAAGGAAGCATGTCTATTGATGAATACACCAACAACTTCACAGAGAAGATGGAGTTCGCCTTACGTCTTGTTCCGGATGAGCTGACAAAAATTGACAAGTACGCAAAAGGACTTCCATGGGAATATGCAGTGCCAGTGCGTCAGGCACCTACTTTGGAGGCAGCTATCTGGGCTGCCAAGTCAGTTGAGGAGATGATCAAGGGAAGAGCCGCCAACAAGACCGAGGTTGGCGAAAAGAGGAAGTTTGAGGGGTCTGCGAAGCCCGATGAGAGAAGCAAATCAAGTACCAGGAAGTTTAGAGGAGGAGGGAGTGAAGAAAGATGGTGCGAGAAGTGCAAAAAGAAACACTCTGGAAAATGCAGTGAGGAAGTAACTTGTTTCAAGTGTGGGAAGCATGGGCATTATGCCAACGAGTGTAAATTCAATAAAAGGGTGTGTTACGAATGTAATGAGGAAGGACACTTCAAGCAAGATTGCCCAAAGAGAGAGGGGGCTACAAAGCCAAATGTGCCGCCAAAGCCAAAGGCGAGAGCATTTCAAATGATCCTTGACGAAGCAGATGACAATGCGAGGATTCAGGAGTGACAACTTGACATCCAAAGATCGAGTTATGAGGTAGCCATAGAATCGTATGATGTAGCCTGTTAGAGGCATATTCTAGGGTGAACTTGAACACCTATGTAATAGTTTCAAGGAATAATAAAAAACTTCGTTTTGATATCTAATGTGTTAAGCTGTTATATGATTTTCTTGTGTGGTGACTTGGAAAACTGTGGGACAATACCTGAGACGAGTATGAGTAGGTGTGAATGGTAGTAGAGGCCTATACTACCGGAAGCACAGGACTCACACTTGGATCAGGGAAAGTCACAAGGTTACCAAGAAGCTAGTAATTGATTTCGTTTTATTCAAGTGTGTTGTTACCATCGTTTCGGTAATGACTAAGAAGATTGTTGATATTCCGACCCTAGTGGTCATATCGAATCGAGTCCGACTACGATGAGTATGTTGTGTGGTTCAGAGAACCAAGTTTGATGTAGCGTCTGACTTAAACCAAACGGTTGAAATCAAAGCGATCAATAGAAGTATCGCACTCGTTGTTAAAGAAGTTGGTGGCTAGAAATGCCTAATGTTAAAGTGTGATTATATCACATTAGAACATGAAGGAAGGCATAGTCTGTTTTAGAATTTAACTCTAAGAGACCTAAGTCTAAGTGTTGCAACATACGATGATAGGTCATTAGAATATGATACATCGATCTATATTAGTAATAAAAGAACTTATCTCAAGTACGTATCCAGCAAGGATCGAGATTGTGACTTGAAGGTCATAATTTGGAGTCTAACCTGAGGTAGAGAGCAGGTGCACGATCGAGTACTCTTACAGTCAATGAGTTTAAGTGATAGAATTGAAGGAATGTGGAAGTTATAATTATTACCTAGGATGAAGAGATGACGTATGGAGTCATTATACGACCCTGTTCCGTTGATGATTCCGGGACGTAATCATCCTAAGGGGGAGATAATTGTAACGCCCGCAAATCTGGGCTAGTCAAATTAGAGGCAATAGGGGTCGAAAACGACTTTTCGACAAAAGATTATTTTGAATAAATAATCTTAACCAAGTTGTAGAGTATATTACAAGGTTTTCGTACATATAAAGAACGCCGAAAACCAAGTTATAACGAAGAAGTTATGACCCGTTGAAGTTTCGCGACGGAACCGGCACGATACCGGGAAGCGTAAATAGTGAATTTACGATAGAGCGAGATTTAGCCTTAGCGATCTAAACTAAAGTCGTAGAATATGTTAAACTAAGAACATCGATAAAAAGAACGCCCAAATCTGAATTCGTATGAGGAAGTTATGATTTTTCTAAGATTTAGCATAGTAGTGCACAGCCCGAAATCTGAATTTTAGATCGGTCGATTTTTAGCCGACGGGTTCTAAATGAAAGTTTTAGTACTCGTAAATACCAACGCGTGGATATGAAGAACGTCGAAAATAGAGCTCGTATGCAAAAGTTATGGACGAAGCTTAGTCCCTACTTTTCGAGCGCGGCGAATTCGATACAGTTTTGTAAATACGAGATAGAATGAGAATTAGCCAACGAGGTCTAAATGAGAGTTGAAGATCTCATTAATAGGAACTCAACGGTAAAAGGACAGACAAAAATGGAGCTCGTATGCGAAAGTTATGGACGAAGCTTAGTCCCTACTTTTCGAGCGCGGCGAATTCGATACAGTTTTGTAAATCCGAGATAGAATGAGAATTAGCCAACGAGGTCTAAATGAAATTTGAAGATCTCATTAATAGGAACTCAACGGTAAAAAGACAGACAAAAATGGAGCTCGTATGCAAAAGTTACGGACGAAGCTTAGAGACTACTTTACTATAAAACTCCTATAAAAAGAAGGGTGAACTCCTCATATTTTCTTCACACCATAAGCCTCTCTTTCTCTCTCTAACTTCTCTCTAGCCTCCCTAAACCCCTCCCAAGTCTACGGAACCTCCCTAGCACGAGAAGAAAGCCCCGGAGCGCCCGACGGCTCCGAGAAGAAAAGCTTTCGTCTTGGAAACGCTGCTCCAACGAAGCCCGGTTTTTAATAAAAACTCGTTGTAAGTGAGCTACGCCTATACTATATTTAATATAGATTTTATTTAATTATAATAACATTATTAGGACCTTAAATTAATTATTTGGGCTATTATTATGAGTTATATTGAGTGTTATTTAACGCTTATATAATAGTAATAATAGCTAGACTATTAATTAGTCGTGGTTAACGTTAAAAACTAAACCCTAGTGGTATTGATACTAGGTTTTGTCGAGGAAAATTGTTTTGAGATAACGAAGTGCTGTCTGAGTTCGGAATCACCACCTAATCAGGTGAGTGCATAGTTACTTTCATCTTACACATAGATATGAAGTATTTTATTATAAATTTACGTGCTATGTGTGCATATTATCTGAATACTTGCTGTCTACGCTGGTGAAAGAGTTTTATACATGTTTTAAATGATGTAAACTGTGTAAAGTATTTTATATCTACAAGATATGTTGGGTAAAACATGGGTAGATGAATGATGAGGGATAAAAGTTGAAATAGAGGAACATTAGTAGCATGGACCTAGTGCCCTATAGGTATACATTGGCATCAGTGGACCTAGTACCCTATAGATGAGCACTGGCAGCTGCGCCACAACCCGTAGATGTTTTAGATCTATGGTAAACGTCCTAGCAGCTGCGCTCTAAGGATAGTATCGGCAGTTGCGCCTAATAGGGAGCCTTATGACCATGACAGTAGTGTTTAAAGGTCAATACCGGCAGAAGCGCCTCATAGAAAATGTCCTAATTCTGGCAACTGAGCCTAAGTGACAATATTAGCAGCTGCGCTTGACCAATGTGTCATTGGCAACAATGGACTTCATGTTGTTTCCTTAGGATGATCCTTAGGAATGAATGAATGAGAAATAGCTGATTCTTAGGGTAGATCGTTAAGAATAAAGAAGATAATGGGGATGGGTAATTGGGTTGATTGTTTGATTGTTTAAACATAATAATTATATTATTGTGGGTTGAAAACCCTATGTACTCACCAGGTTTACCAACCTGACCCACTCAGTTTATTTATATCACAGGTGTTGATATGAAGTGACATTACACTGAGAGATTTAAAGAGATGTAGATCACTAGTGTAAATAATTGTAAGTTCTGTTTATGCTTATGTTTCTGTATTAACGATGACATCCCAAACGTTTTAAAATGAAATAAATACGTTTCTTCGAAAATGTTTTAATAACGTATTTACCATGTTTTTCTGGGAACAAATTCCGCAACATTTTTATAAAATGAAGTACTCTGATTTTTATAAAGCATAAACAACATCGGTCTTTTTTTGGCCGTGAAATTGGGGATGTCACAGTTGGTATCAGAGCATTAGTTTAAGCGAACTAGGAATATGGATTTATTTCTAGACTTAAACTTAGAATGCTAAGCGATGATTGTGAGGTGTGAGCACTAGCTTATTTTAGGAATTGTGCCTAAAATGCTTTTATGTGCTAAATGCTTGTGCCTGATATGCTGTTATTTGTTCGGATCTATGGTTTGTTGCCGACCGGATCTGGAAACCTTATGTGTTTAGGATTCTAAGCGTTTAACTACGATATTAGAACTAGCATATAAACGTTTCGGAGTGATAAGAATGATTTAAACGTCAATCCTAAGTAAAGGTCTAGATTCACCTTATTCGGCGTATAGATCAAGATGGCAAGAACCCGTAGCGGAAACGTGAATGCAAATGGGAACCGAGATCAACCCCCAGCGATTGAGCAAATACCGGTTGTGGTAGCCGCTGCTGAGCCAATAACGATGACAGGAGTGCAAGCGATGATCCAAGCAATGTTGGATCGTCAAATGGAGGAAACCAGACGTTTGCTCCAGCAAAATCGAGAGGAAGCGACTATTCAGATCGAACAGCCCAAGTTGAACGAAGGGCAGACTGAGGAAGGAAACTACAGTGGGACTGTTGGTCAAGTCAACCCACCAATAGTTCGACAAAACAACCAAGATGACGAAGTCGAGAGGAATGGATGCAAGCACAAGGATTTTCTGACTTGCAAGCCATCGACTTTCACTGGAAAGGAGGATCCGATCGGGGTCATGGATTGGATCTCGGAGATGGAATTAGCTTTCATGACGTGCGGTTGCAAGGGAAAACAACAGACCACGTTTGCAGTGCGTCAGTTTCGAGGAGGCGCTGTACGATGGTGGAATACCTTGGGAAAGACGCTGAGCCCCAATGAGCCCCTGCAACTGACATGGGCAGAATTTTTGGTGCATTTCAAACGTAGGTACTGCTCAGCCCAAAATCTGCTCGAGCTAGAAAACCAATTCCTTACCTTAAAGAAAGGAAGCATGTCTATTGATGAATACACCAACAACTTCACAGAGAAGATGGAGTTCGCCTTACGTCTTGTTCCGGATGAGCTGACAAAAATTGACAAGTACGCAAAAGGACTTCCATGGGAATATGCAGTGCCAGTGCGTCAGGCACCTACTTTGGAGGCAGCTATCTGGGCTGCCAAGTCAGTTGAGGAGATGATCAAGGGAAGAGCCGCCAACAAGACCGAGGTTGGCGAAAAGAGGAAGTTTGAGGGGTCTGCGAAGCCCGATGAGAGAAGCAAATCAAGTACCAGGAAGTTTAGAGGAGGAGGGAGTGAAGAAAGATGGTGCGAGAAGTGCAAAAAGAAACACTCTGGAAAATGCAGTGAGGAAGTAACTTGTTTCAAGTGTGGGAAGCATGGGCATTATGCCAACGAGTGTAAATTCAATAAAAGGGTGTGTTACGAATGTAATGAGGAAGGACACTTCAAGCAAGATTGCCCAAAGAGAGAGGGGGCTACAAAGCCAAATGTGCCGCCAAAGCAAAAGGCGAGAGCATTTCAAATGATCCTTGACGAAGCAGATGACAATGCGAGGATTCAGGAGTGACAACTTGACATCCAAAGATCGAGTTATGAGGTAGCCATAGAATCGTATGATGTAGCCTGTTAGAGGCATATTCTAGGGTGAACTTGAACACCTATGTAATAGTTTCAAGGAATAATAAAAACCTTCGTTTTGATATCTGATGTGTTAAGTTGTTATATGATTTTCTTGTGTGGTGACTTGGAAAACTGTGGGACAATACCTGAGACGAGTATGAGTAGGTGTGAATGGTAGTAGAGGCCTATACTACCGGAAGCACAGGACTCACACTTGGATCAGGGAAAGTCACAAGGTTACCAAGAAGCTAGTAATTGATTTCGTTTTATTCAAGTGTGTTGTTACCATCGTTTCGGTAATGACTAAGAAGATTGTTGATATTCCGACCCTAGTGGTCATATCGAATCGAGTCCGACTACGATGAGTATGTTGTGTGGTTCAGAGAACCAAGTTTGATGTAGCGTCTGACTTAAACCAAACGGTTGAAATCAAAGCGATCAATAGAAGTATCGCACTCGTTGTTAAAGAAGTTGGTGGCTAGAAATGCCTAATGTTAAAGTGTGATTATATCACATTAGAACATGAAGGAAGGCATAGTCTGTTTTAGAATTTAACTCTAAGAGACCTAAGTCTAAGTGTTGCAACATACGATGATAGGTCATTAGAATATGATACATCGATCTATATTAGTAATAAAAGAACTTATCTCAAGTACGTATCCAGCAAGGATCGAGATTGTGACTTGAAGGTCATAATTTGGAGTCTAACCTGAGGTAGAGAGCAGGTGCACGATCGAGTACTCTTACAGTCAATGAGTTTAAGAGATAGAATTGAAGGAATGTGGAAGTTATAATTATTACCTAGGATGAAGAGATGACGTATGGAGTCATTATACGACCCTGTTTCGTTGATGATTCCGGGACGTAATCATCCTAAGGGGGAGATAATTGTAATGCCCGCAAATCTGGGCTAGTCAAATTAGAGGCAATAGGGGTCGAAAATGACTTTTCGACAAAAGATTATTTTGAATAAATAATCTTAACCAAGTTGTAGAGTATATTACAAGGTTTTCGTACATATAAAGAACGCCGAAAACCGAGTTATAACGAAGAAGTTATGACCCGTTGAAGTTTCGCGACGGAACCGGCACGATACCGGGAAGCGTAAATAGTGAATTTACGATAGAGCGAGATTTAGCCTTAGCGATCTAAACTAAAGTCGTAGAATATGTTAAACTAAGAACATCGATAAAAAGAACGCCCAAATCTGACTTCGTATGAGGAAGTTATGATTTTTCTAAGATTTAGCATAGCAGTGCACAGCCCGAAATCTGAATTTTAGATCGGTCGATTTTTAGCCGACGGGTTCTAAATGAAAGTTTTACTACTCGTAAATACCAACGCGTGGATATGAAGAACGTCGAAAATAGAGCTCGTATGCAAAAGTTATGGACGAAGCTTAGTCCCTACTTTTCGAGCGCGGCGAATTCGATACAGTTTTGTAAATACGAGATAGAATGAGAATTAGCCAACGAGGTCTAAATGAGAGTTGAAGATCTCATTAATAGGAACTCAACGGTAAAAAGACAGACAAAAATGGAGCTCGTATGCGAAAGTTATGGACGAAGCTTAGTCCCTACTTTTCGAGCGCGGCGAATTCGATACAGTTTTGTAAATCCGAGATAGAATGAGAATTAGCCAACGAGGTCTAAATGAAAGTTGAAGATCTCATTAATAGGAACTCAACGGTAAAAAGACAGACAAAAATGGAGCTCGTATGCAAAAGTTACTGACGAAGCTTAGAGACTACTTTACTATAAAACTCCTATAAATACAAGGGTGAACTCCTCATATTTTCTTCACACCATAAGCCTCTCTTTCTCTCTCTAACTTCTCTCTAGCCTCCCTAAACCCCTCCCAAGTCTACGGAACCTCCCTAGCACGAGAAGAAAGCCCCGGAGCACCCGACGGCTCCGAGAAGAAAAGCTTTCGTCTTGGAAACGCTGCTCCAACGAAGCCCGGTTTTTAATATAAACTCGTTGTAAGTGAGCTACGCCTATACTATATTTAATATAGATTTTATTTAATTATAATAACATTATTAGGACCTTAAAATAATTATTTGGGCTATTATTATGAGTTATATTGAGTGTTATTTAACGCTTATATAATAGTAATAATAGCTAGACTATTAATTAGTCGTGGTTAACGTTAAAAACTAAACCCTAGTGGTATTGATACTAGGTTTTGTCGAGGAAAATTGTTTTGAGATAACGAAGTGCTGTCTGAGTTCGGAATCACCACCTAATCAGGTGAGTGCATAGTTACTTTCATCTTACACATAGATATGAAGTATTTTATTATAAATTTACGTGCTATGTGTGCATATTGTCTGAATACTTGCTGTCTACGCTGGTGAAAGAGTTTTATACATGTGTTAAATGATGTAAACTGTGTAAAGTATTTTATATCTACAAGATATGTTGGGTAAAACATGGGTAGATGAATAATGAGGGATAAAAGTTGAAATAGAGGAACATTAGTAGCATGGACCTAGTGCCCTATAGGTATACATTGGCATCAGTGGACCTAGTACCCTATAGATGAGCACTGGCAGCTGTGCCACAACCCGTAGATGTTTTAGATCTATGGTAAACGTCCTAGCAGCTGCGCTCTAAGGATAGTATCGGCAGTTGCGCCTAATAGGGAGCCTTATGACCATGACAGTAGTGTTTAAAGGTCAATACCGGCAGAAGCGCCTCATAGAAAATGTCCTAATTCTGGCAGCTGAGCCTAAGTGACAATATTAGCAGCTGCGCTTGACCAATGTGTCATTGGCAACAATGGACTTCATGTTGTTTCCTTAGGATGATCCTTAGGAATGAATGAATGAGAAATAGCTGATTCTTAGGGTAGATCGTTAAGAATAAAGAAGATAATGGGGATGGGTAATTGGGTTGATTGTTTGATTGTTTAAACATAATAATTATATTATTGTGGGTTGAAAACCCTATGTACTCACCAGGTTTCCCAACCTGACCCACTCAGTTTATTTATATCACAGGTGTTGATATGAAGTGACATTACACTGAGAGATTTAAAGAGATGTAGATCACTAGTGTAAATAATTGTAAGTTCTGTTTATGCTTATGTTTCTGTATTAACGATGACATCCCAAACGTTTTAAAATGAAATAAATACGTTTCTTCGAAAATGTTTTAATAACGTATTTACCATGTTTTTCTGGGAACAAATTCCGCAACATTTTTATAAAATGAAGTACTCTGATTTTTATAAAGCATAAACAACATCGGTCTTTTTTTGGCCGTGAAATTGGGGATGTCACAGTTGGTATCAGAGCATTAGTTTAAGCGAACTAGGAATATGGATTTATTTCTAGACTTAAACTTAGAATGCTAAGCGATGATTGTGAGGTGTGAGCACTAGCTTATTTTAGGAATTGTGCCTAAAATGCTTTTATGTGCTAAATGCTTGTGCCTGATATGCTGTTATTTGTTCGGATCTATGGTTTGTTGCCGACCGGATCTGGAAACCTTATGTGTTTAGGATTCTAAGCGTTTAACTACGATATTAGAACTAGCATATAAACGTTTCGGAGTGATAAGAATGATTTAAACGTCAATCCTAAGTAAAGGTCTAGATTCACCTTATTCGGCGTATAGATCAAGATGGCAAGAACCCGTAGCGGAAACGTGAATGCAAATGGGAACCGAGATCAACCCCCAGCGATTGAGCAAATACCGGTTGTGGTAGCCGCTGCTGAGCCAATAACGATGACAGGAGTGCAAGCGATGATCCAAGCAATGTTGGATCGTCAAATGGAGGAAACCAGACGTTTGCTCCAGCAAAATCGAGAGGAAGCGACTATTCAGATCGAACAGCCCAAGTTGAACGAAGGGCAGACTGAGGAAGGAAACTACAGTGGGACTGTTGGTCAAGTCAACCCACCAATAGTTCGACAAAACAACCAAGATGACGAAGTCGAGAGGAATGGATGCAAGCACAAGGATTTTCTGACTTGCAAGCCATCGACTTTCACTGGAAAGGAGGATCCGATCGGGGTCATGGATTGGATCTCGGAGATGGAATTAGCTTTCATGACGTGCGGTTGCAAGGGAAAACAACAGACCACGTTTGCAGTGCGTCAGTTTCGAGGAGGCGCTGTACGATGGTGGAATACCTTGGGAAAGACGCTGAGCCCCAATGAGCCCCTGCAACTGACATGGGCAGAATTTTTGGTGCATTTCAAACGTAGGTACTGCTCAGCCCAAAATCTGCTCGAGCTAGAAAACCAATTCCTTACCTTAAAGAAAGGAAGCATGTCTATTGATGAATACACCAACAACTTCACAGAGAAGATGGAGTTCGCCTTACGTCTTGTTCCGGATGAGCTGACAAAAATTGACAAGTACGCAAAAGGACTTCCATGGGAATATGCAGTGCCAGTGCGTCAGGCACCTACTTTGGAGGCAGCTATCTGGGCTGCCAAGTCAGTTGAGGAGATGATCAAGGGAAGAGCCGCCAACAAGACCGAGGTTGGCGAAAAGAGGAAGTTTGAGGGGTCTGCGAAGCCCGATGAGAGAAGCAAATCAAGTACCAGGAAGTTTAGAGGAGGAGGGAGTGAAGAAAGATGGTGCGAGAAGTGCAAAAAGAAACACTCTGGAAAATGCAGTGAGGAAGTAA
Source organism: Lactuca sativa (assembly GCF_002870075.4). Lineage (NCBI taxonomy): Eukaryota > Viridiplantae > Streptophyta > Magnoliopsida > Asterales > Asteraceae > Lactuca > Lactuca sativa. The sequence goes on from NC_056629.2 coordinate 73,226,650, forward strand.
CTTGTTTCAAGTGTGGGAAGCATGGGCATTATGCCAACGAGTGTAAATTCAATAAAAGGGTGTGTTACGAATGTAATGAGGAAGGACACTTCAAGCAAGATTGCCCAAAGAGAGAGGGGGCTACAAAGCCAAATGTGCCGCCAAAGCCAAAGGCGAGAGCATTTCAAATGATCCTTGACGAAGCAGATGACAATGCGAGGATTCAGGAGTGACAACTTGACATCCAAAGATCGAGTTATGAGGTAGCCATAGAATCGTATGATGTAGCCTGTTAGAGGCATATTCTAGGGTGAACTTGAACACCTATGTAATAGTTTCAAGGAATAATAAAAACCTTCGTTTTGATATCTGATGTGTTAAGCTGTTATATGATTTTCTTGTGTGGTGACTTGGAAAACTGTGGGACAATACCTGAGACGAGTATGAGTAGGTGTGAATGGTAGTAGAGGCCTATACTACCGGAAGCACAGGACTCACACTTGGATCAGGGAAAGTCACAAGGTTACCAAGAAGCTAGTAATTGATTTCGTTTTATTCAAGTGTGTTGTTACCATCGTTTCGGTAATGACTAAGAAGATTGTTGATATTCCGACCCTAGTGGTCATATCGAATCGAGTCCGACTACGATGAGTATGTTGTGTGGTTCAGAGAACCAAGTTTGATGTAGCGTCTGACTTAAACCAAACGGTTGAAATCAAAGCGATCAATAGAAGTATCGCACTCGTTGTTAAAGAAGTTGGTGGCTAGAAATGCCTAATGTTAAAGTGTGATTATATCACATTAGAACATGAAGGAAGGCATAGTCTGTTTTAGAATTTAACTCTAAGAGACCTAAGTCTAAGTGTTGCAACATACGATGATAGGTCATTAGAATATGATACATCGATCTATATTAGTAATAAAAGAACTTATCTCAAGTACGTATCCAGCAAGGATCGAGATTGTGACTTGAAGGTCATAATTTGGAGTCTAACCTGAGGTAGAGAGCAGGTGCACGATCGAGTACTCTTACAGTCAATGAGTTTAAGAGATAGAATTGAAGGAATGTGGAAGTTATAATTATTACCTAGGATGAAGAGATGACGTATGGAGTCATTATACGACCCTGTTTCGTTGATGATTCCGGGACGTAATCATCCTAAGGGGGAGATAATTGTAATGCCCGCAAATCTGGGCTAGTCAAATTAGAGGCAATAGGGGTCGAAAATGACTTTTCGACAAAAGATTATTTTGAATAAATAATCTTAACCAAGTTGTAGAGTATATTACAAGGTTTTCGTACATATAAAGAACGCCGAAAACCGAGTTATAACGAAGAAGTTATGACCCGTTGAAGTTTCGCGACGGAACCGGCACGATACCGGGAAGCGTAAATAGTGAATTTACGATAGAGCGAGATTTAGCCTTAGCGATCTAAACTAAAGTCGTAGAATATGTTAAACTAAGAACATCGATAAAAAGAACGCCCAAATCTGACTTCGTATGAGGAAGTTATGATTTTTCTAAGATTTAGCATAGCAGTGCACAGCCCGAAATCTGAATTTTAGATCGGTCGATTTTTAGCCAACGGGTTCTAAATGAAAGTTTTACTACTCGTAAATACCAACGCGTGGATATGAAGAACGTCGAAAATAGAGCTCGTATGCAAAAGTTATGGACGAAGCTTAGTCCCTACTTTTCGAGCGCGGCGAATTCGATACAGTTTTGTAAATACGAGATAGAATGAGAATTAGCCAACGAGGTCTAAATGAGAGTTGAAGATCTCATTAATAGGAACTCAACGGTAAAAAGACAGACAAAAATGGAGCTCGTATGCGAAAGTTATGGACGAAGCTTAGTCCCTACTTTTCGAGCGCGGCGAATTCGATACAGTTTTGTAAATCCGAGATAGAATGAGAATTAGCCAACGAGGTCTAAATGAAAGTTGAAGATCTCATTAATAGGAACTCAACGGTAAAAAGACAGACAAAAATGGAGCTCGTATGCAAAAGTTACTGACGAAGCTTAGAGACTACTTTACTATAAAACTCCTATAAATACAAGGGTGAACTCCTCATATTTTCTTCACACCATAAGCCTCTCTTTCTCTCTCTAACTTCTCTCTAGCCTCCCTAAACCCCTCCCAAGTCTACGGAACCTCCCTAGCACGAGAAGAAAGCCCCGGAGCACCCGACGGCTCCGAGAAGAAAAGCTTTCGTCTTGGAAACGCTGCTCCAACGAAGCCCGGTTTTTAATATAAACTCGTTGTAAGTGACCTACGCCTATACTATATTTATTATAGATTTTATTTAATTATAATAACATTATTAGGACCTTAAAATAATTATTTGGGCTATTATTATGAGTTATATTGAGTGTTATTTAACGCTTATATAATAGTAATAATAGCTAGACTATTAATTAGTCGTGGTTAACGTTAAAAACTAAACCCTAGTGGTATTGATACTAGGTTTTGTCGAGGAAAATTGTTTTGAGATAACGAAGTGCTGTCTGAGTTCGGAATCACCACCTAATCAGGTGAGTGCATAGTTACTTTCATCTTACACATAGATATGAAGTATTTTATTATAAATTTACGTGCTATGTGTGCATATTGTCTGAATACTTGCTGTCTACGCTGGTGAAAGAGTTTTATACATGTGTTAAATGATGTAAACTGTGTAAAGTATTTTATATCTACAAGATATGTTGGGTAAAACATGGGTAGATGAATAATGAGGGATAAAAGTTGAAATAGAGGAACATTAGTAGCATGGACCTAGTGCCCTATAGGTATACATTGGCATCAGTGGACCTAGTACCCTATAGATGAGCACTGGCAGCTGTGCCACAACCCGTAGATGTTTTAGATCTATGGTAAACGTCCTAGCAGCTGCGCTCTAAGGATAGTATCAGCAGTTGCGCCTAATAGGGAGCCTTATGACCATGACAGTAGTGTTTAAAGGTCAATACCGGCAGAAGCGCCTCATAGAAAATGTCCTAATTCTGGCAGCTGAGCCTAAGTGACAATATTAGCAGCTGCGCTTGACCAATGTGTCATTGGCAACAATGGACTTCATGTTGTTTCCTTAGGATGATCCTTAGGAATGAATGAATGAGAAATAGCTGATTCTTAGGGTAGATCGTTAAGAATAAAGAAGATAATGGGGATGGGTAATTGGGTTGATTGTTTGATTGTTTAAACATAATAATTATATTATTGTGGGTTGAAAACCCTATGTACTCACCAGGTTTCCCAACCTGACCCACTCAGTTTATTTATATCACAGGTGTTGATATGAAGTGACATTACACTGAGAGATTTAAAGAGATGTAGATCACTAGTGTAAATAATTGTAAGTTCTGTTTATGCTTATGTTTCTGTATTAACGATGACATCCCAAACGTTTTAAAATGAAATAAATACGTTTCTTCGAAAATGTTTTAATAACGTATTTACCATGTTTTTCTGGGAACAAATTCCGCAACATTTTTATAAAATGAAGTACTCTGATTTTTATAAAGCATAAACAACATCGGTCTTTTTTTGGCCGTGAAAATGGGGATGTCACAGTTGGTATCAGAGCATTAGTTTAAGCGAACTAGGAATATGGATTTATTTCTAGACTTAAACTTAGAATGCTAAGCGATGATTGTGAGGTGTGAGCACTAGCTTATTTTAGGAATTGTGCCTAAAATGCTTTTATGTGCTAAATGCTTGTGCCTGATATGCTGTTATTTGTTCGGATCTATGGTTTGTTGCCGACCGGATCTGGAAACCTTATGTGTTTAGGATTCTAAGCGTTTAACTACGATATTAGAACTAGCATATAAACGTTTCGGAGTGATAAGAATGATTTAAACGTCAATCCTAAGTAAAGGTCTAGATTTACCTTATTCGGCGTATAGATCAAGATGGCAAGAACCCGTAGCGGAAACGTGAATGCAAATGGGAACCGAGATCAACCCCCAGCGATTGAGCAAATACCGGTTGTGGTAGCCGCTGCTGAGCCAATAACGATGACAGGAGTGCAAGCGATGATCCAAGCAATGTTGGATCGTCAAATGGAGGAAACCAGACGTTTGCTCCAGCAAAATCGAGAGGAAGCGACTATTCAGATCGAACAGCCCAAGTTGAACGAAGGGCAGACTGAGGAAGGAAACTACAGTGGGACTGTTGGTCAAGTCAACCCACCAATAGTTCGACAAAACAACCAAGATGACGAAGTCGAGAGGAATGGATGCAAGCACAAGGATTTTCTGACTTGCAAGCCATCGACTTTCACTGGAAAGGAGGATCCGATCGGGGTCATGGATTGGATCTCGGAGATGGAATTAGCTTTCATGACGTGCGGTTGCAAGGGAAAACAACAGACCACGTTTGCAGTGCGTCAGTTTCGAGGAGGCGCTGTACGATGGTGGAATACCTTGGGAAAGACGCTGAGCCCCAATGAGCCCCTGCAACTGACATGGGCAGAATTTTTGGTGCATTTCAAACGTAGGTACTGCTCAGCCCAAAATCTGCTCGAGCTAGAAAACCAATTCCTTACCTTAAAGAAAGGAAGCATGTCTATTGATGAATACACCAACAACTTCACAGAGAAGATGGAGTTCGCCTTACGTCTTGTTCCGGATGAGCTGACAAAAATTGACAAGTACGCAAAAGGACTTCCATGGGAATATGCAGTGCCAGTGCGTCAGGCACCTACTTTGGAGGCAGCTATCTGGGCTGCCAAGTCAGTTGAGGAGATGATCAAGGGAAGAGCCGCCAACAAGACCGAGGTTGGCGAAAAGAGGAAGTTTGAGGGGTCTGCGAAGCCCGATGAGAGAAGCAAATCAAGTACCAGGAAGTTTAGAGGAGGAGGGAGTGAAGAAAGATGGTGCGAGAAGTGCAAAAAGAAACACTCTGGAAAATGCAGTGAGGAAGTAACTTGTTTCAAGTGTGGGAAGCATGGGCATTATGCCAACGAGTGTAAATTCAATAAAAGGGTGTGTTACGAATGTAATGAGGAAGGACACTTCAAGCAAGATTGCCCAAAGAGAGAGGGGGCTACAAAGCCAAATGTGCCGCCAAAGCCAAAGGCGAGAGCATTTCAAATGATCCTTGACGAAGCAGATGACAATGCGAGGATTCAGGAGTGACAACTTGACATCCAAAGATCGAGTTATGAGGTAGCCATAGAATCGTATGATGTAGCCTGTTAGAGGCATATTCTAGGGTGAACTTGAACACCTATGTAATAGTTTCAAGGAATAATAAAAACCTTCGTTTTGATATCTGATGTGTTAAGCTGTTATATGATTTTCTTGTGTGGTGACTTGGAAAACTGTGGGACAATACCTGAGACGAGTATGAGTAGGTGTGAATGGTAGTAGAGGCCTATACTACCGGAAGCACAGGACTCACACTTGGATCAGGGAAAGTCACAAGGTTACCAAGAAGCTAGTAATTGATTTCGTTTTATTCAAGTGTGTTGTTACCATCGTTTCGGTAATGACTAAGAAGATTGTTGATATTCCGACCCTAGTGGTCATATCGAATCGAGTCCGACTACGATGAGTATGTTGTGTGGTTCAGAGAACCAAGTTTGATGTAGCGTCTGACTTAAACCAAACGGTTGAAATCAAAGCGATCAATAGAAGTATCGCACTCGTTGTTAAAGAAGTTGGTGGCTAGAAATGCCTAATGTTAAAGTGTGATTATATCACATTAGAACATGAAGGAAGGCATAGTCTGTTTTAGAATTTAACTCTAAGAGACCTAAGTCTAAGTGTTGCAACATACGATGATAGGTCATTAGAATATGATACATCGATCTATATTAGTAATAAAAGAACTTATCTCAAGTACGTATCCAGCAAGGATCGAGATTGTGACTTGAAGGTCATAATTTGGAGTCTAACCTGAGGTAGAGAGCAGGTGCACGATCGAGTACTCTTACAGTCAATGAGTTTAAGAGATAGAATTGAAGGAATGTGGAAGTTATAATTATTACCTAGGATGAAGAGATGACGTATGGAGTCATTATACGACCCTGTTTCGTTGATGATTCCGGGACGTAATCATCCTAAGGGGGAGATAATTGTAACGCCCGCAAATCTGGGCTAGTCAAATTAGAGGCAATAGGGGTCGAAAACGACTTTTCGACAAAAGATTATTATGAATAAATAATCTTAACCAAGTTGTAGAGTATATTACAAGGTTTTCGTACATATAAAGAACGCCGAAAACCGAGTTATAACGAAGAAGTTATGACCCGTTGAAGTTTCGCGACGGAACCGGCAGGATACCGGGAAGCGTAAATAGTGAATTTACGATAGAGCGAGATTTAGCCTTAGCGATCTAAACTAAAGTCGTAGAATATGTTAAACTAAGAACATCGATAAAAAGAACGTCCAAATCTGACTTCGTATGAGGAAGTTATGATTTTTCTAAGATTTAGCATAGCAGTGCACAGCCCGAAATCTGAATTTTAGATCGGTCGATTTTTAGCCGACGGGTTCTAAATGAAAGTTTTACTACTCGTAAATACCAACGCGTGGATATGAAGAACGTCGAAAATAGAGCTCATATGCAAAAGTTATGGACGAAGCTTAGTCCCTACTTTTCGAGCGCGACGAATTCGATACAGTTTTGTAAATACGAGATAGAATGAGAATTAGCCAACGAGGTCTAAATGAGAGTTGAAGATATCATTAATAGGAACTCAACGGTAAAAAGACAGACAAAAATGGAGCTCGTATGCGAAAGTTATGGACGAAGCTTAGTCCCTACTTTTCGAGCGCGGCGAATTCGATACAGTTTTGTAAATCCGAGATAGAATGAGAATTAGCCAACGAGGTCTAAATGAAAGTTGAAGATCTCATTAATAGGAAATCGACGGTAAAAAGACAGACAAAAATGGAGCTCGTATGCAAAAGTTACGGACGAAGCTTAGAGACTACTTTACTATAAAACTCCTATAAATACAAGGGTGAACTCCTCATATTTTCTTCACACCATAAGCCTCTCTTTCTCTCTCTAACTTCTCTCTAGCCTCCCTAAACCCCTCCCAAGTCTACGGAACCTCCCTAGCACGAGAAGAAAGCCCCGGAGCGCCCGACGGCTCCGAGAAGAAAAGTTTTCGTCTTGGAAACGCTGCTCCAACGAAGCCCGGTTTTTAATAAAAACTCGTTGTAAGTGAGCTACGCCTATACTATATTTAATATAGATTTTATTTAATTATAATAACATTATTAGGACCTTAAAATAATTATTTGGGCTATTATTATGAGTTATATTGAGTGTTATTTAACGCTTATATAATAGTAATAATAGCTAGACTATTAATTAGTCGTGGTTAACGTTAAAAACTAAACCCTAGTGGTATTGATACTAGGTTTTGTTGAGGAAAATTGTTTTGAGATAACGAAGTGCTGTCTGAGTTCGGAATCACCACCTAATCAGGTGAGTGCATAGTTACTTTCATCTTACACATAGATATGAAGTATTTTATTATAAATTTACATGCTATGTGTGCATATTGTCTGAATACTTGCTGTCTACGCTGGTGAAAGAGTTTTATACATGTTTTAAATGATGTAAACTGTGTAAAGTATTTTATATCTACAAGATATGTTGGGTAAAACATGGGTAGATGAATGATGAGGGATAAAAGTTGAAATAGAGGAACATTAGTAGCATGGACCTAGTGCCCTATAGGTATACATTGGCATCAGTGGACCTAGTACCCTATAGATGAGCACTGGCAGCTGCGCCACAACCCGTAGATGTTTTAGATCTATGGTAAACGTCCTAGCAGATGCGCTCTAAGGATAGTATCGGCAGTTGCGCCTAATAGGGAGCCTTATGACCATGACAGTAGTGTTTAAAGGTCAATACCGGCAGAAGCGCCTCATAGAAAATGTCCTAATTCTAGCAGCTGAGCCTAAGTGACAATATTAGCAGCTGCGCTTGACCAATGTGTCATTGGCAACAATGGAATTCATGTTGTTTCCTTAGGATGATCCTTAGGAATGAATGAATGAGAAATAGCTAATTCTTAGGGTAGATCCTTAAGAATAAAGAAGATAATGGGGATGGGTAATTGGGTTGATTGTTTGATTGTTTAAACATAATAATTATATTATTGTGGGTTGAAAACCCTATGTACTCACCAGGTTTCCCAACCTGACCCACTCAGTTTATTTATATCACAGGTGTTGATATGAAGTGACATTACACTGAGAGATTTAAAGAGATGTAGATCACTAGTGTAAATAATTGTAAGTTCTGTTTATGCTTATGTTTCTGTATTAACGATGACATCCCAAACGTTTTAAAATGAAATAAATACGTTTCTTCGAAAATGTTTTAATAACGTATTTACCATGTTTTTCTGGGAACAAATTCCGCAACATTTTTATAAAATGAAGTACTCTGATTTTTATAAAGTATAAACAACATCGGTCTTTTTTTGGCCGTGAAATTGGGGATGTCACAGTTGGTATCAGAGCATTAGTTTAAGCGAACTAGGAATATGGATTTATTTCTAGACTTAAACTTAGAATGCTAAGCGATGATTGTGAGGTGTGAGCACTAGCTTATTTTAGGAATTGTGCCTAAAATGCTTTTATGTGCTAAATGCTTGTGCCTGATATGCTGTTATTTGTTCGGATCTATGGTTTGTTGCCGACCGGATCTGGAAACCTTATGTGTTTAGGATTCTAAGCGTTTAACTACGATATTAGAACTAGCATATAAACGTTTCGGAGTGATAAGAATGATTTAAACGTCAATCCTAAGTAAAGGTCTAGATTCACCTTATTCGGCGTATAGATCAAGATGGCAAGAACCCGTAGCGGAAACGTGAATGCAAATGGGAACCGAGATCAACCCCCAGCGATTGAGCAAATACCGGTTGTGGTAGCCGCTGCTGAGCCAATAACGATGACAGGAGTGCAAGCGATGATCCAAGCAATGTTGGATCGTCAAATGGAGGAAACCAGACGTTTGCTCCAGCAAAATCGAGAGGAAGCGACTATTCAGATCGAACAGCCCAAGTTGAACGAAGGGCAGACTGAGGAAGGAAACTACAGTGGGACTGTTGGTCAAGTCAACCCACCAATAGTTCGACAAAACAACCAAGATGACGAAGTCGAGAGGAATGGATGCAAGCACAAGGATTTTCTGACTTGCAAGCCATCGACTTTCACTGGAAAGGAGGATCCGATCGGGGTCATGGATTGGATCTCGGAGATGGAATTAGCTTTCATGACGTGCGGTTGCAAGGGAAAACAACAGACCACGTTTGCAGTGCGTCAGTTTCGAGGAGGCGCTGTACGATGGTGGAATACCTTGGGAAAGACGCTGAGCCCCAATGAGCCCCTGCAACTGACATGGGCAGAATTTTTGGTGCATTTCAAACGTAGGTACTGCTCAGCCCAAAATCTGCTCGAGCTAGAAAACCAATTCCTTACCTTAAAGAAAGGAAGCATGTCTATTGATGAATACACCAACAACTTCACAGAGAAGATGGAGTTCGCCTTACGTCTTGTTCCGGATGAGCTGACAAAAATTGACAAGTACGCAAAAGGACTTCCATGGGAATATGCAGTGCCAGTGCGTCAGGCACCTACTTTGGAGGCAGCTATCTGGGCTGCCAAGTCAGTTGAGGAGATGATCAAGGGAAGAGCCGCCAACAAGACCGAGGTTGGCGAAAAGAGGAAGTTTGAGGGGTCTGCGAAGCCCGATGAGAGAAGCAAATCAAGTACCAGGAAGTTTAGAGGAGGAGGGAGTGAAGAAAGATGGTGCGAGAAGTGCAAAAGGAAACACTCTGGAAAATGCAGTGAGGAAGTAACTTGTTTCAAGTGTGGGAAGCATGGGCATTATGCCAACGAGTGTAAATTCAATAAAAGGGTGTGTTACGAATGTAATGAGGAAGGACACTTCAAGCAAGATTGCCCAAAGAGAGAGGGGGCTACAAAGCCAAATGTGCCACCAAAGCCAAAGGCGAGAGCATTTCAAATGATCCTTGACGAAGCAGATGACAATGCGAGGATTCAGGAGTGACAACTTGACATCCAAAGATCGAGTTATGAGGTAGCCATAGAATCGCATGATGTAGCCTGTTAGAGCCATATTCTTGGGTGAACTTGAACACCTATGTAATAGTTTCAAGGAATAATAAAAACCTTCGTTTTGATATCTGATGTGTTAAGCTGTTATATGATTTTCTTGTGTGGTGACTTGGAAAACTGTGGGACAATACCTGAGACGAGTATGAGTAGGTGTGAATGGTAGTAGAGGCCTATACTACCGGAAGCACAAGACTCACACTTGGATCAAGGAAAGTCACAAGGTTACCAAGAAGCTAGTAATTGATTTCGTTTTATTCAAGTGTGTTGTTACCATCGTTTCGGTAATGACTAAGAAGATTGTTGATATTCCGACCCTAGTGGTCATATCGAATCGAGTCCGACTACGATGAGTATGTTGTGTGGTTCAGAGAACCAAGTTTGATGTAGCGTCTGACTTAAACCAAACGGTTGAAATCAAAGCGATCAATAGAAGTATCGCACTCGTTGTTAAAGAAGTTGGTGGCTAGAAATGCCTAATGTTAAAGTGTGATTATATCACATCAGAACATGAAGGAAGCCATAGTCTGTTTTAGAATTTAACTCTAAGAGACCTAAGTCTAAGTGTTGCAACATACGATGATAGGTCATTAGAATATGATACATCGATCTATATTAGTAATAAAAGAACTTATCTCAAGTACGTATCCAGCAAGGATCGAGATTGTGACTTGAAGGTCATAATTTGGAGTCTAAACTGAGGTAGAGAGCAGGTGCACGATCGAGTACTCTTACAGTCAATGAGTTTAAGAGATAGAATTGAAGGAATGTGGAAGTTATAATTATTACCTAGGATGAAGAGATGACGTATGGAGTCATTATACGACCCTGTTTCGTTGATGATTCCGGGACGTAATCATCCTAAGGGGGAGATAATTGTAACGCCTACAAATCTGGGCTAGTCAAATTAGAGTCAATAGGGGTCGAAAACGACTTTTCGACAAAAGATTATTTTGAATAAATAATCTTCACCTAGGTCAAAACCTTAACGTTTCCCGCTCCTTCAAATCACTATAAAACCCTTTGCCTCTCCACAAAGAAACATTTACGCTCTCAAAACCCTCAATCTCTCTCTATATTCTTTAAGCTTTTGCAAACTCAACAATGGTGAAATCCGATGCCTCAAAGAAACAAACCAAAGCTTCTGGATCAGCTAACCCAACTAGTTCAGACTCTCCCACTATTGCATCCAACAATTTCGAAGCTGTATTCGATGACCAACCCACTTGCAATGCACCAACCAAACTGATGATCAAGTTCTTGAAAAATCATCCTCTTTTCGGACCCTTTGATGCATTTACAGACGTCGTTCCTCTATCCACTCTCTACAAGTGTGCCTTTTCTGCATATCGACCAGTCAATAATCCCCTAGAAGTTCATCTCAACCTGGTTAATGATGCTTTGCTTATCTTAACCAAAGAAAAGTTCCTTTCTGCAATCAATCTACTGATTCATCCATATGTGAAGTTCTTTACTCCATCAATGGCGGATGTCACCACAGCACTGTACCAGATGGGATATCAGAAGAAGATAAAGGGTATCGGTGAGTTCAAGAAGAATCAGTTGCCTGCGGTATGGCAGTTTGTCTGTCATTTTGTCATCCGCAGCCTGACCGGCAGAACCGGAGGCACAGACAACATGGGTTTAAAGCTCCTTGAACTGGTTTGGAGCATCTTCACCGACCATGATGTCAACTACGGACAGATCTTATGGGACGGTTTTCTCCAGTACATTCCAAAGGAGAGTCCGAGGCATAACCCATCCGATCTAACTTTTGCTCGATTTTGGTCCTTGTGCATCTCAGATCTACATGCGGATGCCAAGATAGACATGGGTGACGACATCAACTTCTTCGTCACCAAAGACTTGAAAAGGTACAATCCCTCTTTCGATCAAACTATTTTTGGTCCCATCTGCAGACTTCCTGCCCACATCCTTAGTACTCTTGGCCTTGAGACTGCTGACGTCTCACACCATGTCGAGGCTACGGAAGGTATTGACCCATACCTTCCTACCCCGCCTCTTCCATCCGCAGCCTTACACCCTGAAGGTACCACAGTCCCTTCTTCTACAACTCTTTCTAACGTCTCTCAGAGACGTAAACATAAAGTCTCATCCCTTCATGGTCCTCGCACCACAAAGAAAGCCAACACTCCCAAGAAAGATGTAACCAAACCATCTAAGAAGAGAAAGTCACCACCAGTTATCATAACTGCTGAACCGAGTCACCATGACTCCGGTAGTGACTCTAAAGAACACAACCAACCCATCTTTATCCTTAAGAAAAGGAGAGCTAATACCACTAGCCAAATGCATGACCAGATTGATACCCCAGCCTCTCCACAGGCTCTGGTAGTCCTTGGGATGCCTGCACATCCATTTGCTAACACCGTTCTTTTCCTTTCAGACTCAGAAAGTGAGTCTGAATCACAACAGATAGGAGACTCCCCTCCAATACATTCCCAAAGGGATATTACTGGTTCTCGCCCTAAAGTCTCTAGGGCTTCCCGACTGCACATTTTTTCATCCGAGGAGTTGAACTCCATCCTCTTGAATGTCACCCATACACTCCAAACATAGTCCCATCCGCAAGGCACTTCTTCAGCCTTTGCCAGAACTGAGCCGAGGTCAGACTTGACTACGGGTCAAGGAGACCAAGGAAGCTCAGAAAATCCTACTCTGCTTACATTACATTCAGGTGGTTTAGGCACGGTGAGCACAAATGTGCATGGATCCGTGAACCCAAGGGACACCTTGGTGTGTTTTTCAGTAATTGACGGAGACGACTCAAATGATTCTTGGAGCAGATATCAACCCTCTAACGAGGCTGAAGCCAAGAATTATGCCTCTTTTCGCAGGGCATTTCAAGCTAGGAAAGATCAGCAGATCAAGCAATAACAGCTTAAAGAACAAGAGATTCAAGTTGTGGCAAAATATTGGGCAGATGTCATTAACAACGCCAATACCGTAGCCAATATTCTGAAGATTCAAGATTGGATGTCAGCAATGGCAGCCAACATTCAACAAACCACTACTGATCAGCATGATCACCAAGCTCCTCCTTCTCCAACTGCTGTAGGTTTTCAGGATGAAGAACCTGAAATTGAAGTGAAATCTGCTCCAATCTTTGGCTTCGACGATGATGAACCACAAGAGGTAAACAAACCCTCTCCTTCATATGATGACTTGATGATGTTCGATGAAGACGAAGAATCCAGTGGATCTCATTACTCCACAACCAAACCAAAAGATAAGAAGAAGAAGAAGAAGAAGCAAGCTGTCACGAGAAAAGAGTTTCTAAGTCTTCAAGCTAAAGTGGATCAAATTTTAGCCGCGGTCAAGCCTAACCAACTGCAACCAGAAGATAGCCCGGGACCGCAATCCCTGTTGGAAAGAATTGAAAGACTTGAAACCCGCGAAAGATTGGCTGCGGAGCGTATCTCCTTAAAAGTTGAAATGGGGATCAGATCTCTTGACCACAATCGTCAAGCTGATCATAAGGATTTCATGGCTACTACTGAACGACTCATCTCGGAGGTTTCTGCCATCAAAACTGAACTTCAAATAGCAATTGCGGATCAAGCTTCCAACACTGAGAAGTTGATTGCTGAAACTCATGTTGCTTATGAGTCAGCAATCTCTGTTCTTCAAACAGCTATCTCCAAAATGCAACGCTCACTCTCCACCAATTTCCATGGTTTGGAGATTCTTCAGCTCATAAAGGAAATTCACCAAATACTCTTCAATCCCTCCATCCCAAATAACCAACAACTGGCTGAAGAGCTCAAAGCTTAATTTCAGACCGTATTTGACAAGGTTGATGGCCTTCGTCAATGGCTTGAGGAGACTCCGGGTCTAAACTCCTCAAGAGGGGGAAGTGAAAAAGCCCATCAATCAAACCAATCTCTCTCACACCATTAAACTCCCCCAGCTTCTACTGGAAAAATCCCCTCTCTGCAACCATCACCGCAACCATCTCATCACACCCCTCCTCACAACTCTCTTCCTCAAATTGACGTTACTTCTGACAAACCAGAAACTCCCCCGTACTTCAAAAATCTGGAAGAGAATATGTCCCCTCTAAGCTCTGACGATTCCCCTATTACTGCTCAGAGAAAAAGAGACTGGAAGGCAGCCAAGTTGGCTAAAGAAGTATGGAGGCTCTGCGGATTTGACACAGTTATGGATGGATCCTTGATAAATTCTTGGATCAATCCTCACAGAAGACTTCTTGATGATGATTATGTTCCTCATCTCACATATGCGGAACCCTCCTCAGATGGATACCGGGATGTCCCTATCTCACCGAATGCTAGATACTTCACTGTATTTGAGCAGTTCGACCGCAGCCTTCCGAATGACAAAAGACTGCCTATGGAGTTCAAGAGACTTAGCCAATTCTATGCTAAGCATGCCTCTCCAATTGAACACATATGGTCCAATGATAAACCATCCTTAGTGAAGAACTACAAGATCAGAAAATTCATGAAGGATGAGTTCATCCAATACACTCTGACCAGGAGGGAGCATGATTACATCTGCACCCAGGCTGATTTTCCGAGTATGAACCCGGAAGAAGTGTTTCTCATCACCAAGGTTTTTCAGCACAAGTCTGAAAAGCATCCGAAGATGCAGATCGCTCTTGAAAGGGCAAGTACCTTTCTAAAGGAAACAGTCTGTGACTTCGCAAAAATAGATGCAGACATTCATCCCATCATCTCCAAGATTGTTGATCTGCCACCGCTTGACCCCGCACCCATGCCTACCGAAGGCTATGAAGAAAGGTCCTTAGGCGCAACCAACTATCCTGAGCTGGGAGTCATATTCAAAAGAAAGACTGACACTGTCAAGTATTTCATTCCTATGACTGCCATGCACCGCCTGACCAAGAAACAACTTGACATCTTCCAAACCGCAGTTGAAAAATCGAAGCATACTACCGCAGAAGTCAAGTTCGAGATAACAAGAAGAATCACATGGCTGGAAAACGTCAGGAAATTTTGGTGGATTCTGATCAAGTTCCTCAAACTTGATAGCTGAACCAAAGTTAAAGAGGTCACTTAGGGGGAAATTGTTGAATCATGAAAGTGACCCTCTTGAACTTCAGCTACCGCATCCAAACTTGCTACTACAACCACTTCAGCACCCCCAGTCAGTCTCTTCATTAGCAACCGCAATCAGAGTCTTTTGCTACCACAGTCATCATAGCTAGATTAATTTACTTGTCTTTTTCTAATTCACTCTATTATCGAGTATGCCTTGCATGGCTACCATAAAGTTGTAATCTAGTGTTCTTCATGAGTCTCTATATATAAGAGCTCATTCTATTGTATCAACAACGGATAACTTACGATCTATTCTGAATACATTACTCCAAAGTTGCCTTCTCTATTTCTCTACTCTTCACTTCTTACTCTCAATTATTACTGAAACATATCTGATTATAACCTCTCTCCGGAGCAAGTCTTTGAGACTTAATCACTAAGTTTGATCTTCCTTATTAACTTGGTTTGAATGCATTCCTTGTTATGAATCAACTTATGTGTATACTTGATATAACAATTGTGGTCATTTACATTTCTTTACTTTCCGCATCTAAGTCGCTAACTTCTAACTATTAATATGATTGTTGAGTTAACAGATCCTTCGAGATTAACTATTCCGCTATATACTTGTTCTAACTTTTGTTCAAGTGTGTCTCAAAGTTTTTCTCTCAACAGAATTATTCAAAGCTGAAAAATCGAAAAAAATCTTGCCTCTACCTGATGAACTCGTCGAGTCACCTGATGAACTCGACGAATCAGGGCAACTCGACGAGTACAATCTGTGACTCTTGATTCGGGCAGTCTGGTGGCTGGTTTTTCAGGATTTTGACTGAAATTGAATTAGTATAATTACCAAAAACGTTTTTTGGCTGTTAAAATCTGATTTTTTTTAATAAGGTATAGATTATCCTAATGCAGTTCAAAGATAATTGTCATAAATAAGATAATTACTTGTTTTATATGATAAAGATTAGTTATTTGTATTTTGATTTGAATTATCTAGTCAAGAAAATAGATTAGGTCAAATTATGTGATAAAGTTTAATAATATGATTAACTAGTTATTTTTCAAATTTGATCTAAAAGATGTTTTGAAAAGTTTCAAAACTTGCGCTCAATTTTTGGGATTTAAATTTTTGATTAAAAGCTTTAATTTTGAAATACTTAAATCCTAAACCCTCGAATTTTACAAGTTTAAAATTCAACCCTTATACTATTATAATATTATAAGATTAATAATGATATATATGTATAAGATTAAGCTAGTCTTACCGTTAGTAGGCCTCATTCACGAAGTCGGTCTATAAGTGGGGTATAAGGTTGCTGACTATAAAATGACAGTTTAATGGGTGTCCACTCTCACTCACCGCTTCCTTGATTGTTGGAGAGTCATTAGCCGAATGGGTATGATAGGGAAACTAATTCCTCATTAAAAATATAATGTTTAATAAAGTAACTAAATGTTTTTTTTAATAAAATTCTCAATCTTAGTTACTTTAGGAAAAATGTGAAATGATGCTATTCCATGAAATTACACTTTGCACCCTGCCAAGTTATTAGTGGAGCGTGCGTGGATAACCGACACACTAATTTGTGACTAAAAAAGGCGACAAAGGGTAGCTCGATGTTTATCATAGATTAATGGAGCGTGTGTGGCTAACCGACACATTGATTAGGTGGTAAATGACATCGAGAGTACCAAGTACATTTGCATGGTTATTCACACCTTATTTGTGATCCTCGGTATCCCAGTCACAAACTTGAAGGGCATATCGAGATTTAAACATGCCATTGAAAAGTTCAATGAATCTCAAAAGATCTAGGAATTTCAACTCATTTAAAACTAAATTGTCTTTTTCGTTTTTTATGGTGGAAATTGGTAAATCGTCATTTACCCACCTTCAAATTATTTGCAGTTAGATTACGGCATCCCACTTCTGAATTGTAAATAATTGTGTTGGGTCCTAGCCCTAATTTCTCATTTGGGTGTTTAATTGGGGATTCTTGTCTAATCTAAACTTTGTTCCTTTTCTTATTCAGATGTCTACTTCGAACAACAACAACGCTTTTGGCTCGACCTCTTCCGGCTCATTCTTACTCATGAAATTGTGTGGGAGGGTGATATTTGATGGGTCCAATTTAAATGATTGGATCCGCAACATTCGCATGGTCACCCATTACGAGGACAAAAAGTATGTTCTCGAAAAAGAGCTGAAGGAGGTGAACGTGAACACTGACACTCCCGAAGAAATTGTTGCTTACGAAACTCATTAGCGAGATGCTACGAAGGTTCATGCATCATGCTCACAACAATGACTGCGGAACTCCAAAAGTCCTACAAGGACTACTATCCCTATGAGATGCACCAAGATTTGATGGAAAGTTACCATCAAAGTGCCAGGCAAGAACGGTATGAGACCATCGTTGAGATGATCACTACCAAAATGAAGGATAGAGAGTCCATCACGACCCACTTGCAGAAAATGCATAGATACGTGGCCCGCTTGCTGAAGTTAAATGTTAACTTCGATGAGGAGTTGGCCATAGATATTATTCTACACTCCTTACCTCCTTGTTATGACCAGTTTCGGATGACCTACCACATGAACAAGGAGGAGGTCACTTTAAGCAAGATTCAAGGCATGCTAAGGCCTACTGAGAGTAGTCTAAAAGGCAAATCTATTGCATCTACTCCTACTACTATTGACCCTGTCTTGGCTATTGAGAAAGGAAAAGGAAAGAAGAGGAAGGCTCCTTCTAAGAGCCACTTGGGAAAGTATCACGATGGTACCTTTTCTAGTGGAACCAAAGTTGACCCTGCTGATCCCTCTTCCAACCCAAAGGATGCAGAGTGCTACTACTGCCATGAGAAAGGGCATTGGAAATGAAGCTACCCAAAGTACATGCTAGACATCAAGGATGGGAAAATAAATCCCAGCTTCGCATGTATTTATACTATTCAATCTAATAACTCATCACATGCTATGTCTTAGATCCTCGATACAGGATTTGGTTTTCACATTTTTTCTGATTTGCAGGGTCTAAGAAGAAGTAGGGATGCGGACATGGGAAGATAAACTTGATCATGGGGGATAGGAAAGCGTCGCCTGTCACCAAGATTAGAGTTTCCTCTTTCGTTCTTAGTAGTGGGTTAGGTTTAGATTTGAATAATTGTTGTTGTTCGTCAGAAATGACATGAAACATTATTTCTTTTCATGGTTTGTATAAACAAGGTTTTACATTTTCGTTTAATAATGAAAATGGTTCTATTAGTGCTTTCTTTAATGGTACTTTCTATTTTGAAGCATTGCCTTGTAATGGAATATATGAAATTGTGATGGTTGTAGACAACTTAGGAAATGACGTGTTGCATATCGATTGTTCTAATGGTTTGGATAAGGCATGCTCTTGGCATTGCCATCTTGGACATGTCAAAAAGAAGCACATTTCCCAACTCCATAAGTATGGAGTGTTGGAGCCATTCGACCTTATGGACAATGACACGTGTGAGCCTTGTTTGCTTGGAAAGATGACCAAGTCACCCTTCACTAGCACTTGTTAAAGGGAGGGTTTATTAGATCTCATACATACCAATGTATGTGGGACCTTTAAATCCACCAGAAGGGATGCGAACCGCTTCTATGTGACTTTTACTGATGACTATAGCAGATATGGGTATATCTACTTAATCAAGCACAAGTAAGAAACCTTTGAAAAGTTCAAAGAGTTTAAGCAAAGAAGTGGAGAATCAGCTGGGCAGGAAAATTAAGATGCTCTGATCCGATCGAGGTGGTGAGTACCTTAGTATTGAATTCCACGACTACCTCAAGGAATGCCGAATTGTTTTGCAATCGATGCCACCTAGGACACCGCAGTTGAATGGTGTGGCTGAGAGGAGCAATCGAACCTTGTTGGATAAGGTTCATTCCATGATGAGTCAGGCTTCGTTGCCTATCTCATTTTAGGGGTATGCCTTAGAGACTGCCACCCATATCCTTAATCTAGTCACGACTAAGAAGGTTGCCAAAACACCTCACGAGATGTGGACAGGGAAGGTTCCCTCGTTGGCACATATCAAGGTTTGGTGTTGCGAGGCTTTCGTAAGATGAGCGATTCACGAAAATACCAAACCTCGTAATGAGTGGTGTATTTTCATTGGCTATCCACAGAAGTCCTTTGGATATCTCTTCTATAGACCAAGTGACAATGTTGTCTTCATTGCGAGGAGAGGGGTTTTCTGAGAGCGAGAACTCATATGCCAAGAGGACAGTACGAGGCAAATTCATCTTGAAGAGCTTCAAGAATCAAGCGATAAAGGAACCTCTAACACTGGCGCTCAACCCAAAGAAGAAACTCATGTTGAACCGATTGACGAGTCCTTACCTCTTAGATGTTCCAGTAGAGTTAGTGTTCCGCCTGTTTTGTATGGTTATCATATAACAAGTGAAGGTGATACATTTATTAGTGATAGTACACTGATAAATTTGGATGAGCGTAACAACTACATGGAAGCCATAGCAGGCCCGGAGTCTGCGAAATAGAAAGAGGCTATGGACAGAAAGATTCAGTCCATGTATGACAATCAAGTTTGGAACTTGGTTGACAATGTGCCAGGTCGTAAGACGGTAGAGTGCAAGTGGATCTTCAAGAAGAAGACCGAAATGGATGGGAAAGTACACACTTATAAGGCGTGATTGGTTACGAAGGGCTTTACTCAAACTCCCGGAGTTGACTATGACGAGACCATCTCACCAGTTGTGAAGATTAAATCTATAAGGGTTATGCTAGCCATTGCTGCATTTCATGACTAAGAAATATGGCAAATGGACCTCAAAACCGCTTTCCTTAATGGGAAGTTGGCTAAAGATGTTTACATGAGTCAGCCAGAAGGTTTTTTCAATTCAGAGCACCCTAATAGACTGTCTACGCTTGAGAAATCCATTTATGGATTGAAACAAGCATCTCGCAGATGGAATCTTTGTTTCGATGAAAAAGTCAAAGAGTTTGGCTTTTCGAGATGCAAGGATGAGTCATGTGTATATTGATGGGTTTTGAGCAAAAGAACATCCTATGTGCACATGCAACACCCTAAAGCTTTGGATCTAGGTTTCTCTATTGTACATGCAAATTTATCGAAAGCTTGAAACCCTAATCTAGCATACTATTAAAAACGAGATCTACAATAAAACTAGTTTAGATGATACCTTTCGGTAGTTGCAAGAATCTTTGATCTTCAAGAAGCTTAGTGTTACAAGTGTAACACCTCTAATGGCTCACAAACACCACAAGCAAGAAGATGATCTAGAAGAGAGAAGGAGAATCATAATTTTAGCTATAGTAACTCTAGGGTTTCTTGGTGTAGTCGAAAATGAAGCCCTGGGGTCCCTTATATAGCTGAGCTGCTAGGATTTCAGTCAAAACCCTAATTGGATTACTTAGTCCCTAAGCAACTAAAGAACCTTCAGGAATAAGGCCTCCTTGGACGAAATTAGAGTGGGCTTCCTCTCCTAATTCCGTCCCCCTTATGTCGATGAGGGTTCATAGCCCAAAATCAACTATCTTATAATTGACAGTTCCAGTCCCCATTCTTTAACTAATCTCTTTTAGCCATAGAATTAATTCTTAACTAATTCTTGACCAATATTAATTAAACTATATGATTTCTCTTTTAATATATTATTCATATAATATATTAATAAATCATGATAACCTCTCTCTCCAAAAATCATCCTGTCAAGTTGCTTTGGTGAAGGCAACCCAAAAGGACCATGCACAACCGGCTCAAGTACATACCAAATATAGTTACGGGCTTAGACACTAATCCAACAGTCTCCCATTTGGATAAGTCTAGTAACTATAAATGCAAGTACGAATTCAGGATCCGATTAGCAATCGTAGCTCTCAAAGACGGTGTCGAACTCCGATCTTATCAGTGACCTATCCTTTAGATAAGGGATCGTACAATCCTCCGTTCTAGATATCGTGCGAACAATTACATGGAACATAGTCATACTAATTGTCCAACAGTTTGTTTCTCGATGTATGATTCGTTTGAGATAGAAATTAATTGAACACATCAATTAAGTCCTGACCGGGACCGGCACATAAGTCAAACCAAATCATCGAGGGGCCCAAATATCGCTTTTACCCTCTTAGGACAAAAGGAATAGATAAACTTCGACTTATATGCATTTACCATTCACTCATCAAATCATGCACAACAATGCGTTTTATAACATTGAGTTACTGATGCGTTTACGCATTATGAATGCACAACCAACTTGCAAACAATAACCCATGTATCTAGGTTTAAAGACTATATGATATTATCGTCTTGCGATCACTCGTGATAAATTCCATGAAGTGATACCAGCAAGCGTGAGTTTAATCCAATGCTCAAATCGTATTCATAAGCACTCATGAACGTTGCAGCAAACCTTTGCTATGTCTAATACACTTTAGACAATCTACAAACCAATTCACGACAATCTCCTTTCACACCTACTCCCAAAGTATGAGCGATTGTGGAACGTTCGAATAATCTTATTATTCAAGAAGTCAAAAGATGCAAAGTGAAACAATAGGTAAATAATTAACACAAGACAGTAACTTTACTCATAAATAATACTCCTTTATTTAATCATCAAATGTTAATTACATTTATCTATTACATGTTTCCAACCTATCTAATCTAAACTAATATCGTCCTTCAGCCCGATACTCCTAGCGTGCTGCAAGTACTTGACCCTACTCAGTCCCTTTGTAAGGGGATCTGATGGGTTATCCTCTGACGATACCCTCTTTACAACGAGGAGTCCCTCTTCCACTCGATTTCGAATAAAAGGATATTTCTTGTCGATATGTCGAGATCTACCATGATCCCTCGGTTCCTTGGTCAAGGCAACTGCTCCTTCATTATCACAGAAAATTTCCATAGGCTCCTTTATAGTTGGCACAACTCCAAGGTCTCCAATGAAGTTCTTCAACCATATTGCCTCCTTTTACGCTTCTCTCGCCGCTATGTACTCAAATTCGCACGTTGAATCAACTACAGTCTCCTGCTTGGAACTTTTCCAAGTCACTGCTCTTCCATTTAGTGTAAAGACCCAGCCCGACTGAGAATGGTAATTGTCTCGGTCGGTCTGAAAACTGGCGTCACTATACCCTCACACCCTAAGGTCATCACTCCCACCGAGGACTAGAAACCATTCCTTGGTCCTCCGAAGGTACTTACGAATATTGTTGACTGCGGTCCAATGTGCTTTGCCAGGGTTCCCTTGATATCTGCTGACCATGCTCAAAGTGAAGGCCACATCAGGGCGAGTACAAGTCATAGCATACATGATCGAGCTAACAGCGAAAGCGTAAGGTACTCGGCTCATCTCTGCTATCTCAACTTCGGTACTCAGGCTCTGAATCTTACTCGACTTGTCATTACTTTGGATGGGTAACTCCCCTTTCTTGGAATTCTCCATACTAAAACGCTTTAGTACCTTGTCCAAGTAAGTATTTTTGACTAAGTCTTATTAGTCTTTTACTCCTGTTTCTCACTATCCTTATTCCTAGAATATAGGCAACTTCTCCGAGGTCCTTCATAGCGATGTCGTTTCCTATGAGTAGTATGTCATCGACATACAACACGAGGAAGCTAACTATACTCCCACTGGCTTTGACATATACACATGATTCATCCTCGCTCCGCATAAAACTAAACTCTTTGAATTTCTCATCGAAACAAAGATTCCATCTGCGAGATACTTGTTTCAATCCATAAATGGACTTCTCAAGCTTACACACTCTATTAGGGTGCTTCGCATCGACAAAACCCTCTGGATGACTCATGTAAACATCCTCAGCCAACTTTCCATTAAGGAAAGCGGTTTTGACATCCATCTAGCATATTTCATAGTCATGAAATGCAGCAATGGATAGCATCACCCTAATAGACTTTATCTTCGCAACTGGTGAGAAGGTCTCATCATAGTCAACTCCGGGAGTTTGAGTAAAGCCCTTTGCAACCAATCACGCCTTGTAAGTGTGTACCTTCCCATCCATGTCAGTCTTCTTCTTGAAGATCCACTTGCACCCGACCATCTTACGACCTGGCACATTGTCAACCAAATTCCAAACTTGGTTGTCATACATGGACTGAATCTCGCTGTCGATAGCCTCTTTCCATTTGCAGGCTCCAGGCCTGCCATGGCTTCCTTGTAGCTATTAGGTTCATCCAAATTTATCAGTGTACTATCACTAATAAACGTATCACCTTCAATTTTTATATGAAAACCATACAACACAGGCGGAACGCTAAATCTACTAGGACGTCTAAGAGGTAGGGGCTCGTCAATTGGTTCAACAGGAGTATCTTCCTCATGTTGAACGTCAGCGTTAGAGGTTCCTGCATCGCTCAATTCTTGAAGCTCTTCAAGATCAATTTGCCTCCCATTATCCCCTTGGCTTATGAGTTCTCTCTCTCTCTCTCTCTCTCTCTCTCTCTCGGAAAACTCCTCTCCTTGCAAAGAAGACAACATTGTCACTCGGTCTATAGAAGAGATATCCAAAGGACTTTTGCGGATAGCCGATGAAAATACACCGCTCACTATGAGGTTCGAGCTTGTCGTGGGTCTCTCGTCTTACGAAATCCTCGCAACCCCAAACCTTGATATGTGCCAACGAGGGAGCTTTCCCTGTCCACATCTCGTGAGGTGTTTTGGCAACCTTCTTTGTAGGGACTAAGTTAAGGATATGAGCGGCAATCTCTAATACATACCCCTAGAATGAGATAGGTAGCAAAGCACGACTCATCATTGAACGAACCATGCCTAGCAAGGTTCGATTACGCCTCTCAGCCACACCATTCAACTATGGTGTCCTAGGTGGCGTCAATTGCGAAACTATTCCGCATTCCTTGAGGTAGTCATGGAATTCAAGACTAAGGTACTCTCCTCCTCGATCGGATCGAAGCATCTTGATTTTCCTGCCCAACTGATTCTCCACTTCTTGTTTAAACTCTTTGAACTTTTCAATGTTTTTTGACTTGTGCTTAATTAAGTAAATATACCCATATCTGCTATAATCATCGGTGAAAGTCACATAGAAGCAACTTGCATCCCTTGTGGTGGATCTAAAGGGCCCACACACATCGGTGTGTATAAGATCTGATAAACCCTCATCCCTTTCACAAGTGCCAGTGAAGGGTGACTTGGTCATCTTTCCAAGTAAACAAGATTCTCACGTGTCATCTTCCCTAAGGTCGAATGACTCCAACACTCCATCCTTTTGGAGTTGGGCTATGTGTTTCTTGTTGACATGTCCAAGAAGACAATGCCATAAGCATGCTTTGTCCAAACTATTGGAAGATTCGAAATGCAACACATCATTTCCTAAGTTGTCTACAACCATCACAGTTTCATATATTCCATTACAAGGCCATGCTTCAAAATAGAAAACACCATTAAGATAAGCATAAATAAAACCCTTTTCATTATCAAATGAATATCTAAATCCTTGTCTATACAAACCATGAAAAGAAATGATGTTTCTTGCCATTTCTGGCGAATAACAACAATTATTCAAATCTAGTCCTAATCCATTATTAAGCACTAAAGAGTAAACTCCAATCTTGGTGACAGGCGACGATCTTCTATTCCCCATGATCAAGTTTATCTTCCCCTGCTCCACATCCCTATTTCTTCTTAGGCCCTGCAAATAAGAACAAATGTGAAAACTACATCCTATATCAAGTACCCAAGAAATAGCATGTGATGAATCATTAGATTGAATAGTATAAATACCTGCGAAGGACACCTTGATCTTTCCATCCTTGATGTCTTGCATATATTTCGATCACCTTTGTTTCCAATGCCCCATGTCGTGGTAGTGATAGCACTCTGAATCCTTTGGGCTTGAGGTGGGTGCAGCGGGACTAGCCTTGGTTCCACTATAAGAGGTGCCATCACTAGACTTTCCCTTATGGTGGATATTAGAGGGAGCCTTCCTCTTCTTACCCTTTCCTAGCCCAATAGCCAAGATTGCGGCAGCAGTAGGAGTAGGAGTTTGTACAATGGAGTTGTCCTTGAGGTTGCTCTCAGCGGTCCTCAACAGGCCTTGAAGCTTGCTCAACGTGACCTCCTCTTTGGTCATGTGGTAGGTCATGCGAAACTTGTTGAAGAAGGGTGGAAGTGAATGAAGAATGATGTCAATTGTCAACTCTTCATCGAAGTTAACATTTAACTTCAGCAGGCGGTCAACATACCTCTGAATCTTTTACAGATGAGCAGTGACAGACTCTCAGTCTCTCATCTTGGTCGTGTTCTTCGAAGTGATGATCTCGTACCTCTCCTGCGTTGCACTTTGGTGGTACCTTTCAAGCAAGACCTTATGCATTTCGTATGGATAGAAGTCCTCGTAGGACTTTTGGAGTTCAGTGGTCATGGTCGCTAGCATGATGCAATGGGCTTTCGTGACATCACGCTCATGGGCCTCAAAGGCAGCGATCTCCTTGGGAGTGGCAGTGTTCACATCCACCTTTTTCAACTCTTTGTCGAGGACATACTCCTTGTCCTCGTAGTGGGTGACCATCCTTATGTTGCGGATCCAATCGTTAAAATTGTTTCAGTCAAAGATCACTCTCCTACACAAGTTCATGAGTGAGAATGAGCTAGAAGAGTTTGAGCTGGAAGCGTTGTTGTTCAAGTTCGACATCTGAAAAGGAAAAGAGACAAAGTTTGATTAGATAAGAATCCCTAATTAAACACCAAAATGAGAAATTAGGGCTAGGATCCAACAATATTATTTGCAATTTAGAAGAGGAATGTCATAATCTAAACAACAAATAATTTGAAGGTAAGTGAATGACGATTAACTAATTTCCACCATGAAAAACAAAAGGAAGTTAAGGTTTAAATGTATTGAAAACTCCTAGATCTTTTGAGATTCATTGAACTTTTCAATTTCATGTTTAAATCTCGATATGCCCCTCAAGTTTGTGACTGGGATGTCGAGGATCACAAACAGGGTGTGAATAACCATGCAAATGTACATGGTGACCCCAATGTTACAGTCACCTAATCAATGTGCTGGTTAATCACACACGCTCCATTGATCTATCACAAACATCGAGTCACCCTTTGCCACCTTTTCTTAGAGCCAAATTAGTGTGCCGGTTAACCACACACGCTCCACTAACGTCTTAGTAAGAGTACAAAGTGAAATTTCATGGAATAACATCAAATTCACATTTTTCCTAAAGTAACTAAGATTGGGATTTTATTTTATAAAAACATTTAGTTACTTTATAAATCATTATACTTTTAATGAGGAAAGAGTTGTCATATCCTACCCGTTCGGTTAATGACCCTCCACCAATCAAGGAAGGGGTGGATGAGAGTAGACACCCATTAAACGACCATTTTATAGGCCATAACCTTATACCCACCTTATAGATCGGTTTTGTGAATGAGGCCTACTAACGGTAAGACTAGCATTTGTCTTATACATATATAATAATTATTCTTATAATATTATAATAGTATAGGGTAAATTTGAAACTTGTAAAAGTCTAAGGTTTGGAATTTATTTATTTCAAAATTAAACTTTTAATCCGAAAAAATTAAATTCCAAAACTTGAGGGCAAGTTTTTAAACATTTCAAAACTACCTAGATCAAAATTCAAGTAATAATAATTAAACAATTAATTGGTGATTATCTAATTTTGACCTAATCCAATTTCATGCAAGATAATTGTTCAAATAATTCAAATAATTAAGGTTTATCAAATAAGGAAATAATTATCTAATTAAATGATAAAAAAAATCTTTTATTTTGACTAAGATAATTACATGGAATCAATAAAAATCGGATTTTATTAATTAAAAACAATCTTGGTAATTATCCTAAGTCAAAAATAAGCCAAAATCCCGAGATTTGCACTCTGACTCACCACCATGTCGTGGCAATCTATGCCACGTCGTGGTCACCCGCCAGAAGCAAAAAACGAAAAAACCTTTTCTTTAAATGATTAATCTATGCATCAAATACAAAAGAAAACCAACCAAGGCTCTGATACCACTGATGGGCTTTGAGCAAAAGAACATCCTATGTGCACATGCAAAACCCTAAAGCTTTGGATCTAGGTTTCTCTATTGTACATGAAAATTTATCCAAAGCTTGAAACCCTATTCTAGCATACTATTAAAAATGAGATCTACAATAAAACTAGTTTAGATGATACCTTTCAATAGTTGCAAGAATCTTTGATCTTCAAGAAGCTTATTGTCACAACCTTTAATGACTCACAAACACCACAAGCAAGAAGATTATCTATAAGAGAGATGGAGAAGCACAATTTCAGCTATAGTAACTCTAGGGTTTCTTGGTGTAGCCGAAACTGAAGCCCTGGGGTCCCTTATATAGTTGAGCTGCTAGGGTTTCAGTAAAAACCAAATTGGATGACTTAGGCCCTAAGAGGCTAAAGAACCTTCTGGAATAAGGCCTCATTGGACGAAATTAGAGTGGGCTTCCACTCCTAATTTCGTCCCCCTTATGTCCATGAGGGCTCACAGCCCAAAATCAACTATCTTATAATTGACAGTTCTAGTCCCCCTTATTTAATTAATCTCTTTTAGCCACAAATTTAATTCTTAACTAATTCTTGACCAATATTAATTAAACTATATGATTTCTATTTAATATATTATTCATATAATATATTAATAAAGCATGATAACCTTTCTCTCTCTCTCTCTCTCTCTCCGTAAATCATCCTGTTAAGTTGCTTTGGTGAAGGCAACCCAAAAGGACCATGCACAATCGGGTCAAGTACATACCAAATATAGTTACGGGCTTAGACACTAATCCAACATATATGTCAAAGCCAGTGGGAGTATAGTTAGTTTTCTCATATTTTATGTGGACAACATACTGCTCATAGGAAACGATGTCCCAACCTTGCAGGAGGTTAAGTCCTTGCTTGGGAAGTGCTACGTTATGATGGACCTCAGTGAAGCTGCTTATCTTCTTGGGATAAGGATTTTGAGAAATAGGAGTAAAATACTCATAGGACTTAGTCAAAGTACTTACTTGGATAAAGTGTTAAAACGTTTCAGCATGGAAAATTCCAAGAAGGGGGAGTTACCAATCCAAATCAATACCAAGTTGAGTAAGACTCAAAGCCCAAGTACCGATGCCGAGATAGCAGAGATATGCAGAGTAACTTTTGCTTCCGCAGTTGGACCGCAGTAAAGAATATTCTTAAGTACCTTAAGATGACTAAGGAATGGTTTCTTATCCTCGGTGGGAATGATGACTTGAGAGTGCGAGGGTATAGTGAAGCTAGTTTTCAGACTGACCGGGATAATTTCCGCTCACAGTCAGCCTGGGTCTTTACCCTGAATGGAGAAGTAGTGACTTGGAAAAGTTCCAAGCAGGAGACCGTAGCTGATTCAACGTGCGAATTAGAGTACATAGCAGCGAGCGAAGCGTCAAAGGAGACAATATGGCTAAAGAACTTCATCGAAGACCTTGGAGTTGTACCGGCCATAAAGGAGCCTATGGAGATTTTCTACGATAACGAAGGTGCGGTTGCCTTGACCAAGGAACGGAGGGATCATGGCAGATCTAGGCATATCGACAGAAAATATCGTTTTATTAGACATCAGGTTGAAGTGGGACTCCTCGTAGTAAAGAGGGTATCGTCAAAAGAGAACCCAGCAGATCCCCTTACGAAGGGACTGAGCAGGGTTAAGCACTTGCAGCACGCTAGGAGCATTGGGCTGAAGGACGATATTAGTTTTAGTGATTAGATAGCCTTAGAAACTTGTAATAGATAAATTGTAATTGGCATTTTGATGATTAAATAAAGGTGTTTTATTTATAAGTAATGTTACTGTCTTATGTCAATTATTTACTATTTTTCACTTTGCATGTTTTGATTTCCTAAATGATAAGATTATTTATACTATCCACAGTCGATCATACGTTGGAAGTAAGTATGAAAGAAGATTGTCATGAATTGGCTTGTAGATTGTCTAAGCGTTTAGACATATCAAAAGTTTGTTGCAACATTCATGAGTACTTATGAAACATGATTTGAGTATTGGATTAAACCCACACTCACATGAATCACTTCATGGAATTCAATCACGAGTGATTGTGAGATGATAATATCATATAGTCTTTAAACCTAGATATATGAGTTGTTGTTTACGAGTTGGTTGTGCATTGATAATGCGTAAACACATCAGTAACTTGATGTTACAAAACACATTGTTGTGTATGATTTGATGAGTAAATTTTACAAGAATATAAGTCGAAGTTTATCTGTTCCTTTTATCCTATGAGGCTAAAAGTGATATCTTGGGCCCCTCGATGATTTTGTTTTGACTTATGTGTCAGACCCAGTCATGACTGAATTGATGTGTTCAATTAAGTTCTATGTCAGACAAATTTGAGATCAAGAAACAAACAACTGGACAATATGTATGACTATGTTCCATGTAATCGTTCACACGATATCTTGAGAACGGAGGACTATACGATCCCTTATCCAAGGGACGTGTAAGAGTTCAACAACAGCTTTTGAGAGCTACGATTGCTAATCGGATTTTGAAGTCGTACTTGCATTTTAGTTATTAGACTTATCCAAGTTGGAGACTGTTGGATTAGGTGTCTAAGCTCATAACTATATTTGGTATGTACTTGACCCGGTTGTAGCATGGTCCTTTTGGGTTGGCTTCACCAGAGCAACTTGACTGGATAAATAATGGAAAAAGAGGTTATTATGGTTTATTAATATATTAGATGAATAATATACTAACGGAGAAGTCATATTATTTAATTAACATTGGTCAAGAATTAATTTAGAATTAATTTTGTGGTCAAAAGAGGTTAATTGAATTAAGGGGACTGAAGTTGTAATTATAAGGTAATTGTATTTTGGGCTGAGGAACCCTATGGAAAGGGGTTGGACGAAATCTTATGGGAGCCCATAAGGATTTCGTCCAAGGGCTAGTTTCTGGAAAATTCTTATGGGTTGCTTAGAGCCTAAGCAACCAGATGAGGTCTTTGACTGAAACCCTAATTCCTCACCTATATAAAGGGTCCCTAGGCTTCACAATTTCGGCTACCACTTGAACCGTAGAGATCATAGAGCCGATTTTAAGTTGTCCCCCTCTTTCTCTCCAAGATCATCCAATTTGCTTTGGTGTTTGTGATTCATTAGAGGCATCGCATTTGAGGTGCTAGGTTTACAAAAGCTCAAGATCATCAAGCTACAATCAAAGGTAACATTCTTACTAGTTTATTTATGTTGATTTCGATTTTGATATGCTAGATCTAGGGTTTATGAGCTTTGGATAATTGTTGCATGTACAAATAGAAAAACCTAGATCCAAAGCTTTAGGGTTTGCATGTGTACCATATAATTTATGTTTTGCTCATAACCCAACAATTTTTTCTATGTATCCTCCTACGATTTTTAGATGATGACAAGTGGAATAAAATTTTATTAATTTTATTAAATATGACAAGTGTTATAATCTTAACTGTGTAGAAAAATAATAGAAAAAATAGGATGCTATTTGATTTCTATCCGTACATTTAGAATAACCGGTTTTGATATTTATAGATGTTGGAAATTTTATTTTTTTGGCATTTATGATCGAGTATTTTATGAAAGTTCGAAAATAATTGGTATTCTTACTAAAATTTTGTCATAGAAATTGTAGGAAATTGAAATATGAAATGTTAAAAGATAGGGTAAGTGTCACTATAACCCAATCAACTATTGTCATTTATCCGATTTGGTCACTAAATGTTTTTTTTGTTGCACAATAGGTCATTAAACTTACAGCTTACTTGTCTATTAAATCACTTTTGTTAGTTTTTAACATATCCTCGGTTAATCGGTTATTACAAATTACACGAATGGTCCTTATGATTTCAATTTCTTTCGTGATTGGTCTCACACCAGCACAGTTCATCACCAACATCACCACTGTTCAATTCCGGCAATCATCACCCCTTACCTCGGGCAACCCCTTTAACCATTATTCTAACATACGATCACTCATAAAACAATCGATTTTAATTTTTATAAAAAAATAATTTCAGCAAGTTTCAATTTTAAAGAATGCATTTTTTTTAAAAAAAATGTTTAGAATCAACCTTGAATGAAAGAGTAACAATGTTTATTTGCTAAATAAGAAATTAATTACCAATAAGATATTTGTAATTTAACTTTTTCTTAAAGAGAATGCATTAATACTCCTTACCTTCACAAAGTATATATACATGACATGTTTATTTGAATTGGATTATCTGAAATTGTTACACCATGCAACACTAAATGCAGTTCACTAACTACCAACATATACATTTTTATTTGCGATTAAAAATCTCATATTAAAAACTAATCATTTTTATGCAATTATTTCACTAAATAATATTAAATGCAGTTTGCAAACTTCTACGATTAGTGATCTAGCATATTTTTAGTCGATTTAAAGGGATTTAAGTGGTTGAAATTTCTACCAAATGTATCATATTTTTACTTAAAATTGACTGGTAAACTAAACTCTAAATCAAAGATCATAGCGGTTACTCGAGATGAACGTTGGTGGGTGCCAAAAGTGAACGGTGGTGGTGTAGGTGATGAATGATATTGGTAAAGGACCAACCACAAAAGAAATTGAAACCATAGGAACCATATATTCTTATTAATTTTGATAACCTGTTAACAAAGGATCTGTTAAAACCTAACGAAAATGACTTAATAGACATGTAAATTATAAGTTTAATGACCTATTAAGCAAAAAAAATACTTTAATGACCAAATCGTATAAATAACAATAGTTGTTTGGACTATAGTGACATTTACTCTAACAGATAAAAGATAATATAGGATAAAATACATTTGGAGGCTAAAATTTATAGAAAATGATTAATATTACAACTATTTTTATAAAAAATTTACAATTTATGAGATGTCAACTAAAAACAAAAAATAGTTGAGAGTTGTTTCATACTATTAAGTTATTCATAAAGTCTTCCACTACGAGAATTAAATGCATGAAGTCGTTATGGGTTCATCATAATTCGCCATAACCAATGCATGTTATGACCAAAGAAAAAAATAATTTAAAAGCAATAGCAATAAATATGTTCAACCATCCTCCACCACCATAACCCCCACCGTCACCACCACTATCATCATTTCTGACATCATTCGACCCCACCACAGTCACCTCCGTTGCTTATACCACCGCCACCTCTTCTACCACCAACTATCATAATCATTTATAATTACTCAAACTATGAACAAACATATATGTATAATCATTTATGATTACGCATATATGTATAAATATGTATAATCCTATATGATTATATCTCTCTGCCTTATAATCATTTATGATTAGGTATACGTTGTTGTTGCCATTACGCTGGAGCATTAGAGCGGCAAATGAGACATATGTGGTTGAGGTTGAATCTCAAGATCACTACTTTTTTTTAATCTCAAGTGAACCCCCTATATATATATATATATATATATATATATATATATATATATATATATATATATATATATATATATATAGGGTTAGGTTATTTTGTTTTCACTATCTATTGTGTGCATGTATGACTGATTCTGGCCCAATCATTTTAGTTATTTTAAGAAAGTAATTAATGCATATTACATGTTGAAGATATAATGAATATTAATTACATCTTCAGCATTTAATATGCATTAATTACTTTCTTAAAATAACTAAAATGATTGGTCCAGAATCAGTCATACATGCATACAATAGATAGTGAAAACATTTAAACCTAACTCTCTCTCTCTCTCTATATATATATATATATATATATATATATATATATATATATATATATATATATATATATATATATATAGACACTAGGTGTAAGACTCATGTATTACATGAGTTTATTTAAAAAATAGAATATGAAATTTTAACAATTTGAAAATTTTGAATTTATAAGAAAAATGAGAAATTTTTTGAATTTTTAAAATTAATGAGGGTTTAATGTATTGAATACATTATATATATAAACCCTTTCTAATAAATACCTTACATATATATTACCTTACATATTAAATGTGTAATTTTAATTTAATAAAATGAAAAATACAATAAAATAACAAGTGGAAAATAGAAAATTCAAAAAAATCTAAAAATTGACATGTTTCCAAATGAAGGAGAAGAGGACATGTGACAAAAAGTTCTTTATTTATTAGAAGGAGATAGAGAGAGAGAGAGAGGTAGGTTCAAATGTTTCTATATCTATTGTATGTTAGAATGCACCAATAAGAATTTAATAAAAATTATATGTATATTAAATGATATCCATACTTATAATTCAATTTTTTGGAAATTAATTATATTCATCATTAATGTCAACAATAATATTCTTTCATAATGAATTTGTATCCACAAGAATGAGAGTGTATTCTAGCAGAATGAGAGAGTATTCTAGTTAAATACATTCTTGTTCTTCATATTCTATGCAACTTTATTGTATTTTAAGTGAGTGAGTAATTAAAAAAAAAAACAAAATCATACAAAAAAACATAGATGCGAATTCATTCTGAAAAATGTTATTGCTGACATTAATGACGAATTTAATTAGTTTCCATAAAAAAAGAATTACAATTATAGATATCATTTAATATATATATATATATATATATATATATATATATATATATATATATATATATATATATATATATATATATATATATATTGTGACAACCCGAAGTTCATTCCGTTATCGTAACCCGGTTCCATTAATAAAGTCGTTACGTTCCAAAAATTTCCGTTAACATTGTTTTAATTTAATTTATTTGCGACTTCTATTTAAATTTCATAAGTGTTGGGATACATTTTAATTCACTAAAATATTTTCTATTTTCATTTAGAAAATATTTAGTTTCATCTAAGTCGTAATTACGGTAAATTAATCGGGTGCGACCAAAAGCTTCGTCTAGCGTCAGTATCGGGTAGAATTCCACCCTGTCCCAAACTTTGAACATATATAAAGTTGAGAGAGCCTCATTTGAAGCCTTTCCACTCTCTCTCTACTTTCTCTCTCTACTCTCTCTCTCTCTCTCTCTAAAACTCGAAATCAAGCCAAAATCATCCAAAACAAGCTCCAAATCATCAAGGTAACTATCCTAGCTCCTAGTATAACACCTTTGGCCTTCAAATTCGTGAAAAATATGAGGAATAGGACCATCAACATGTGTTTATGGTCCTAGAACCTCCTTAGGCCGTGAACACATGTTATGGGGGGGGGGGGGGGGTTGAGCCTTAAAACCCTTCCAAACCTCATTTGGAGCCTAGATATGACCCAAGGACTTGCTTGCATGGACTTGGAACACCTTGAACTCATCATTTGGGACATAAGCATGAGTTTACGGCCCAAGCACACGCTTGGACCGTAAACACCTATTCTTGGGGAGTAAACTCAATTTAAGGTGTTAGTATGCCCCTAAAAACCTCCAACAAGATTCCATGAGAGTATAGAACCCTATAATCCTTCAAGAAATGCACCAAAACTTACACAAATGGGACAATCTTGAGTTTACGGTCCAAGAACATTCTTAGAATGTAAACTCGTGTTTAAGGTAGTAAACTCGTGTTTAAGGTAGTAAACTTCCGAAGAACATCTTCATAGACCGTAAACTCTTATCCAAGGTCATTTAGAGTCCCAATCACTTCCTAAGCCATGGAATCAACCCTAGAACCTTCCTGTGTGCATTGTATGACCATTTGGCATCCAAGAACCCACCACCCATGAGTTTACGGCCGTAAATTCATGGGGATATGGTCAATGGACCGTGAACTCCTCAAGGATTTTACTCTTGAAGAGTAAACTCCATATCTAGGTCCTACACATCCATAGATGCCACCCGGGTCACTCTGAACACTTGAATTGAAGTGTTTTTACGCCTCAAAGTGTATAATCATATCTAATTAGTGATTTAAAGTCTAATTAGATACATTTGTATCTCATGTCATATTTCATAGGAACCTCGCGCGTTATCAAGCCCCGATCTGACACTTAGCTTTCCAGACGACACGTTCCTCGACTGGTGAGTTCATACCCGTACGCTTTTTCTATGTTTTTCAATGTTTTCAGGGGGGGAATACAAGCAAACTATAAATGTTTTCAAAAACTAAAACTAATGTATTTCTATAAATATCTGGCTAACATTTAGATATTTTTACCTCTTATGTATTATGTTGAGCATAAGGGATGTTTTATCGATTATAACTACATGGATTTCAGTAAAGGAAACAATCAAATCAATCAAATTATTATGGGAATAATTTGGGATCTTTAGTTCTTGTTTAATGAGCTCATATTTATGTAAAGTTATTAGATAAACTATCTCTGTTTTAGTTTATCTTTGTTTAATTTAGAGTATATTACCAGATAATTCTATTATACTTGATTGTTTTCACTGTATTATGTTTCAAAACGATTAGTATGTTTGATAACGTTTGAAAACACTGTGAATAATTCAATACTAGCTTGTGAGATTCATCATTACCCTTTGGGTTATCAGTAAATCCTCCCCGGAAGTGTAACCACAGTCTCCTAGAGGGAGAGCGTGGAATTTGTGAATAGATCTATTCGGGACTGACAACCCCACACCTAAACTGCTAGCTACAGTTAGGCGGGCACACCTGGGGTGACAAATTTTGGATATCGTCCGACGTCTGAAGAACGTCAAGGAGGTCTCGGTGTCGCATCAGCATGGTTACCCGACTCACAATACGTATTAATATAAGTTTATTCACGGATTTGATTTTATATCTATCTTCTATCTATAGTTCTTGTATCTAGTACGGGATGATAGTCCCATGGTTTTGAATCTATATCTATTACGGGATTATAATCCCATGGTTTTCAGTCTATATCTAGTACGGGATGATAGTCCCATGGTTTTTAATCTATATCTAGTACGGGATGGTAGTCCCATGGTTTTCAATCTATATCTATCTATAGTTTCGTGTATATCAAACTATCTTATATCTAGTACGGGATGGTAGTCCCAGGGTTTTGATTTTATATCTATTAGTAATCCCATGACTTTCAACCTATAGTCTTTGTGTATCAAGGTTATCTTATATCTAGTACGGGATAGTAATCCCATGATTTACAATATATAGTTTTATGTATTAAACTATACACTGTGGTATTCAACTAAACTTTACTTTTAGGAAAATAAGGGTTTTTCCTGGGATAACTGAACTGTATTTAACTAGATCGTGTAACTAATGGATAACTAAACTATACTTATAAGAAAATATGGGATTTTCTTGGATATCAAACTTTTCGGAGAACCAAAGGAAACTTGTACATTTTTCAGAAAACAAACATCTTATGAACTCACCAGCTTTATGTTGATTTTCAAACTGCTTGTATTCTCAGGTCCACGTTAGACAGGTACCCAACGATCCTTTTGGCGAAGACGGAGTACGTAGAAGACACGTCTGTACTTTTGTTCATATGATATATATGTATAACACTTGTAACACTTTGATTTCAAACAAATGTAATAATTCTATGTAATGTAATGCTTTGTGTTTACTATGCTTACTATGTACATTGGATTTAATACTCAACGTGGAGTCCGCCCCGGAAACGTTTCCGCCTTTGGTTTTGGGGTGTGACATATATATATATATATATATATATATATATATATATATATATATATAATTATGAAAATTATTTAATATCTATCTTTATTTAATTAAATAATTATTTAATTTTACCAATCCCGTATCTGAATCTAATTTAAAAGGAAGCCAACCCCATATTTTCTTAATTTAATACTCAAGATTATTACTTTTTGGTATATTATTAAAATCAAGATTGATAGTTAACTAATCATTACTTATTTAATTTTAAATAATACTAATATTACTTTTACTTTCTATTAATGAGATTAATTAACAAAAATCAACAACTTTCTTAATGATTTAGCCAAAAATTAGCGTTGTCATACACACACACACACACACACACATATATATATATATATATATATATATATATATATATATATATATATATATATATAGGGCTAGGTTATAATGTGGATGACCAATTATTGTGTGGACGTGTGGACAATGCTCTTCTATGAGAATTACTAAAAGAATAAGTTGTTTACTAATGTAAATACGTTCAACCTCACTTAATTATTGTCATTTTCATGCATTCTTACTAATTGTTATTCGTTTTTGTTATCATGCATCGTTTTTCACTCATTTTCATTCTTAAAGAATACAAGTCAATAAAAATCCTGACAACATTATGACAAAATGAGAATAATAATTATAATAAATTATAATAACCTTATAGACGATTTAATTGGAGACAATGCGTGATAATGACAATAGTTATGTAAGATTGAACGTATTTACACTATCAAACAATATGTTTTCTTTGTCATTCTCACAGAATAACATTGTCCACACGTTCGCACAATAGATGTCAATCCACATTTGAACCTAGCTTTATATATATATATATATATATATATATATATATATATATATATATATATATATATATATATATATATATATATCATAAATACTTATAAAGCTAGCATTTTTTCTTGAATCTCATGTATTTGATGCCCCCATGTTTTAACTTCCTCAAACCACATTCATTTGAAACCCTATTTTATAACTAATGCAACTCAAAAGTTTTCTTAATTATGATTTAACACTTAAAAGTTTTATAACTTATATTATGTTTAATTAGCATTTAGTGAAAATTTTACTATAAAAAAGTCAATCTTTTGGGAAGACATGTATACGAATCATATACAAATTTCAGAAAGAAAAAAAACTTAAAGGTTTTTGTGTTGGGTTGAGATCTTATGACCACATTTGGAGATATGCTATTATATTATAGCTGTTAATTTGTAAGTTTGTTATACTAATTCGGTTTTATATTTTCTTCGTTTTTGGTTTATTGTAATACAGTCGTTGTATATTGTGGTTTAATCGTTAATATATTGATCATATGTTATATAGAGTGATGTCGAAAATATTTAATTAAATATTTTAAATATGTTCCATTCATGCACTATTTATCTGTATTGCCTTTACACCCACATTTTGTAAAAATGGTTGCCATGAAATTAAATTATATCATAATAACATTCTATGAGAACGCTTTTATATGACAAATGACAAATAATATTACAAATTTGGTAATTCTCACAAAATATAGGTTACATGTCAAAGAAAAGATCAAACAACAATATGAGGATCAAACAAACAATCAATTATAAACAAATAAAAACAACACATTTTTGTTCTTCATTTATTACATATCAAATGTAAATAGTTATTAATCAAATTAAACTTCATTTTTTTCTTAAAAAATGTACTGTTACTTTAATTGTAAATGAAAATATAAATAGTTATTAATCAAATTAAACTTCATTTTTTTTCTTAAAAAATGTACTGTTACTTTAATTGTAAATGAAGTGTTAACTTGTCAACCCAAAAAGAATGCCAAACAAACACAAATCACAATTGATAATTAACCTCTTAAGACTGATACATATATTATATGTAATTAATATAATATGATAATAACTTAGTAGATACCAACAAAACAATACAACATAAAAAATTTGACGAACAATCAGAGGCTACTTGAATCGCTTCACAAAGACCTTATCTCTAAATATTATTAATAGAGAACCCTTAATTCACCAATAAAGCAATTACGACTCTTGATTGTATTTCAATCATAGTTTTCTACCATTAGATCAAATTGATGACATCATCTTTCCCAAATAGAATTCAAACACAATTACATTTAATTATATAATCTTTAAATTTAACAATTATGTTATCAATTGAAACATATCATTCTATTTATAAAGAATATATCAATTTCTATAATTAATATTGTTTCTAATTTAACTCCCTTATTTATAACTTTTGGCTTCAAAATTTAAATCCGTTTTTTTAATAACTTTTTAAATAAACATATCATTAATTTGGTTATTAACCTATAAAATCTAATCTAATCAAATTACATCTGCAAAATATTTGAGAGTCAAAATTAAAGTCACTATCATTCATAAATTATCTCACAGAATATCCCACATAAAATGAATCGATTTGAGATAATGATTTGAATTTTAAAACTCATAAAATAAACAAGTCAATTAATTTGTAAATTTGAATCAATATAACTGATTTCTTTCTTTTTTTTTCTCTAGATTAATAGCCGGAAATCTCGAAGATGATATCTTAGGATCCCATTTTTTATAGAAGATAATGATTTGATTATTCAAAAACACCTTATAAATACGATTACATTGAAGTTGTTATTCTTACGATTTTGGATTGAGTCATACAATTTACAGTGTTCTTCTTTAGCGATTTTCTTCTTCAAAACTTTTTTCTATGTTTTTTCTTTACTTTGTTCTCCTTCTCATTCTCTAATTTCTTGCATTTACTCTCTCTTCTTATTACATGTTATTACTGTATTCCTGTTGAGGGGTAATGAAAAAAAATTAATCAATCTACTTTAAACATATTAGTTTCATTTATATCGAAATATTATTACAAAAGAACCCTTAATTCGCCAATGAAGCAATCAGGACCCTTGATTGTATTTCAATCATATGTTTTCCACCCTTAGATCAAATTGTTGACATCATCTTCCCCAAATAAAAATCAAACACAATTACATTTAATTATAGAATCTTTAAATTTAGCAATTATGTTATCAATTGAAGCATATCATTTTATTTATATACGAGATATCAGATTTTATAATTAATATTGTTTCTAATTTAACTCCCTTATTTATAGTTTTTGGCTTCAAAATTCAAACCAGTTTAGTTTTTTTTTTTTTTTTTTTTGAAAAAACTCATTAAATAAGCATATCAATTCGGCTATTAACCTACAAAAGCTAATCTAATCCCATTAATCAGCAAAATATTTGTTAGTCAAAATTAAAATTAGTATTATACATAATTTACTTCCCAATATATCCCACGTAAAATGAATCAATTTGAGATAACAGTTTGAATTTAAAAACTTATTAAATAAGCAAGTTAATTAATTTGAAATTTTGAATCAATATAACCGATATCTTTTTTTTAGATGAATAATCGAAAATTTCTAAATTGATATCTTAAGATCCCAATTTTTTGGAAGATAATGATTTTTTTATTCAAAAATACTATATATATATATATATATATATATATATATATATATATATATATATATATATATATATATATATATATATATAGAGAGAGAGAGAGAGAGAGAAAGAGAGAGAATTATATTGAATTTTTTATTCTTAGGATTTTGGATTGAGTCGTACGATTTATAATGCTTTTTTTTCAATGGTCTTCTTCTCCATTTCTTTTTTACAGGTTCTTTTTTTACTCTGTCTCCTTCTTCATCTCTAATTTCATGCATTTACTATGTTCTTATTACATGTTATTACTATATTCTTGTTGAGATGTCATAAAAGAATTAATCAATCTACTAGAGGAAAGATACATGTTAACATTTTGAATTTGTATTGTCCTCCAGAAACCAACCGTACGCGTAGTCTCAAAGACAATTCCCACATATCTTAATTGGTCTTAGCATTCCCCTAAATTCAGCTACAAGAAGTCATGGTTACACTTATTGAATCAATCCTCTAAACTGAAATTCATTTGTTAGTTAGATGCAGTGACTAAAATGCAAGATTTGTGAAAATTCATTATTATTTATTAGTATTAACCTTTAGCAAATTATGAAACTAATATTATATTTTTTTTCATAACAAGGCTTTTTTTTATAATAATTTTGTTGACCGGAAGATATGTATATCTGATTAGGTGTAGCCTGAAACATCATATTTTAATTCTTATAATGAAAAAATATTTTAGAAATTGACCAAATTACAATGTCTGAGTTTGATGTTTATGGCTATGGCAATGCACTTTAATTGTAATGTTTATCAAATTTCTTTACAAAATTTAACATTGCCGGTACATATAACAACTTATTGTTGTTTTTGGTTTTACATGACCAATATGAAAAGTGCCATATGAGCCTTCATGCGGGTTTGTATACCGAACAAAGTAAATTCATAAAGCTACTACACAACTTGTTTTAATCAATGAGTCACATCATGTTGTGATAAAAAAATATTACGTAAATCATTTATGTTAAAAATTACTGTATTAAAACACCAAATTGCTCTAATATAAATATTAAATATTTTTATTTAATAAATTTGGTTCAAAAACTCTAAATGAATCTAACTAACATTTTTTATTACAATTTCACCTAAAACAATACCATCTATCAATGTGATGTGTATTTAATTTATATTATTCACGTTTAACGCGGGTCATAATCTAGTTTTATATTAAAGTGAAGGTTTATAAGATTAGCTTGACATTTAATACCATTATAATAATGCAAAATAAGGAACATTATCACCGTAACCAAAAATCCGACGAATACTTAATTTAAACTTCAAAATAGAGACTATACATATTAATGAAAACAAACATTTGAAGGATTTTGTTTACACTTAGAGAAATCGATGTGCATTAGGATTGGACACCGTTAGAGTTAATGTATGTATTTTATGTATCTAAATTCCAGGTTCAATTGCTTATCTAGATTAAACAATTGCCCTCAAATTGGGGCAGAGATGTGGTTAAATGGAAAATGTAGTGAGAGGGGGGGGGGACTGAAATGGCTGGTGCTTGTTGTTATGAGGAGATCTTGATTGCCACACATTGTAGGTGTTCGATGTAGGGATGAAGATGATGCCAGAAGATTGATGATGGTCAACATGATCACGATGATTATCGTTGGCCTCGACTTTAGAGTTTTAATAGGTAAATAGAAAACGAATCCTAAAATATAGGGATATCAATGGGTAATTTTTTCTATTAATTAATATATGTAATATTACTAATTTACCCTTATTAATTTAATTAATTGTAACACCTGTTTTCCAAAATAGATCAGTTGAGGACTCAAAGGGATCAAATGTAAGGTTTTTGGGAAAAAAACCTTGAGCCACAACGTGGAGAATGGAGTGCCACGACGTGGCATACCAATTTCAAGACCATGTGTTTTGGATGGCCGCCACAATGTGGGAAGGGGAAGGCCACGACGTGGAAGCTGTTGCAGCGTAAACCCATTATCTTTTAGGGTTTCTTCCATATTTAAGCACTTAAACTCAAGGTTTAGGGTATTCTATTCAGCCACTAACCACTCTATACGAAACCCTACCCTCCATTCATGATTGAAGGCTTGATCTCTTGATTTAGAGCTTATTCGTTGGATTTTAGTGAATCTTTGGGAAATGAGAGGTTTATCTTGGTGCAAGGGAACAAGGAGTAAGCTTGGATCTAACATACTCTTCAGATTTTTGAGTTGTTGGAGGTATAAATCCACGATTTGGAACTTCTTCTTCTAGATTCAAGTTTGAGGTCATGTTTAGGTGGTTTTGGTCCCTTCCATGGATGCTCTTGGAGTTTGAGGAACTCTAGAGCTTGGTAGGGCTTCTTTATGTGTAACACCCATTTTTCCAGGATGGGTCAGATACGGGCTTTGAGGGATCAAAGGAAAGATTTTTTGGGAAAATCGATTGCCACGACGTGGTGAATGGAGCACCACGACATGGCGTGCCTAATGTAAGCATACGAGATTAAAGTTTCACCATAACATGGCAAGAGGAAGGCTAAAGGGTGGCAACTGATGCAGCCCAAGCCCATGATTTTTAGGATCTTCTCCATATTTAAACACCTAATCTAAAGGATTAGGGCATCCTCTTCAACCTCTAACCCCTCTTCCATGAAACCCTAGCCTCCATTCCTGATTGAAGGATTGAATTCTTGATTTAGAGTTTTTTCTTTGGATTTTATATGAAGCTTAAGGAAAGGAGAAGTTCATCTTGGTGTAAGGGGTCAAGGCATGAACTTGGATCCAATATCTTATTTAAAATTTTGAGTGATTGTAGGTATAAAGCTCTCATCTTGGCTTATGCTTTCTTGATGCAAGTTTGAGTCCATTTGTAAGATTTTTGGTCCCTTCCTTGGATGCTCTTGGAGTTTGAAGAACTCCAAAGCTTATGATAGCTTTTCTAGGTTATTAGACTTCTGTTGAATAAGAAAAAGGACCATGTTTGATGTATCTTTGGTTCATGCTCAAGTTTTGGCCCCATTAAGGACTTGATGGAGTTAGGTTTGTAGATCTTGCATTAGAATGGAGTCCTAATGGATAAAGTCAGAAACTCAATCCATTAAGTCATTGAAAAGAAGTAGATCTGAATTTTTGGGCTTAAAACTGTAAGGATTAAGCACTTAATGAAGAATTTGGCATTCTACCAAATCCCACGACATGGCCAAGGGATTGCCACATCGTGGTGGTGCTCAGATGCTCGATTGTATTGTCCATAGCTGACCATGATGTGGCCAAGAGATGCCATGACGTGAAGGTTCTCTGCTTTGTGACTATTTTGTCCTGGTATTTCTATGACATGGTCAAGAGGTCCCCACATCATGGTGAGCATTGACTTTTTTTACCGTCTACTTTTGTTGATCGTTGACCGTGACTTTTTACTATTTTGACTTTGGGATCAAACTTGGAGGATTTGGGTTTGTTGATTTAGTATTTATCTCTTTTGGTATTAGTCAATTCATGGGATCAAGCAATTCATGGTGCGAGGGTGTTGTTGTGTTTCTTTAGTTCTTTAGTTTAGGTGAGTTTCCCATTATATTATGTTTTACAGTTTATATCCTTGTATGTTAGGATATAGGAGTAGTGATATGTTGGTTAGAGTACCAATAGGATGGTGATCGTCTAATGGAGTGCCCTAGGGGCTATATGTAGTCACGTAGGATAGCCTGAGAACTCTTGATCTAGACTTTATTGCCTGATCCTTGTTTGGTTATGGCTCTAGAGTGGGATCACCTATTCGAATATCTATCTCGCCTCTTGTTACATATAGTTATGTATTCCTTGGAGACCTTCCGGTAGCAGCATTGTGTGTTGTATGAGGTCTAGTATGCGGTAGTGAGCCATTAGACAGGTAGGCTAGTGTAGATAGTTTCATGTGTTTATGTGTTTACTTGATTGCTTGTTTGTTACATATTTCAACATATTGCAGTGGGGTGGGTTGAGGTGGTCATGCTTTTTGT
This sequence comes from Lactuca sativa, assembly GCF_002870075.4. Lineage (NCBI taxonomy): Eukaryota > Viridiplantae > Streptophyta > Magnoliopsida > Asterales > Asteraceae > Lactuca > Lactuca sativa. Next base: position 73,271,037 of record NC_056629.2, read on the forward strand.
TGTAGGCCAACATACTGAGGCAGGTCAACGTTGTGTTGTAGGACAGTGATGGGTCAGCTGTATGTTGAGAGAGTGAGAGAGAGAAAGAAAGAAAGAAATAGAGAGGGGTCCAAGTGAACTATAGGCCTTACAAGGTAGGCTAATCAGACTGAAGGCTCGTGTGTGTGCATGCATTATATGTATATTGTGGCATGTGGTATTTTGGGGGAACTTACTAAGCTTTGGCTTACAATTGCAGATTAAATGTTTTTCAGGTACTAGTGGTGATCATGGGAAGGTGAAGGCGTGATTATACACATTCATCAGCAACCATGGGGATTCCGCATTGACTACATTTCTCTGATTTTCAAGAAAATGTATCTTGGACCAAATGGATTTCTTAACTTGGATTTTATAAACATGATGTTTTACCTTAATTAAAATGAAATTTTTTGTTGTGAAAATGGGACATTACAAGTTGGTATAATAACCCTGGTTTGAGGAATTTGGAGGAACACTGGTGTGATTCCAAACTCAAAATATGATCTGAGAATCTTTAAAAAACATTTTTGAAAAAAGAAATTTTAATAAATAGGTTGGTTTAGAGATATGGGCTTGGTCTCTTGTCATGTTCTTCTTTGATTGTTGGCTTGGGATCATAAACATGGACCTCTGGCAAGGCCTCGGTTTTATAAGGAGATGTGATGTGTATTGTAACACTTGATTCCAAGTATGAAATTATTTCCGATTTGTGTATGAGTTCTTTTTGGGCACGGCATGGTGAAGCCTCACCACGGCGTGACAATAAGCTTTTGGGGCGCATATTTTTATGGTCCACCATGGCATGGTGGCGACTGATGGAGAAAACCCTAAAGTTTAAGGGTTGAGACCTATTTAAAGATCATTAACCCCTCATAGCCTCCCTCACATCAGCCTCCATTCACCCAAATCGTTCCTTGCAAACCCTAATCACCTTCCACCATTTTTGAGCTAGTTTGGTACTCTTTTAAGCTAGAGAAGGAAGAAGGAAGAAGAAGGGAGCAAAGATCAAGAAAGCAAGTCCCCATTATTCATCTTGGCACTCTTTTGGACCTTTGTAAGTGTCCAAGACTCGATTTTTATCATTACAGGTTGTTAGATCTTGATTTTTTTCCATTTAGTTTCTTGTTCTTGAATGTTGGAATGGGTAGACCACATAAAGTTTTCAAATTTATGAATCTCCAGGTCAAGATGAGCTAGTAGTGTCTTGGATATGGATTATAATCAAGTTTTGATGTCATGATAGAGATTAGGTCATAAATCCTCATTTTGACCTAATATGGGTTCAAGACATTCATTGGACATGTATGTCTATAAGCACCAACCTTTGGGATGGTTTTGGTGTTAGAATCACTTCTGGAAAGGTTGGACTTCGAACTTTCAGGATTAGGTGCTTATTGGTTAAGCCCTTGCATTATTAAGCTTTATGGATTGGGTTTTGGACCTTTATGGGTAGTCTCAATGGATAAAGTTGGAAACTTTATCCTTCTAGATCATATTTTGGGCTAGATCTGATCTTTGGAGCTCTTGGAGTCGAAGAAAATAACTGAATGTATTAAGCTGTTGAAACTCAGGCAACCACGACGTGGTTGCAAGTCAACACGGCGTGTTGGCCGGGGTTTTCCCGACTGTTTGGATGATGGAGGAACACGTCGTGCCTAAGGGCAACATGGCATGTTGGGTCAACACGGACTATTGACTTTGACTTTTGACTTTGACTAAGTGTGAACTAAGGGGGGTATTCAAGGTATTTTGAGTTCTATCTAAGGATCTAGTTACTATTTGATGAATAGGTGACGGGTAGAGCTGATATTCGGAGTCGGGACCTATTTAGCTATTGTTCAGATTCAGAGGTAAGTTTCCTCATTGTGATTAGCGGGTCGAAGGCACCAATGCCGGCCCATGGTTTGATATTTTTGAGTATGCTAAGTTGGTTGTGTGACTCTTGCATGTGTTATATGTGTATGTTTACCGAGTGAGGCTCGATGTCGGGCTGGGCCTGATGACTATACTGTATGCTATTATATTTATGATTATCGCATGTGTTTGTATGTTTATATGATTATATGTTTGTATGTATATCGGGTGGGACCTAATAACTGACCGATCTGTATATTGAGCGGGGCTCAATGTTGGGCGGGGTCCGATGCCGGGCGGGGCCCATTATGCGTTTATTTATGTATGTATGGTATGTGATATTTTGGGGAACTCACTAAGCTTTGTACTTACAGTTTTCAGTTTATGTTTTAGGTGCTTCTGATTTTCAAGGGAAGAGCCCGAGATGATTGCAGAACACACATCACTCAATTCTGCATTTTGTGATTTACTATGATAACGATGATGTATTGATAAAATTTGATTACCTTGGTTTTATAACAATGATATGGTTTATTGTTTTTATGAATGTAAAAATAAAAGATTTTCGGGTCTTATTTTGGGACGTTACATGTACAATCAGCCAGAGCCCGAATAGGAAAGTGATTTGTATGTTTGTTGTGTAAAGAATAGCTTTTGTACACACATGTTTCTATAATATTGTTCTAGTAACATTTACAGGTTTATATTAAGACAAACTTGGCACGATTTAAAGTTGTTTTAGCTTCCCATTTGTTAGATTCAAAATCTACACCATATGCAAGAGTTTTCCCATTTACTCATTCTTTTGGTTTTCAACAAAGTCAAAGATCATGTGGTCTTGGATCTAGTCAATGGTCAATTCAGTATCATGTTTACTTTTTCCCAGCAATGAGTTACATGTGTTGACAGTTGAGCTGTTCAACATTGAAATCAGATAGTGAATGAGAGTGTGTGTATAATAGATGTGTGTGGTCAGTATATTATGCTTTGGGTGAGATTCCATCATCTTGTATAAAAGATGCAAGCAGTTTCTCCGATGGTCTAGAAAGAGAAAACAGAAGAAATAGTTGTGATTATGCTATATATTGAGATTATTAAGAGAGGAGAGCAAGGAAGACAGTGGAGGGTGGGTAGTGGGGTCTATCTAATTTATTTTTTAATTAAATTTTGATAAAAAAAATATATAAAATAACATCTAAAATAAATTAAAAAGAGCACAAATGTCATTTTATATGGGTCAAAGTTAGAATACCTTTTTTCTGACTCACATCTCCATCTCTATCATTTTTTCCTAAATCTTCATTTTCTAATAAAGAAAAATGTTTTTTTTCTTCCCTTTCATCTCTATTATATCATTTCTATATGGATCTAACATGAATAACTTGTTTAAAAGTCATGAACAAGTTCATAACTCAACTCGAAAATATGAAGAACAAGTTCGAAATTTATGAAGAAATATTTTCGAACTATATCTAGATTTTTGGTCATGAGGGTTGATACTTCATAAATTATTATATTAATTTTGATTTTTTAAGAGTATTTTCCATTGTAAATGATTAAGATGTGTTTTAAAATAATAAAATTGATATTGATATGTCAATGGAGATCATCTTTGAAAAAATGTTGGTAATACACTAGAACATGAGTAATTACAAATGCTCACACGGCATAATTCAACAATTAGTAGTATTACATTGATTTTAATTACTTTACACCATCCACATAAAAAATAGTGGTTTTGTGGAGTGTATTTTTTTTATATTTAAATAAACTTAAAATAAAGGAAACTAATTGTATATCAAGAACCGAAGAACTTTTTCAATTTGATTATTTATGGACTATAATAGTTTTGTTTTTATTGTATTATTAATTAGGTTAGAGACTAGTTTAATATATGGTTGAAGTTACACTTACAAGTAGAAAGGCAAACAGAAATCAAGTACCTAAACCTAAACACACCCGAAATGATGTTGAAATTTGAATGTTGTTAAAAAAAACCTAAATTTACTAGCAACACACATTCATTTCACCAAGTACAGTAAATATGAAAAGAAACATCATAACGACCTAAAACATTCCGTTTTCAACATCAATAGCACCGCACATGATAATTGATAAATCTAACGATCACCACTAGATTAGAGGGTTTGTGAACTTGTTTATGTAGCCCGAAGAGATCAACACCAAATTTAATTTATATTTCCCTTTTTTCCTTATGTCTTGCAGAGTACCCATGTACTCCTTACGAAAACCAATATTTAAGGGGTGTTTGGATAAATGATTTTTACCTTATTAGTTTATTCCTTATTTGATTATTGCGGTGGTAATAAACACTTTTTTAAAATGTGTTTGGATTAGCTTATTGCGGTGAGAATAAGCAATAAACAATAAACATTTTAAGTGTTTGGCAACAAAACAGCTTATATGAGTAAAATGACCAATAAACAATAAGAAATAAGCAATAAGCATTCCCCTCTTTCTTATTAAAATCAGCTTATTTAGCTTATTCTTACCGCAATAAGTTGATTTTTAAAAACTCCTATTCAAACACTTAAATTTGCTTATAACGGTAGGATTAAGCAATAAACAATAAATAACCTATTTTTTCTTTATCCAAACACCCGATAAACTTTTTTTTGCCTTAACTCCAAGATCTATGCCTCAGATCCATTGAACTCTACTTCTACCAACATTTGGTCTTGTAATTTACCTATCGTCCCAAAATGCCAATATTATCACCATTATAATCTTCAAAAATTATATCTTAATATTTTGTAATTGCACGTGTTATCCCAAATGTCAATATTTTTATCTATTTATAATCTTAGAGCATTTTTAATGGATACTTATTTTTGAATTTTAATCTATTGATTCGTCATTTATTTTTATTTAATACCATTATAATGGATTGTTTTAAACATTCAATCATTTCTATTTTTAACATATTTTATTTTTATCCCCTCAATTATATTTTAGTTTTAAATATTTTTCATTTATTTAACTACTTAATTAATTCTATCATGATTTTTCATTTATGAAATGTTTATATACTAATGTCTAATGTTAACTTTAATTTAATATATTTCGTATTTAAGTATGATATGTCTAAAGATGACTAATAAAATGTGGAGGATTTATGAACATTTAGATAGACGTGGTTCAATAAATTAAATTCATTAAAAATATTGAAAAAATTTAACCATTGGATGACTCATTTAATTAGAGGTTAAAAATATTAAAATAATAAAATTACAAAAATATTAAATAATATAATAAGTTTAGGAGATCTTAAAATAATTCTTTCTCCTCTTTTGTGTGTTTGTGGAGACAATGATCTAATACTCTTACAAAACGTTTAAGACAACTTACATCTTCTTTCTAAGAAATATATTAGGTTGAAATGATTATCTTATTAATAGTAACTATGAAATAATAATTGTTAAATTAAGTATTCAATAATCTCTATCCATACACTGCACGTTAATAAAATTAAATAGAAATATTGAGTCTGTGTTACTTTTAACTATTAATTAATTTAAAATTTACTTATTTATTATTTTGTTAAAAAAAATTTGATCATTATAATTATTTGAAATATTAACATTAGTTTGTAAAGTTATGAAATTTCAAATAACTATCGATTCTGATTTATATTTAAATATTTAGCCCCTTTTTAGCTATTTTAAATATTTTTTGATAATTTTTTAATTCTATTTGGTATTTTGATTTAGGTTTTTGATTTACCATTATATTTTAATTAACAAATTAAATATATTATATTGATAATTCAAAAGGTTTATAATTAATATGATAATATTTTATTGGGTAAATGGCACAAAAAACACTATTTTTACACAGAAATTCGATTTTGACACCGTGTTATTTTTTGTGTCAATTTTGACACTGTGTTTTCCAATTCGTTACAATTCTGACCACTTGACCGGTTAATCAGGTTACATGCTGACGTGGCATGATGACGTGGCATACTGACATGATATGCTGACGTGTCAAAATTGATTTTTTTTCCACAAAAACACTAAGTTTTCACTTTTTTTTTTGATTTTGACACTAAGTTTAATTTTTTATTTCAAATTTGACACTATGTTTTTTTTGTTCCAATCGAACATCATTTATCGAATTTTGTTCAATTTTGTCTATTTTCCATTTGAAACCGTATAAATATATTTTTTTTATTATATTTTAAACCGTATAACATATTTTTTTCGTTTAAAAGCCACATTTTTATTTAAATACAAGGTGTTTTTTTTCTTACATTCAAAGCATTAGTTATATCATGAGTATCAAACTAACCATAAGCTTCTAATAAGATGTAAAAATTTGATGGGTTGCAAACTTGATATCCAAATTTTGATCAACTACACGCCTATAAACCTTCAAACACATTTTAAAGTTGCATATTAATATAAAATACAATTTTTATATAGCTAATACATATTTATACATAAAAATATGGTTTGAGTGTAAAAAAAATGTATTTATACAAAACTATGGTTTTTAAATGAAAAAAAAAACATATTTATACGGTTTAAATGTATTAAAAAAATATTTATACGGTTTCAAATAGAAAATTATCAACATTGAACAAAATTGGAAAAAATGATGTTCGATTTGGAACAAAAAAACATAGTGTCAAAGTTGAAAGAAAAAATTAAACGTAGTGTCAAAATCGAAAAAAAAAATGAAAACTTAGTGTTTTTTGTGAGAAAAAAATTCAATTTTGACACGTCAGCATATCATGTCAGCATGTCACGTCATCAAAACTGACACGTCATCATGCCGCATCAGCATGCAACCTGGTTAACCGGTCAAGTGGTCAGAATTGTAACAAATTGGAAAACACAGTGTCCAAATTGACACAAAAAAAAAACACAGTGTCAAAATCGAATTTCTGTGTAAAAAAAGTGTTTTTTGTGTTATTTACCTATATTTTATTATTAATAACATATTTAAATTAATAACTTTTGATATATAATATAGAAAATTGAATGGGTAGAGGTTTCAATTGAATGTATTGAAATGCAAAAATATTTCCTTAATAATATAATATAAATAAATAAATAAATTTGTATAAATTGTTTATTTATAAGTGCTTACAAATATGCAAGTTTGTACAAATAAAACTTTGGTTTCAATACTCTCATCAAATAATTTTCTAGTTTGCAAGAGTTTTTTATTCTAAAAAATCTTACCCTGATATTGCAAAGTAAATTACTAATTTATACTATATGAAATATCATAAATTATAAATTTTGAATTTACAGTAAGATCAACTTGTGAAACAGAAACACCCATAGGTACATAGATAGAGTCGACTGTGAACCTGGTCCCACGAATTTATAATAGATATTTATAATTCTTATAAATTTACACATTTGATCAAATACACTCATCACATACTATCAATTTCCATTTCCTTTCGATTCTACTGTAAATGGAGGCCACCGATAAATCTCCACAGCCGTCACTCTCCTTACCATTGCGAACACGCATTGCCCTTTCCGCCATCTCCACTTTCACCGACGCAGCTTGCCGGAAAAACGGCACCGTAAACCGTCGTATCATTACCTTAGTTGACTTCAAGAGCCAGGCGACATCAAAATCAACCAACGGCGTATCATCACACGATGTCGTTGTAGATGAGACTCGTAACCTCTGGTTCCGAGTCTACGTACCTACAGAACACGCCGGTGAAGATCTCCCGGTGATGGTGTTCATGCACGGCGGCGGATTTGTCTTCCTCTCCCCCGATGCTCTTCCTTACGATGCCGTGTGCCGGCGCTTCGCAAGAAAAGTCCCGGTCGTTGTTGTTTCTGTGAACTATCGCCTTGCGCCTGAGCATCGGTATCCGGCGCAACATGATGATTGCTTCGATGTGCTGAAGTTTATTGATGATGAAGAGAACAGGTCTAAATGTTTGCCGGAAAATGCGAATCTGTTGCGTTGCTTTCTCGCTGGAGATAGCGCCGGTGGAAACTTAGCTCATCATGTTGCTCAACGAGCATGTGAATACAACTTCCGACGACTCAAGGTATATATATTAATCTTGTTTTTCCCCACTCATATATTTCGATGAACCACATTTCAATTCTTCAGCTTAATCTTTATCATGTTTGCAGGTCATCGGAGTTGTAGCAATTCAACCATTCTTTGGCGGCGAGGAGCGAACGGAATCCGAGACCCGGCTCGCCGGAACACCATTAGTTTCAGTTAAACGAACAGATTGGATGTGGAATGCATTTTTGCCAGAAGGGGAAGGGTTCAATCGGGACCACCCAATCATCAACGTTAGCGGCCCACAGGCGGTGGACGTATCGGAAATAAATTTGCCGCCGGTCATGGTGGTGGTGGCGGGGTTCGACGTCCTACGTGACTGGCAAAAAAGGTACTATGAGTGGCTGAAAAAGTCCGGGAAAGAAGTGTATTTGTTCGAGCACCCAAATATGTGCCATGCTTTCTATATCTTCCCGGAATTGCCTGAATCTGGACAACTTATTGACCAAGTGAAAGACTTCATTCATAAAGTATCGAGTAATGTTGCCACTTTGTAACAAATTAAAACCTTGGTTAATAATTCGTTTTATTACAATTTACATATGCATAAATAGTTGTATCAAAATCATTTTATATTGTATCATTTGAGGGGTCTGATTTTGGGTTCTAAGTAGTTTTAGACCATTCGAAGCTATTTTTCTTGTGGCACATATTTGGTCAAAAAAGACGGTTTATGCTGTTTTTGTGAAATGATGTTTTTTGAAGTTATTTTAAAAAAGATTTTTTTTTTCTCATAAAACATGATGTAAAAATGAAGATAAACAACAAAAGTGGATGCCTTACGTATGGGAAACTACTTGGGACCTGTTAGCATAATTTTTGCAGCCTTTTATAAATTTCGCATACCATTAACCAATTGGCAACTATTTGCAATTTTTCATCCACTAACTTTCATATAAACTAGTGAAGCACCCAAGGGTCACAAGAAACATTTTATCCACTCGGTTTTAACCAAATTATTGTTGTTTGGTCATTGTATATAGACAACTATTGCTTTCTTGCCATACATTATCTCAAGATTTCATAACTAAACGTTAACACAAGTTCTTTTTTTTTTTTTTTTTAAATTAATTAATTCCATTAAACTTTGGTAAAGTCAACTGCTATATGGAAATGGAATGGTTAAGCTATAAAAGTTGTAAAAATATAATTTTTTTGTTATTTTGCTCTATGTTATAATGTTATGTCTTTTTAGAAGATATAATAATAAATATTACTGAGTATAATGAATTTACACTACTAATGTGCGATCATCACTTAGATATTACCTAAGTCAAACTTTTAAATTGTTATTAAAATAACTTGAATATATTGATCCTATAATATCCCATAAATAACATATTTATTTTTACATATTAAAATATAAAACTGCCTTACAAAAGTTTTTAAATACCATGTCTTTAATCCAACAAAATTCAAAGCCGAACGAAAATAACCTTTAAAGTTTTTATACAACATATTTTCATTCCTCCTATTCTCGAAACTTTATGCATGCTTGAATAAGCCGATAATCGCAATCGACAATAATCAAGAAAAGACAATATTGCCACTTGTTCTTATTTTTGCACCACACCAATTTTCCCCTACCTACCAAAGTAATGACAATTTATGTCACAGACAATAACCAAAAAAGACCATAATGCCCTTTATATCTAAATTTTTGCCAAAACTTCAAATTATTACATTAGTTCTTTCTTTTCCCTGCATGCTAAAATCACAAAAATTCAATCAAGCTTTATAACACTCAATCTCATTTGACAATGATTAGAGAAAGACCGTATTGCCCTTTCATCTTGTTTTTTGCAAATACCATCAAAATCCATAAAAGGACCATAATACCCTTTTATAATCTTATCAAACCATTTCTTTATTTTGTAGTACCAACCATGTGGATGAAAGTGGAAAACCGTATACGGTAACAAAATAAGAAAATGAAAATAAATTCACTTGGGCTCCTCACTTCCCGACTCTTCAAAACTATCTGAATTCTGCAATAACTTGGGATTGTAAGAGTTGATGATCTGAAGGAATTTCTAACCATTAAACTGCAATCATCATAAAGATCATAATAAGGACCAAGTTACAAAAAACATTTCAAGTAACAAACATGATAAGCACCAACTAAATCAGAATTCACAACTCCTAAACATATTACACAAAATAAAATGCCTTTTTGAGATATGGAGGCTTTCTTAAGATAAATTAAACCAAATTAACACAAGTTGAATATGTTATGATAAATAATGTCAAAGTAATTTTAGAAGCCTCACTTAAAGCATATCAGAAATTTTATTTCACTATAAAAAAATTAATCATATTGTTTATGTTTTGTGACTTTGTTTTGAGCAAATTTAACCAAAAAACGATAATTAAAGAAATTCTAACAGTAATAAAGTTCTTACATCAAATTTCTGATGGATTCAAAGTAGCTTCAAAAGTATTAATTGTTGGATTAGTGTCCAAGTCCGTAACTATTTTGGTATGTACTGGACCCGATTATGAGCATGGTCCTTTTGGGTTGCCTTCACCATAGCAATATGTAGGATGAATTAAGAAGAAAAAGGTTTAAATATGATTTATTAATATATTATGAGAATAATATATTAAAGGAGAAATCATATTATTTAATTAATATTAGTTAAGAATTAATTGATAATTAATTTTGTGGCTAAAAGAGATTAATTAAACTTAGGGGACTAGAATTGTAATTATAAGATAATTGCAAGAGTGGGCTAATGGATTCCATAGAGTGGAGTGGACGAAATTTATGGGGAAGCCCATAAGATTTCGTCCATAACTCTAAAGAAAGGGATCCATGGGCTGCTTAGGGCCTAAGCAGTCGGATTAGGGTTTCCCAGTTGAAAACCCTAATAGCCTACATGTATATAAAGGACCCTTAAGCCCCAAAAACGTTGACAAGTCTTCCTCTAGGGTTTCTAGACGTTTTTGGGCAGCCTCTTCTCTTCTTCATCCAACTTGCTTAGTGGTGTTTGTGACTCCATTAGAGGTGCAACACTTGAGGCACTAAGCTTTCTAAAGCTAATGATTGATTGTTATTGATATATAACAATCTAAGGTCAGATCTAAACTTTATTTTATGTTAATATGATTAATTGTATGCTAGATATAGGGTTTCTAGCTTTCGATATTCAATTGCATGTTCATTAGACAAACTAGATCCAAAAGCTATTAGGGTTTGCATGTACACCATAGGAATGATGTTTTGCTTAAAACCCATCAGTGGTATCAGAGCCTAGGGTTGTTTGCTAGTGAATTTGATGCTTAGTTGATCGAAATTTGACTGAAAATCGAAAGTGGCTTCTGCATGCCTGACTCGCCGAGTCGGCTGTACTCGATGAATCCAAGACAAGACTCGACGAGTCAAAGGTTCTGGCAGCGTTTTTTGGCGATTTTCTTGCTGTTTTGGCTTGGGATACTTACCATAAACGTTTTTAATTAATAAAATCCGAATTTTTTTTATTGATTTTGGGTGAATATCCTTACCAAAATAGTAAATAATTACCATTTAATCAAATATTTGTTACCATATAAGATAATGTTTAATTATTTGAGTTATTTGATGAATTATCCTGCAAGATTTTGACTAGGTCAAAATTAGATAATTGCCTTGTTTGAATAGTTTCAAATTGCATCCTTTGGGTTTTATAGTTTAAATTTGAACTTAAAAGTTTTGTTTTTGAAATTTAAATAAGTTAAACCCTAATGTTTTGAAAAGTTTCAAAACTTGCCCACAAGTTTTGGAATGTAAAGGTTGATTAAAAGTTTGATTTTTAAATGTTAAATTCTAAATCCCTAGTAATTTGAAAAGTTCAAATCACACCCTTATGGTTTTATTAATTAATTAAAGTGTATAATTAAAGGTGATTTAATAGACCCATAAAGTTTTGGTTTACATTTAATTAAATTAGAAGTATAATTTACTAAATTGAACCACCACTACTAGAAAAACAGCCTTTTACGACGCTCATTGCGCGTCGTAAAAGGCTCAGACGACGCGCAAATGCGCGTCAAGGAAGACCCTGTCATAAAGAGAGACGACGCGCATTTACGACGCTCATTTACGACGCGCATTAATGACACACGTTTACGACACGCAATGCGTATCAAGGAAGGCCCTGTCATAAAGGAAGACGACACGCATTCGCGTGTCGTAACCTTATGACGCGCGTGTTAATGACACGCATTGCGTATCAAGAAAGCCCCTGTCAAGAAAGGCCATGTCATAAATGAAGATGACACACATTTTTGCGTATCATAATTTTAAATGTTTAAAAAAATATTATTTATAGATTTACTAATTTTCAAATTAAATAATACATTAAAATTTTCATAATACAAAATAAAATACCATAAATAACAAAGATAATTCATTTCACTAATATGTCAAATACAAATAATTATTCCAATAGTAAGTAAATGTAACACATTGCTAATATTTCATAATATTTATTATAGAAAACAAAACATGTACAACATTAAAAGAAACCCATGACTAAATTCTCCTTTGATAATCTCATTTGACAATTTCCTTTCTAAAAAGAATAACATGATGCAGGAACTTTGAAAGGCTTCAGGGCATGGAAGGAGGTTGCTAGAGCTGTCAGAACCTACACATGGCAAATCGGTAACTTAACATGCAATACAATACAAGATGATATGATAGAGCTGGTATGGCATCCAACTATATATATTTTTTTGTCTATTTTCTTTTCAAATGCCAATTAGACCACTAAGCTTAGGAAAATGATATTTTAGTAGTCAAACATGACAGTTCATAAAGTCAAACACTGTCCCCATATCTATTACCTGAGTAGCACCAAATGTGGTCTTCAATGCTTTGCTATTTGATGCAAGCTTAATTTTCTTCAACAAGTTGAGTAACTTCTTGTAATACGACTTTACATTTAGGTCCTGCCGAGTCACCAACCTGCCATTATGTATGTAATCAAAAAAATGGTGAAATGAGTCTTAAAATAAAGAAATATGTCTAAAAATTTTCTATTGTTTTGAACACCTACATGATCAGAATGCCCAAAAAACACATAAACATACTGAATTAACTTAATTCACAAATTGGAGCCTTAGCAACCATTGCAATAAGTTTTCTTGATCGTCTCAGTAGACTTATTTTATTACCCATATTAACAAACAGTTTTATGTAAGGGCTAAATACAAGAAATAGCAAAATACTTCCATTTCTTTATATTACAACATTATACTTTTATTTTATTTTTTCCTTATTATTGATGCATCATATGATAAAAAAAAGTCTACCCAATTCCAACGTTATACTTCCAATCTTTTTCTTCTTACCACATCATACTTTGAAAGATCAACCCAATTATAACAACGAAATTGCTATAATAACTGAGTAGATTTTTCTTGGATTTATCCCTTTATTTAGAATCACACATCACAAAACAAAAGCATCTCTATATCAATTAAGCTTTTTTATACTCGTTTTTGGCAGAAATGAAAATGTCAAAGCAAAAGAAACACTAGACATATCATCATCATGCAAATGAAAAACAAAAACAGACAACACAAACCTTTGCATCAATTCAAATGCATACAGATCAGATCATTCAGAGTTGCTTGGAGGCTTCTCCTTTGGATGCTTGGAGCTGTAATGATCAACAAGCTTCTTGTCATTTGCTAACTCACCAGAAAAGTCAAAACCCCAAAGCATTTTCCATTAACTATCTTATATATTTACAAGTTATTGTCGTTTATAACTTATATTACAAGCAGTTGTCAAACAAGAAAGTCATTTTTTTCATTAGGTACTAATTCCAAACAAAAGGGTAAAATGGTCATTTACTATCATTCAGAACTAAATGAAACTTAAATAAGTAAGAAATGATTCTATATCTATGTGTATCATCTAATTTAGTTCCACAACCTCCGAATAATAAGAAAGTAATCTACACCTTAAATCTTAAATGAGTTAACACATGTATGCTAATATAAAAGTTTTACTATCAGGGAGGAAGGAATGTGGAGCATGGGGACCAAATTTGTAATTTACTCTTATTTTTATTTAAGTAAAATGCTATAATCAGATTTTTATACCTGTAAGGACTCCTTTTGAACTTTTCAGCAACTGATAGAAGTATCTCTATATACTTATTCCTTCCCTCAGCCTTAGAGTCCAAAATATCAGGGAGGAAGGAAACAAAATAGATGGCAGCTGAACCACATTTCTCTTCCATCACATCCTAAAATGGAAAATTCATGATTTTACCAGGGGCAAAAAGGGAAATACTAAATTATCGACCATGGAGATTGTTTTTCCAGCATGACCAAAATGCCCTCGTGCTGTTTCCTAACATCTTCTTCAGTGTGAGAGCTTAACCGAGAAAAAAATAGTTGAGGAGTTACTTCCTACAGAAAGGGAAAAAAATACTAGTTAGAACAGAACTGGTTAGGTTACTGTTATATAAAAATAGCAAAAGGGGTCCCACCTACCTGCCATGCCAACAAAGGAACCGTTGAAAGTGCAGGTTCAAGGGGAGCTTTTAACTCCACCCTATAGTTAAGGATAATATGCAGTACATGAAGTGTAGCTTTCAAGGTATAACTAGAATTCTTTTGACCTTCTGTTTGACTACCCCATAAGTTGGAAGATGAATGTGAGAGGTAATTTATATAAGCTTGAGCTGCATGCCCAAATAGAGATACCCTTCTCTTTCTCAAACACCACCAAACATCAACCAAATTGTTAAAAACACACTTCCCTCAACATCAATATTGGAAAAAAGAAAGAATTTCTGCAACTTGGAAGCAACAACAACAGAAAGGCATTCAAGTTCTCCAGCTGCAGCTTCTATTATATTCACTACTTGCTGCACCACCACATGAACATTGTTGTTATCTAAGTCTTTAACATCTGTTTCTTTCCGAAGAAGCTCTTAAACAACATGTTTGACTCTTGAGACCTCTTATTCAGTTAACCTAAACCTCTCTGGTACAAGTTCTGAATCAAGAATTGGAGAAAACGAGCAGGATTTACATAGAAATGTGCTAAAAAAGAATATATATATATATACACAAGAAAATTAGTTAATTTATAAACTCAGCCTTATTTAATTCAAGAAAAACAAAGAAACTTACTCATACAGCTTCAAAATGCTTTTCAAGCATACCTAGTTCCTCCTCGTGCTTTGATTCCCACCCTCAGTGCTAGCTCAAGCATCCAATTTCTGATTCAAATTTTAAAAAAATCAAAATATTAGAAAAAGAAAAAAATGAGAAGGCGTTGGATTTACTGTAGTTTCTGCCTTGGTTAGAAGTACTAGTAACATAATCGAGACCCAAAAGACATCAGCATCAGAACTAAAAGACATTAGTACGATCGAGAAAACCCTTTTCCCAATTCTAGGGCTTCACATTATCAAAGGATCCTTGACCAAATAACAAAGAAATGAATTCTAAAATCAAGCATGTAATAAAAAAGATAGAAAAGGGGAATCAGATTCACATACAACGGAAGAATGAACGGCGGCTCCAAGGGTACAATCGACAAATCTGAAGTTTGCGTGAATCAATAACCTCCAATACCTCACCGAGCATCACCGGAATATGACTCTCGGTGTCACCAAATTGACGAAAGCTCTCCTCATCGAACTTTTTATCCGATCGAGTCCTCTTCTTCACTACAAAATCTATTAGAACTCGACGACTATTATCAATAATGGAATTATCTTTTCAGTTTAGCTTTTTCTTGTTACGAGTAGAAGCAGATAAGGTAGTGGAATAACTAGCAACTGCGAGAAGGGAAGAGGAAATTTGGCGGCGGTAGCAATGCAACGGCGATAAGGTGAATGAAGGATGAAATAACAGTTGCTTAAGGCGATAAGCTAAATACATATGCAAGATTTTGACTCTCGATTCACTATAGGGAATGAACCAAAAAAGAGCCATCAAATAACCCTAGGAGTGAAATTAAAGAACCCGTGAAGATTTTAGTTGTGCGAGAAAAGAGAGTGGTGAAGATATTAGGGTTTTTTTGGGTATTGATCAGTGAGAGAGAACAACGATGGAAACAAGGTAGATGATAAAATGGCGGACTTTCAAACTTTTGTGATTTTCATTTCCCCCCAAGTTGCAAAAGAAGAAAACGTGTGTTTCATTAAATAAAATATAAAGCGACATCTCTACACGACACCCATATTAACATAGGTGCCCTCCGTGTTTTTAATTTTTTTTATTGGACATTAATTTTAGGGCACGCAAAAAATGTGTGACCTCTATCTTTCATTATTTTAAAAAACGGACGTTATTTTTAGGATGCCCACAAATGCGTATCGTAAATCACTGCGTGTCATTGTTTGCGCGTCATTAAAGGGCAGTTTTCTAGTAGTGCACCTAGTATTTTTTTTAAAAGTGTAAAATACACCCTATATTATATATAACATTAAAAATATAATATTATATATATATATATATATATATATATATATATATATATATATATATATATATGTATGTATATATATATATATATATATATATGTATGTATGAGTAAACACTCATTCACAAAGCTAGTCTATAAGGGGTGTTTAATCAAAAACTAGTTTCGAAAACATAATATTTAATATAACTACCAGGGGCTAGATCCTAGTCTTTCATATAACTACCAGGGGACAGATCCTGGTCTTTCATACCAATGTCAGGGGCCAGATCTTGGTCTTTCATATAATTTGTTGGGGTTTTAATCAAAAACTAGTTTCGAAAACATAATATTTAGGAACGGAAGACTTGATCATTTTTGAATAACATAAAAAAGTTTAAACCCATAAAGGATATTATTACAAAGTTTGGAAAGAAAACAAGCACCAAAGAAGAAGATGAAGAAAACTATAACCTTTGTAGTTATTTGGATCCTCTTGGGAGGCTTGGAAATTGATGAAGAATGCAAAACTTTAGAGACTCCAACAATGAATCAACTTGATGTAGAATGGTAGTTCCTTTGTATAAAACTCTTAAGCTTTATGTTCTTATCAAATTAAGAACATAAAAAGAGAATCAAGAAGCAAGTAATCTTCATGTGTTCTTAACAAAACTAGAGAGTGTAACGTCCCGAAAACCACAAGGTAAAAATTTCATTTTTGACATAATCAAAACACCAATTCTCTTTTACTATTTAGAAGTATATCATAATAAAACAGTTATCAGAGTACAATCCCAAAAACACTAAGTTGCAGAAAACATGGGTGTATGTGTTGCGATCAAGCCGGGCCCTTCCCTTTTACACTGGAAGTACATGAAACCATAAGCAACAACTGTAAGCACAAAGCTTAGTGAGTTTCCCAAGATACCACATACCATACATATCTTACATATCATACATACAATAGAGTGTGCTATGTGCTAACCATAGTCTTGCCATTGTGCCAAGAGCCGTATCATGGTCTTTCCTTTCCAAGTCGGGGGCCAGTACCCTGGGTCTTATAGAAAAGTGCCAAGATCCACCTCTTGGTCTTCCATGCAAGCATCATAAAGACAACAAGCATAAAATCTACAACTAAAAATCTACTTAACTGTAGGGTCAGAACCCTGGTCTTGCATATAGATTTTCCAGGAGCCACCTCTGGGTCATTCATTCAATGCCAAGGGCCACCCCTTGGTTTTTCAACAATACATAAGCCAATGGGTCGACATTGGTGCCTTCGACCCATAGATATAGTGAGGAGACTCACCATGAACCAAGATAATCGAACACTCGAACTGCTGCTACCAGAGACCTTGCACTGATATCATCAAATAACATTCCATCAATAATTGCGTACACCCGATACATGTATCATAAACCTTTTACCCCTTTCCTTATTTTTCCAAAAATCCAAGGACCAATCCACTAGCATCACAAGCCCAAATCCCTTAAATGGCACTGCAAGGCCCAATAAGGCCAAATATCCAAATCAGGCCCAAACCCATCATGGGCCTAACCTAAGAAGGCCTAATATCCTAAGAGGCCCAAAATATCCAATGGTGAACCCTGGTCAAACTTCTGGTCAATGGTTCAAGGTCAAAAAGTCAACGAATCAAGAAAACCCAACAGACTGAGTACACATCGCGTACTTAGTTGGTACACTCAACGTACTACAACTTGGCTCAGTACGTGCCACGTACTAGGAGGTATGCCCCGCGTACCCACTCTGCCTACAACCAACTTTAAAAATGTCTTAATCCCTTAATCCAAAACGTCCAATGCCCAGATCTAGTTCCAAAACATGCATTAATCCTTAAAGTTGTTAACTTTGAGCTTTTGCATGGCTCAATGGGTCCCAAATACAAGTTATTACTTTACCACTTCAACAAATAGGCTAATACACATGCATGGTTTGATATCAACTCTCAAGATCGCATTTTTATGCATTAAGGACACCTAAAACGTCCAGATCTAGTGTCCAAACTCTTGGGGAAAGCTCAATCTCATAAATACAAACCAAAAGGGACCAAAATGTGCCATAAACCACCCCAAACAAGATCTAACCAAAGAGATGCCAAGATGATAGCTTTTTACCTTCAATAGGTTCAAAAAGATGAGAAAATTTTTGATCTACAAGCCCCACTCCAAGTGATGATCCTTCAACAACCTTCAATCTCTTCAAAATGTTAAGAACACTCCAAAATCACTCACAAGAGCTTAAGAACTCCAAGATGGTGGCTAAGGGTCGAATATTAGGGTTGAGGAGGCATGTAGGCTGATAAGGAACACGGCTCAAAAATAAATGAGGCTTAAATAGGGGTAAAACCCTATAATTAGGGTTTCTTGCTGATAAGAGTACGCCCGCATACCCCTTAGTACTCTCGACGTACTATAAAAGAACCCGCAATTTGGCCATGCACTACGCCCTGCGTACTCGATGAACCTTCACAAAACTTTAACTTACTTTGACCATAATTCCTTCATTCTAAGTCCGTTTTCGACGAACTTTATATCCACGGAAAGGAGACGAGAAGTCCTACACTTCTATAAACTCACCCTTGCATTAAAACTTCCCGAACTACCAAATTATGGTTATACCCTTGGGCTCTGGAACACAACTGAACTCTCGGATCACCTAATCTATAATACTCACATCCTAAAAGGGCTAATTTTCTTCTTCCCGAAGGCCCTATAAAAGAACCCGCGATCTGACCCTGAATAATGAAGCGATTCGAAAACGAGTGTTATAGAGAGAGTAAGATGAAGAGAACAAATTTTGAATTTTTTATAGGTTAAGACAAGAGAATGAAAGTCTCACTTTATATAGAAAATCTTTGGTCCATAAGTTCTTAACACTTTAAGAACCCATGTCTCGAAAGCCTATGTGTTCCCATGCTTTAAGCCATGCTTTTCTTTTGAATAAATTAATCAAAAGACCATCACTCCTTATTTTTATCATATTGTTCATGCTTGTCTTTTTAGAGGAGTGTTCTTTTCATTAAACAAATGAAGAGTCTGTACTCTCTTTTATCTAGCCATATTTTAAAATTATAAAGGAAAATGAAGACAAAATTCTTTTATATTTTATAAACCAAGTTTATAAAATATAGACTTTAACTTTTTGGTAAAAGACAAAAGAATTTATCTCGTCCAAAATTTCATGCATTACTTATTAATTCATACCATATGAATTATATAAAATGTTACTTGCTAATGAAAATTATAACTTCCTAGAAATAAATAAATTCCAAAATAATTATAAGAGTTCATTGAATATTTATTAAAATCAATTTCTAATAAATAATCAATTATATCAAGTTGTTGTTAGTGTGACCCTTTAGTATCATATGTTAATTAGAAATATCACTTTAATATGATTCTTGGGCATACTAGATCTTTCATAATTATCACAAGGCATCTAGCATTCTACACAACAAGCAATAGGCCGACATTGGTGCCTTCGACCCATGGATCTAGAGAGTAAACTCACCTCAAACCGCTAAAAATCAGATAAACGCTCGGACTGCTGATCCAGATAATCCCCGCACTAACTAATCAAATAAAACCCCAATTAATAATTGGGCCATAAATCATAACTAGGAACCTGATTCATTTGTACAACTCCCAAGGTAAAAGACCATTTTACCCTTTCCTCACTTGGCCTGATAACCAAGGCCTAACCTCATGGCACCAAAAGCCCAATATGACCTAAATTCCTTAAATGATACCCAAATCCCATCATGGGCCCAAATACAAGAAGGCTTAAATCCTAACAATTAAGCCCAAAGTCAGAAGGACTAGTGGCCCAACAAGGCCCAAAACCCTAGTAGTCCAAATATGGCCTAAAACCCAAAAGTCAATTAAAAATCCAATGGTTGCTGAGTTCGCCCGACGTACTCAGACTTACGCCCAACATACGCCTTCTTTGGCCAGTACGCGCAATGTACAAGTTGGGTACGCCCAGTATACTCCATAGCCAACCCAAATCACCATTAAGGGCTTAATCGGTTAAGCCACTATGTCCAATTCTCAAATGTGATCCTAAATGATGTTTTAAAACGCAAAGTTGGCAACTTTACTCCTTTGCATGTCTTATTGGGACGCAATACTCAATAAAATCCATAATAAGCACCCAAACTCATGCATTTTCCAATATAACTCATCAAGATTGCGTTTTTATGAACAAGGGACCTCAAAAATGCTAAGATCTATCATCCATATCTTCTGGAGTAGCTCATACTCCCATGCATGACTTCAAGGACCATAAGAAGCACAAAAATAAGCCCTAACTAGATCTAAGAAAATGAACCATCAAGTTAAGAGCTTTATACCTCAGAAAGCTTTCCAAATTGATGATGATTCTGGATCCACAAGCTCTAGCCAGGCCAATGCAACTTCCAAGAGTTCCTCTTCCTTCAAAATCACCAAAAACACCCTTAAAGCTCACTTCTAAGCTCAAAACATTAAAAGGGCAATTAGGGCTTCATTCTTAGGGTTTGGAGAGGTGGAGGTTGGTCATAGGAATGTCCAAGAGTGAATTAAGGTGTTTAAATAAGACACAAACCCTAAAAATTAGGGTTTGCCTCTGGTGACTGTACACCCTACATACTTCCATGTATGCCCAGCGTACGTGGGTTTCCTCCGCGACCAACTTCGACCCAGTACGCCCAACATACTCGGCTAAGGACTAAAACCACCAATCTTTCGAAAGCCATAACTTCTTCGTTCTAAGACCGATTTCGACGTTCTTTATATCCACATAAAGGTAATGAGAAGCTCTACAATTCTATCAACTCTCCTTTGCCTTAAAACTTCCTGAGCTTAAATCCAAAATTCATAAAAGCCCAAACTATCACTTTATGGTTATACCCTTGGGCTCCAAAACACAAATCGAACTCTCGGACCACCTAATCTACATTATCCACATCCAAGGCGTCTAAATCTCTCCTTCCCTAAGGCTCATAGCTTTATGATAACTGATCTTCAGGTCACGACCCCGAATTAGGAAACGATTCGAAACAGGGTGTTACAATTTCAAAGTATAATGTTTTATTACGAAAAAGATTAACATCTAAAATGTTATGTTGTTTAAATTCCCTCATTCCCTTATTTTTTATTTCTTATTTTTTTTTCTTATTTAAGCATCGAACTTTGAATGGTTTTATAATATCTTAATCTTTAGTAATAACTATTTACTGTTTCCTTTATTCAACCCGTGTAATACATACGTTTTTTAAATAATCGTATTTTTTAATAGAAGTAGAGATTATATATAGAAGTAATATTGAAAACCCGATGTTTATTTAAAGAATAAATTTGATACCTTCAGACAAAAAGATTACGTTCACTTTCAAAGACAATTTCCATTTTATGTATGTTTTGTTATAATTAACTATGTATTTTTTATATTATCTTAGTTATTTTAATTTATTAACCATATAGGTTTTTAGCATAGTTTATGCTTTATAAAATTTCAACAAAAAACTAAAAGCAGGACAAATTTGTTTTGTAGATATTAAGTTATATTGGACTTAAACCCTCAATTTCAAAGAAAGAGGACAACACCATACTTTTAGATACAAACCCTTTAGAGATATTAAGTTATTCATAACTAGACTTCCACTGTGAGAATTAAATTCATGAATGCGTATGGGCTCCTCATAAATCCCGTAACCAATGCACAGAGGGAGCCGACCAAATGAAAAATAAATAAATTAAAAGCAATACCAATAAATTTGTTACTATCTAAAAAAAGTTTGAAATTATGTATCTGCCCTTCATTATAAATACATGTTATAATATTGTTCAAGTCAAAGACGTAATGCGTGTATAGTCTACACTATTAAATACGGACTTTATGAAACTTTTGTCATATAGCTATAATTTCAGAGATGATATCTGCCAAATCATAAACAACATAAGAGAGACCCTTTTTACATGTAGTATCTGTAAGTTCACAAATGTCATATGATAAACGAGATTTCCGAGACCATTTTCGCATATGGAAATTAGAGTGTTTTTCAGATGTCATCTATGAAATTCTCACCTATAACTATAATTCTTTTCGTTTAACCCTCTTTATACTAAACATGTTTTTGGCAGATGACTTCATCATTTCGCAAATGGTCTTCCAGTTGTATAGATGCAATCTGCAAAATTGATTGTTCTTTTGGCGATTTGACTAATTCTTTACATTTCTAGAAAAGCAAAAAAAACATATTATACATATTTCTCCTTTATTTTTAAGGAAACATTTTTTTGAAGTTTTTTCTTGTGTGGTAGGTATTAGTTCCAAGGCAATGATGCCAAAAAAAACCACATTCCATCCTATGCCACATAGACGCCACGTAGGCTCCATGTCAATTTTACTAAACTTTTGTGTGTGTGGTCTTTGCCACACTAGGGTGGTGCCATATTTAAAAAAATATATATAATAATTCAAATAATACTCCAAATTTCATTAATTTAAATGTACCTCATTACTTAAAAATAAAATATATTTATATAAACTTCATTAATTAAAAAAAAAGTCGTACAACGGATTTGTTTCATTGTTTACTTGAACAAATATAAGCCCAAAAAAAATTCAATACTTATCATATTTTGTAATTCCCCTTTATTGTTTCATTTGGTGTGTTTTGTAGCCCAACAACAACCCAAATAAGAAACTGAACTCTTAACCTGAAACTTTTAAGTTTGACATGTTATATCATGCTACCCCAACGACATTCTCATTTTCAAACACTTTTATTAAGTCATGTGTTAAGTCAAATGTGTCATTTTTCTACCTTAGACGAAATATAAATTAAATTAAAACAAAGGAACAAAGATCATGAAAATTAAAAACAATAAACTTCTTGTGGATCTTAATATAAACATAATCATATAACGAAGCTTACATATCGTTTACAATTCCATCGATTTGACATCATTTTTTTTTTGAAAGAAGCTTCTTTTTTACTTTTACCAATTGCTTGTAGTATCCGCATCACGTGACTGATAAAAATCATCCGGTTTCACAATGTTCACATCCTCAAATTCATTGTCATCTGAAAGTAATAAAAAAACGATTTATATTTTTTTAAACAAAAAATGCAAACTATCTTTCATATTTATCAATTTAAGCAACAATGTTTCACACTTTATACATATGATAAAGATACAAAATAAACAAAGCACAAAGAAAAAAGAAATTAGAAACTAAACCTTTTCTCAACACAAGTGCCACAACAGCATCATTTTCGACCTTAAAAAACATGGAAGATAAAATGTCAAGAAAATGTATGAACAAATGACTTAGTAAATATCAAGATTTAAGATTTAAATTTGAAAACAAGTCTGAATACCTTTTGATCTGCTAAAGTCTTGGAATCATCTAAAACTTCTCCACTTGCTACTAAAATTAGGCGTTGATCATTAATTGGTTGATCAATTAAGTCATGCAGCTTTTGCTTAATGTCTAGAATTTTCTCAGTTGCATCACATTGAAGAAAGTAAGTTGTTTTATTGCGCTTAACACGAATGTACATAGCCTAAAAGAGCAAAAAACAAGTTTATCCTGTAAATCTAATCATATCAAAATTCAAAACAAATACAACAATTAAACTTCTACTGTAATTCTATATCCAATACCCATGAAGAAAACCTAGATTATGATCACCAAAACATTAAAAGATGAGAAGCCTCATGAACAATCTCTTGATCTAAGGTAAACTCTTTGCAATAAAAGGAAAACTCAAAAGTTTTGATCTTTGAATGAAAGTAAGTTCCTTTACATCAAGAAACTTCCGATTTGATAATGGAAAACAGATCGTTACGCTTCTTCGATCGCTTATTATAGAGATTGCCACAAGCCAATTGATATTGCACAAATTTACCCTAGAAACATCGCTTACGATAATCAAGCTTCAAAATTAAGAGCGTATTCGGAAACTAATGTAATTCAATTGTGTGGAAATGGAATTGTAGTAAACCGATACCAAAATTTTTAACGAATTGAACTTAAATCTGGTTATAGCCCTAAAGTTGAACGCACACGGTCGCAAGTAGTCATAACATTGAATATCTAAAAAAGTGGATCAAGGAACAAAGAACGCAGTTTAAATGAAGAGATGAATACGAACCATTTGAATGCTTTCAGAGTTCGCCGACGATCTGGAATGTTGGTAAAGTCGCCGGAGTCGATGAGTTTTACTTTTTCTCTCAATTCTAAAAAAAGATAAGCCCCGATTCTCAAAACTTCGTTTTTACCCCCCAAAGAAAAAGTAATTTCATTTAACCCCTAAATCAAAAAAGATTTTGGGGGTAATGATTGTTAAACAAAGTTAAAGGCCCCAAAGGGCTTTTTTCAAAATAGACCTTATATTTACAGTTTTTTTCTATTTAAACCAAAAATTTTACTTTTTTCCTAAAAAGACCACATTTTTTAGAATCCTTGTTATTTTGAAGGGATAACCGGTTGACCAAGTCAATAGCCGGTATCATATGAAGTACGAACATATCCCTCCATAATACATGTGTTTCTTTTCTTCTACACTTGTTGCTAGGTTTCATTCGTTGCGCTTCAAGATACATAAGTCGATATGCAAAACTAGGGCTTTTTCTGAAATTGCACAACAAGAAAGCCATGGCATCCAACAATGATGCCAAGAAGAAAACTAAGAAACACAAGAAAAAATACGTTGATTATGAAGACCATGAAAATGAAATTCTCGTGTCAGACATGCTCATGGATTATGAGAGGGAAAAGGTAATAGCTGTTTCATTCCAATTTGTTAACGATCCTTTTCTTACCAAACTTTTTAAAGATGAATCTGAGTTTTTTGGTGAATAAGATAAATATGTAGATGATTTAGTTCATCTAGAAGATGACGAGAATGACATTGGTGGTTCCAATTCTATCCATGATCCCACCATAGAGTGGAATCTCATGGAACCAAAGGTTGGAGAGAAATATCAAAAAATTTCTCAATTGAAAAATTGTCTTATTAACTACGTTGTGGCCCATGGGTACCCCCTAAGGTTTGAGAAACTTGAAAGTATTAGGTTAGTAGCTAGATGTGATAAAGATATAGACAAAAAATGTGATTTTCGTTTGTATGCACCATGGATGAACACAGAAAGAACAGTCCAAGTACAGTCAATGAAAAAGAAGCACTCATGTTCAAGAAAGTTTACTTTTGGACACCTTGTATCCCCTCAATGGATTGCTTCTCATCTTGTGAAGGAGATTGTTTTCAACCCATCTATTAAACTTAAAAAATTGAGGGAACTCAAGATCACCCTATTTATCAGTAAATGTAACAGGGCTAAACATAAGGCATGGTGATGATTGAAGGGAAGGCTAGTGATCATTATGCTAGAATTTTGGACTATGCTGCAGAAATACAAAGATCCAACCCTGGTAATACTGTGCAAGTGGGTGTAAACCTTAATCTTGATGGAAAACATTACTTCTATAGATTCTATTTATGCTTTCATGCATTAAAAACAGGATGGATTGTTGGATGTAGAAGAGTGATAGGATTAGATGGGTGCTTTTTGAAAGCGCAAGTAAAGGGTCAACTCCTAACAACTATAGGAAAGGATGCCAATAACCAAGTATATCCTATATGTTGGGTTGTGGTAGACATTGAGAACACGCAAAACTGGAAATGGTTCTTGGAGCTTCTTAGTGAGGATGTTGGAGTACAAGAAGGTGGAGGTCTTACAGTTATATCATACCAACATAAGGTATATCGCTATTCTTGTCCCTTATGTCATAAATTTCAAAGTTTTTCTTGTCCATTTTTTCATAAAAAAAAAGGTGTCAAATAACATTTTTATTCTTTTAGGGGCTACTTGAAGCAGTAAAGGAGGTCTTGCCAAATGTGGAGCATAGACAATGTGTTCGTCATATATACGCAAACTTTAAGAAGTCATATAAAGGAGATTAGTACAAAGATTTGTTTTAGGCTGCTGCTGGTTGCACCGTCGAACCTGAATTCATATCTGTGATGGAGAGATTGAAGGATATAGATGTGGGTGCATATGAATACTTAATGTCCCATAACCCGAGCTCATGGAGTCGTGCTTACTTTTGTCAAGGTAAGTATTACATTTTCCTTTTTTACTTAGATTTGTTCTTTATACTTTAATATAACACTTAACATTTGGTGTTTGCACTTAACATTTGTGGTTTGGACGTTTTTGCCCTTGTTGATGTGCTAGATTGTGCTAGATTGAACAAAGGAATGAGCAATTCCAATGAAACCAAAGTGGATAAATTTGTAAATCAAAGTGGATAAGGTTGTTGTGATTTAAGTAAAGCTGAAAACATAATTCTGAAAACAAAAATCTGAAAATTAGAAATCTAAAAATCAGAAATCTAAAAAACAGAAATCTGAAAAATAGAAATCTGAAAAACAGAAATCTGAAAATATAAATCTGAAAACAGCAATTTGAAAATCTGAAAACAACAATATGAAAATCTAAAAATCTGAAATCTGAAAACAGCAATATGAAAATATTAATCTGAAAACAACAATCTGAAAATCTAAAATCTGAAAACAGAATTTTGAAATCTGAAAAACAGGTATGTTTATTTTTTAACAGATAGAGCATGTGAGGCTTTTGAGAATGGTGTTAGTGAAAGCTTAAATGCGATGATTGTTGATGTTAGAAAGAGGCCATTTTTAACAATGTTGGACATGATACGTTTAAGTGTCATGGAGAGAGTTTCTTTTATGTATAACCTACAACAAACGTGGGAGGCTCCTATTTGCCCTGCAATCATTAAGAAATTGGAAACATTTTGTGAACCCTACAGGCTAGTGCATTGCTTGTATTTGGAAACATGTGTTGGCCTATTACAACTTCTAATAAGTACATTTAATGTATTTGTAGGTCATGGTCTGTCATACCAAGTGGCGGAGGGGTATTTGAGGCAAGGTCAACTTATGAGTCTTACTGTGTAAATTTGTAGTCCTGGTACTACTCATGTAGACTATGGGAATTATCAGGAATTCCTTGTGTTCATGTAATAGCTACAATGTTTTACAATCAGCAAAATCCAAAGGATTTCATCAGTCCTTGGTTTTCAAGTGAAAGATTTAAGGAGAGTTATGCTACTTTTTTACAACCTATGAATGGTAGCAACCTATGGCCAACGATTCCTTATGAAAAACCTTTACATGCCAGTGAGAAAGGAGACAATGGATCTAGGAAAAGAACTGTTAAGTGTAACAATTGTCAAGAGTTTGAGCATAATAAAAAGTCATGTAAGAATCCTACAAAGGAGCCTGAGCCCAAACCAAAAAAGAAGATAGGAAGGCCAAGTGTGGAGAAGATTGAAGGTACTTCAAAAAGACCAAGAAAATAAAAAAAAAAAACTAAAGTTCAAGTACATATTCACAAGCAGTTGCTGATTTGAGGGAGTCTAGATACATTTCCCAAGAAATTAAGGAGCTAATGGGTACAATGGATGATGTTACCCAATAAACTATTACCCAAGAAACTATGCAGCTACCAACAATGGATGATGTCATTTTTGTCCCTGAAACTGTAGCGGTAACAACAATCGATGAAATGTTGCAACTTATTATTTGGCCTTTTTGTAAGTGTTAATGATGGTCAAGTTCACACCCACATGTTATTTAGAAACCGATCCACTTTGGATTAACATTCCCCTTTGTAAATTGTTGATGAAATGTTGTGTACTTTGTTTATGTTCTACATTCCTTTTTGTCTTTTTCTTATTAGGACATTCTGGTTTCAAATATCTATCAAATTATGTCATATTTGTTTATAATAAACCTATAGATGAAACTAATTCAACCAACTTTTAACTTAACAACCCCCATATTAATAGTTTTTTTAACTAACGCTTTTAAGAAAAACCAATTTTTAACTTAACAACCCCCATACCATTTTCTGAGACAACATTTCTGTTTTTTATATATAAAAAACTACAAAATGTAAGAATGAATGAATGTAAACTTTAAAAGGGTAAAATTGGAAACTGAAAATAACATATATAGAAAAGTACTTATATTCTCATACAAAACATAACCAACTATCTTGTCATAGAAAACATAACCCTAACATACCTTAATTCATCAAAAGTAACACAACCTTAAGATGACCAATGTCAAGACAATTACCAAGAATACCACAATATTAACATACTTTACTTTTCGTTCTTCACATTCCAAACATGCTTTTTTCTTCAACTTTAACTTTAATTCTTTGATCTCGTCTTCCATACCCTTCATATCATGGTGCATATTGAAGAGTAGATCCTTGTACCTTTGGATTGTAAGTTCATCATCAATCCACATGAAATACTTGCAATTCATACTTTCATCCTACAAAAGAAGCAACATTTACATATCATTACATGGTATAAGTTCAAGTTTATATTTGAACATCCAAAAAAAAGTCTACAAACATTTTACCTTGTAATTTGGACATCAATAAAATCTTCTACCAGGATTCTTTGCAGTCCATGATGTAAACATAAGAGCTTCTTCATTACACTTGCACAATTCAACTCTACCGTTCCTTACTATACTTCCACTTCTGATGCTCTTGATGCTTGAAGAAGATGACATTTTCGAGGACTAACAAGTTAGTGAATCAAGCAAAGAATGATCAATTCAGGTTTATATTCCATATATCAATTCAGTTTGATAAACCTGAATTAACATCAATAAACATCAATTCAGTTTCATATAATAAAGTTTTCAGCACATTACAGATATGTGCATACTAAAAAAACAGACTTTTTATTAGATTTGTGCATACTAAAAAAACTGAATTTGATAAAGTGATAGAAGTTTGGTTTTCTTTTCTTTGGTCGTTGTTTTCTATTAAATTTCATAAGGGTAGTTTGGTAAAATGATATAATTTGCCTAGACGATACATCCTCCATAATACTAACCACCTCAATACTTTGACATTCAAAATATATCGTAAGTGGTAATATAAATATAACTCATACGTAAGTGGTAATATAAATATAACTTTATTAAATTTCTAGCGCTAGGAACCTGATTTTGACATTCAAAATATATCGTAAGTGGTAATATAAATATAACTCATACGTAAGAAAAACTTGTTTAAGAATCGAAAACTTAATTCTTTCTGTAGTGTTATCTGTTTCAAGTAATTGTATTTCATGGAGTTTTGCAACAAACAAAACAATCTTGAAAGAAGTGTGGAATTAGCTTCGTTGGTTTAGATAAAATCCAAATCGTTGTTGATGGCGAAGATGTTGACACAGTTGTACTGACAATCTAAACCATTGGTGTTTTCCGGCAAAGTCCTTCACATGTGGAGGAGAAGAAACCCGCCCCACAAATCAGTTTTTTTAGTATGCACAAATCTAGATTTTTAATTAAATTGATTTATAATCATGGGAATCTAAGCAATTAGAAGATAAGAAGTCAAACAAAATCGGAAGGTTATCGATCTGAACAAAACGTGAGATCGAGAAAAGAACTTACTTCAGTGATTCCTGGATGCCATAGCCTTCTTGTGCGATTTGTAGAACTGAGAATTGGATGCCATGGCTTTCTTGTTGTGCGGTTTCAGAAAAAGCCCTAGTTTTTCTTATCGACCTGTGTATCTTGAAGCGTAACGAATGAAACCTAGCGACAAGTGTAGAAGAATAAGAAATGCAGGTATAATGGAGGGATACATTCGTACTTCATATGATATCGACTATTGACTTAGTCAACCGGTTATCCCATCTAAATAACAAGGATTCTAAAAAATGTGGTCTTTTTAGGAAAAAAGTAAATTTTTTGGTTTAAATAGAAAAATAAACCTGTAAATATAAGGTCTATTTTGGAAAAAAAAAACCCAAAGTTAAATGTATATATCTCTATTTCTCTATTCTAATCAAAGAATAAGTTTATTCTTCTTTTGACATATGTCATTTTATTATGTCTCATAATTAATATCATGTCACTTGTCAAACCTATTGATTCTCCATTTTAAATTTCTCACTCTAATTACATTAAATTAGTAACATTAGAATAAAAATTAAAATAAAGTTAATACAAATTATATGATAAAATAATTTCACGTATTTATTTAAATCAACGATTATAATCTTATATAACTAAAAACATATCTTAATTAATAATTTATATAAATTAATTGATTAATAATTTTGAGTTTTTAGTATGAAAATTTAATTAATTTTGTAACCGTGTGTGTATATATATATATATATATATATATATATATATATATATATATATATATATATATATATATATATATATATATATATATATATATGAATCTTGGTTCTTCAACCAAGTAATTCGGATCAAGAAATGCGTTTTGTAAGGTGATCAATTTTCACCCTTTCTTTTTATCTTTACTAGGAGGGCTTGCTGTGACAATATTATACAATAACAACAAAATATATAATTGAACCAAAAACGAAATAAAAATAAATATATTACAAAAATCTCAATTCAGAAAACATAATTTAATGTAGAATTACCTCAAAATACAATCACACAATTTGTAGAGATTGAAACATGCAAGCAGTGTCTTAATATAGAATTTTAAGGTATGGATCTGTCTTAAGGATACATCAATTTATTTTTTTTAAATGGAAAATAATTATTTTTTTCTCCTATGTCAGAGATTGAACCCATGACCACCTAGTTAGTTGTTAGTTTAGAACCTCCATGTTAGCCAAAATAGGCTAGCCCCAACTAGTTACAACTATCTATTCAAGATCTAATCTTGAATATCCATGATCATGTAAGAAAAATGAGACATGGGAGACTATGAAAGATGTATCATTAGTTTCTCAAAATATGGAACATATGTGGTATTTATAGTTTTCCAAATTGACAGTTGGTAACTGCCAACCAAATTTAACTATAAAAACTATCAAATGGGATAACTGCCATATACATGTTCATAAAATGGTAAATAAAAAGTTTAATTAAATTACATTATATATATATATATATATATATATATATATATATATATATATATATATATATATATATAAAATTTATTCTCTTATCACCAGCCCAATACTACACATTTAGCCCAAGAAACTTTATCCAACACTTTGAACCAACTTGTTAGATATGGTATATAAAGCCTTTTAAGGCTCTTTAAGCTTTGTTCTCCTTCCTATGTAGGACAAGTTTGACATTGTCATTTCCTTACTAACAAAGTTCCAACGATATCCCATATTTCTAGTCTAACTTCCAATAATACCTCACATTTGAATAGAAAATAAGAGAACTTTGATATTTAAATCAGGAAGGTAAGAGATGACATGCATCTGAAAAGGTGTTTAGAAACTTGAACCTTTCATAGTGAATGCTACTTGGATATACTTTTGTAGGTAGCGAACTAGATTCTTGAACTAAACACTTTTCATAGTATAATCAAAACAAGAAGTATCACACATATCATATCTAAACATTGATTGATTCTTACCGTTGTGTTCATTTCATTCGTCGATAATCCTTTCTTCGTGAGACTCTTGGAGAATTTAGCCATGTCAGCTCCCAAAAATGCAACCTTACATCTATCTGACAAAAGTAATGTTAATCTGGAACAATGCGTACTATTCCACTATAAAAGCTATCAATATTATTAAGAACAAAGATTCATCCATATATCATCAACGAGAAACACTAAATAAATATCATAGGAGTGAGCATACATTTGTGTTTGTGCTACTTTGAGTCTTCCCCAACTAGTTGTCACGTTGAACCTAAACCATAGGATCTCCAATGTTGTTGGGTTAGGTTTCCGCAAGGTGGTAACTAATTGTGATAGCTTTAAGCACATTCCCCTCGATGTGAAGATGACTTGCTCTCTACTAAGGCCTTTTGTTAAAGGATCAAGCTCGATTACACTTTGACAACATACAGAGAGAAAAATAGAGAGAATAAGCTGAAGACTCCAAGAACTAATATAACTATAGTACCCATCCCATATTTATAGGGATAACAAAAGCATACTAAAAATATAAGGGCCTTATAATAAACACACAAACATGCTTCGACACTAATACAGACTCAGACAGACTTCGACACCTCACAACAACTTTCGACCTCAACAAAGCCACCTACGCTGTCTCATGTTCAGGTTCGACTTATCCATAAGATATCACAAACTCTTGTGATCCGTGTACATAGTACATTGGACCCCATACAAGTAGTGTCGCCAAATCTTAAGAGAAAACACTACTGCCCCTAACTCTAGAACATAAGTAGGATATCGTGCCTCATGCAGCTCCAGCTGCTGAGAAGCATACGCAATCACTTGCCCCCTCTGCATAAGAACCACCCCCAAACCTGTGATGGATGCATCAAAAAATACAATGAAATCCTCGACACCCTCCAGAAGGGTCAACATTGGGGCCTTGCATAACCTCTATCGTAGTGTCTTAAATGACGTATGTTGCTCAGGACCCCAACGGAAATCCACGCCCTTCCTCATCAGACGAGTGATGGGTACAACGATCTTGGAGAAATCCTGAATAAATCTTTGATAATATCCTACTAAACCCAAGAAACTCTTGATCTCTGAGAGGGACTCCAGAACCTCCCACTACATCACAGCCTTAATCTTGGCTGGATTGACCAAAATCCTGTTTTGGTTAATGAGATGCCCTAGGAACTAGAACTCTGATAACCAAAACTCACAGTTTGAGAACTTGGCATACAACCATTCTCTCCTCAACACTCCTAAAAGCTCTCAAAGGTGCTCCTTGTGCTACTTTCTGGTCTTGAAATACACAAAGATATCATCAATAAAAACAATAACTGATCGATCAAGCATCGGTCTGCATACCCGATTCATCAAGTTGATAAACATCGCAGGCGCATTGGTGAACTCAAATATCATTACCACGAACTCATAATGTCACACCCCCAAACCAAGGACGGCCCGAGGGTGGAGGACTTCATGTATAGTATCATAACAACAATTGCCATAGTGATTAAAGTAAACACAACCAACATATATATAATTGAAAGAGTTACATCATTGTATGAATTACATGTTTCCAAATCAATTACAATATGTTGACAAAAATGTAAAATGTTTGACGCCTTAACGTCCCATCCTCAAAAGCACTTGGTTACCTGTTTAGTGATTTCCTGAGAATACAAGTTGTTTGAAAAAGGTGTTAACACAAAGGTTGGTGAGTTCATAAGTTTTTGTATGTAATTATGAAAACCTTTTCTTGTAAAAGTGGTGTCCGTTCCAGAAAATCCAATATTTTCCTTAATGTGTAAATGTAGTCTTAAAACCCAAAGACCAGAATGTACAAATAATTTGTCATATTTATAGTGAAACAATGCAAGTTTAAATCGACACAACTCGTTTGATTTCAATGAAATCCCCATAAATTCTATGTTTGTTAATACTTAATGTGAGTTATTATAACGATGCTATGACCTAGTTGGCCTGAACGACGTTCTTCAGGCATCGAAAATGTTATGACATTTGTCACCTCAGACCTGCCGGTCTAGCTGTTGCATGCAGCTCAGGTGTAGGTTTGTCAATCCCAATATAGATCTATATACAACTATCACGCTCTCCTTCCAATAGACTCTGGTTACAATACATGACTTATTGGTAATGTGAAGCGAATGTCTCACAAACGTCATTAATGAATTTACGTGTAATGTAATGCAAATCCCTTTTGTTTATATGTACCCTTTTTGTATGAGTGTGTTATGTAATGTATCATAAACTATACCTAACATAGTTTATTCAAATGTTTGTATGTAATGGATGGATGTACTTTGATTATAACAATTTGTTATCTTCTATGTTCTATATATCAAAATCCATTTGTTAACTGATGCATGTCTATATACTAAGACAAAATGTTATTTATTGCAAGAACATATATTCATATAAAGATATACACCTTGCTCGACATGTTACAAGGTGAAATGAAATTGATAGCATTTTTCTGTTGTTAACATTTTCTATTACTGTTCTTAGAAAATTTGTAGAAAAATCATCAAAGGTCCAAATCAAAATTCGTAAATTCTGAGAGTTTGGAAATTGAGTCTAGTTTGTTTGTAAATTTTCTCATGATTTTTAGTGATCTCCAACATGTGTGAAAAAGTCCATAATCACAGACTGGTCCGGATTGGTTCTTGAAATTATAGATAGTTTCGTAAAAATCACCATAAATCGTAGAAAAATCGTATGGAGATGTGAAAGTAGTCATTTTAAAGCTAAGAACATGAACTACTTGCACCTAGTACATTTGTGAAAACTAAAATGTTTAAGTTGCCCAAAACAGTCCGTGAATGGAGTCCAACTTTTCTGATGAAAGCTGTTGGAAGAGTTTAGTTGTGTTCTTGTTGATTTAACTCGTATCCCCCCCCCTAAAACTTAAGAAAATATGAAAAGATAGGGGTATGAACTCACCTTGTTTGATTTCAGTGGATGAATGTCGAAGAAAAGAAGTGTTCCACTCAAGAACACTAAGAGGATGCCTTGATGTTTCGAGAATCTAAGA
The DNA here is from genome assembly GCF_002870075.4 of Lactuca sativa. Lineage (NCBI taxonomy): Eukaryota > Viridiplantae > Streptophyta > Magnoliopsida > Asterales > Asteraceae > Lactuca > Lactuca sativa. Next base: position 73,305,957 of record NC_056629.2, read on the forward strand.
CAAAGATGATGGAGTTTGTGTAAGAAATCAATGATTTGAGTAGGAGGATGTGAAAAAATCATAGGAATGATGAAGATACTTACCAAATGGAGAAGAAAAGTCTTAGAAAATTCCTTGGAAATCTCAAACTTGAGAGAGGAGAGTTGAGAGAAAAGAGTTTGATCTTTTGGTGGAATGAGAGGAAAGAATGAAGTGAGGAGAGAGGTGGGTTTTTCCCAGCCTCTAGAACATGGTTATGGCTAGAGTATGATGGAAAAAGTACAATGAAGTGACTAGGGATGGTGGGGAGGTGTGGCTGGTCATGGAGTGGGTGTGGGGGAGTTGCTTGTGTCATAAATCAAAGAAAAGTCAACACTCCACCCTTTTGTACTTCACCCACTAATTTATTGGATAATATTTGCATTAAAAACGTGGCAATTAGTGAATTATGAGGCTTTAATTGATAAAATAAAGTTTTGGGTGAAAATCTCGCGTTAAAATGATGAAAAACGAAGCCAAAAGGAAGTCGTAGTCGAAAACCAGGGAAGAAATGGGCTTCCTGCAAGACCTCTCGGTTCTGGGCCGGAGGTTCGGTCCTTGATGTTGCTGGGCCCGAAGGCGAAGGTAGGCTAGGAAGCGAAATGGACCGAAGGGTTCGATCCCCTGGTTGCGAGGTTCGGGCTCGAGAGGACCTTCGGGTTCGGTTCCTGCGAGGCTCGGTCCGAAAGGGATGTTCGGTTCCAGGAGCTTCGGGTTCGGGTCTTGGGGCTTCGGCTCAGCAGTTCGGTCCCTTAAGGGGACTTTCAGCCCTAAGAGGCTTCGGCCCTATAAGGTAGGTTTCGGGTCCTTAAGGGTATTTTACCCGTGTTTACCCCGTTTTAAGCGGTTTTTGACCCGGTTAAGGGTCGGGATGACCCGGATGATTACGAAAAGTTACGGAAACTTTTGAGAGAGATTTGGGAGAGACTTCAATAGAGAGAGATAGAGTGAAAGAGATTTAGAGAGGTTCTATTTATGACCTTTTTGAGCATCCAGCTTCGCAATGCAAAGTCCGTAAACTCCGTTAAGCCATGTTTTAGTGTCCTACACACTCCCGATGAGTGTGCAATAGTGTTTTATCTCTTTGGTTCATTCTTTAGCACTATCAAGGCTAAGGAAAATTAAACACACAAATTTTCCAAATGATGTTTTCTCATTAAAATAGCGAGTTGTACAGTAATTACATAACGCAAACCCTAATATACAAGGGTTAATTGAGTCGTCTGGTTTGACTCGCTGACTTTGTTTGAATTTGACTTGACCCGAAATTGACTATTGTCACACATAATGACCATAACGAGTCTAAAATGTAGTCTCCATGTCCTCCCCCTTAACCCTCACCTGATGGTACCCCGACCTCAGATCGATCTTGGAGAACCAAGATACACCATGCAACTAATCAAAGAGGTCATCAATCCGTGGAAGGGGATAACAGTTCTTCACCGTCAACTTATTCAACTCCCGGTAATCAATGCACATTTGATGTGAACCATCCTTCTTCTTGATGAACAATATCGGTGCTCCCCACAACGAACTGCTCAGTCTGATAAGCTGCTTGCCTAACAACTCTTAAACCTGAGAGGACAACTCCAGCATATTAGGTAGTGTGAAATGGTACGGCGCCTTGGCAATCAGAGCCGTACTTGTCACTAGGTCAGTCCTGAACTCAACCTATCTCTCGGGAAGCACACTAGTAACTCCTATAGAAACACAACAGCAAACTCCCTAACAACTGACACATTCGAAACTGATGCCTGCTCCCCAACCCGTGTATCACCACATAGGCAAGATAATACATACACATGTGTTGAATATATTGTCGAGCCTTGTCCGCCGAATAAAAACCTGACCCAATCTTGGTACCCTATCCATCGTTGACCAGTTCTCCCCCACTTGGGGTTCGAACTATCACTCGCTGGCCCTCGCTGTCAATTATAACACGAAGTTTACTCAGCCAATCCATCCCTACTATCACTCATACATCCCCCATGGGGATAAGAATCAAATCAAATGGATAAGGAACCCCGAAGATCTCCAAGACACAACCCTGATACACCTTGGATGCAGAGACCCCATGTTCGTTGACAATAGAAACCCGTAACAGACACTCCAACTCGCCAAGGGTCATATCGAAATCCTTACTAAAATACTGAGATATAAAGGACCGAATCGCGCCCGAGTTGAACAACACAAGATCAGGAAAAGAATTCACTAAGAATATACCAGTAATGGCGTCTAGCGTCACCCTAGCCTCCTCTGCCGTGAGCAGAAAAGCATGACCTCAAGCCCTTGGGGGCTCCACCCTACCTTGGAGCCCATCGGTGATCCTCAAAGTAGCTAGCATTGGAGCCTACGCCCGTACCCCTATGAGTAAAAGATAGTTGGCCTTCACATGGCTAACCTACTCACAGTGATAACTGATCCTGGTGGTCCGCGTGGAAACCTGCTTACGACAGTCCTTGGCATAATGCCCATCCTTGCCACATTTGTGGTACCCAAAAGTAGATCGAAAAGGAACCTCATGAACCCTGTCGCACTTTCCACAAGTGCGACCCTACTGAACCCGATATCTCACATTAGCAACCTTGAACTGCTTTGCCACAGACTGTGTCTACCATGGAGCCTGCCTCTGCTCCCTCGCCTGGAGCTCCAATTTAATCTCCCTCCTCCTAGCGACTTCCTGTAGCTCCATAAGTGTACCATAACGTTGTGTAGACACAAACTAGCGGATGTCCGTCTTGAGCATGCTCAAGTATTGGGTCATCTGAGCTTGCTCAGAAGCATCAAACTCATGACAAAATAGTGCTCTCTCAGTAAACATCTTGGTGATCGTAGTCACCAACTCAGTCCCCTGCCTCAAGTCCAGATACTTCTGAGCCAATCTCTCCCTCTCAACGAATGAAACATATCTCGTGCGAAACATCTCGGGAACTGCTCCCATGAAACAGCAGCCCTCTACTCTGGAGTATAAAATCTAGTAACCAACCTCCACTAATCCTTTGCCCCAGCCTCAGAAGATTCAGGGCGCACTTGACCTTCTAATCAGCTGGGCAGGAGAAAGTAAAGAAACATCCTTCAACATCGGGCAACCACTTCATAGCAATGACTGGATCCTGAACCCCATCTAAGACTGAGGGCTTCGTATTGTTAACGTCCCGGTACTGGAAGGCTCTCTCTCCATGAACCCTAGTTGCCTCAACAACTGTGGTGGTGGCAGCAACATCAGCCTCAGAAAGTACAACATAACGGTCATCAAAATACTTAATCATGGTGGTCTTGATAGACCCAAAAAGCTTCGGTATCTGCCCCTGGATGACAGTCACAACCTCAGTAGAAATCAATGCACTAATCTCCTCTTCAGTCAACCATGGCCTATCCTAGCCACTCACTCCAGCTCCTAATCCGAATCCCCTCGTGAACACTATACTGAAAATAAACCAAAAAATATCTAATAAAGCGCATTTCATACCATATGAACTATTCTAAATATCGGAAGCCTGTGGGTTGTGACTTCCCTTCTATACGTACGGGTCCTGTGCTTCTGGTAGTGCGAGCCCATACTACCTTCCACACATACTCGTATTTTTCTTAGAAGATCATCACAGCAACCCTAACCATGCACTCTAGAATACACATACATCCTAATCTCACTCCCTAGAGAAAGGCTAGACATTCCTCAACTGGCCGACTGCTCGCACAAAAACCCATCCATGAAACTTCTAACACTTGCTAAAAAGCACATCATGAGTACTACATACTCCCTAGGCTATCCTAGGATTTACACCTGACCCTACCATCAACTGCCAAACGACCCCCATTGGTGCCAGTTAACTACTGCATGAATACAATCACATGAGATATAACTTAAATAATCTTAGATTAAAAGATTCAACCCTACAACGGTTGGACTCAGACAAGAGCTGCATACTATGACCATAACTTTCACTCTAAAATTATTTAATCCATGTAGCATGTGAGTTAACGTATTCAATTAATAGTTAATTCGCACCTAAAAGAGTCCTAGAATCAATAAGCAAGAAAACTCTATAGGAAATAAGGCATCATGTATTAGGCAACTCTATCATGTAATTCCTGAATATCCCTACCCTACAACTACCATGTTTTTCTATTATATCATAACAAATAACAATGTGGGTAATTTGGTGTATACTTTCTTGCTCCGGCTGATCGTACACATTGCATCCTCCCTAGGTTACTTTGAAAACCATTTAAAAACTTTTGCAGTTCCCCATTTTGAGTCTGGGTTCACACGAATGTTCATCCAATTCTCTCAAACCAAGGGTCTGATACCAACTTGTAACACTCCAAAATCAAAGGATTTTAATATTTTCAAAATTAAACATTAACCAATATTGTTTACAAAAGATTCATTGTTTCTAAATCACTATTTCAATATCAGAGTTTTTCCCAAGACCTAGTGACATAAACCTGAAACAATAAACTAAAAACTCTAAGCCAAAGTTTAGTGAGTTCCCCAAAAGTATCAATCACACACATACATATAACTAAAAACTATATGCCAAAGTTTTGTGAGTTCCCTAAAAGTATCAATCACACATATACATATAACAACATATATTGGGTCCACAACTAAAACACTGGATTACCCTAAAGCCCACATGTAACACCCTGTTTCAAGATCGGATAACTGTGGGCTTCAAGGAGTCAAAGGCATGGTTTTTGGGTAAAATTAGGGCTCACGATGTAACAATTGAAGGGTCACGGTGTGAGGAGTGATCAAAAAAGATTTTGATTTAAACTGAGCTCACAACGTGAGAATTAAGAGCTCACAATGTGAGGTGCGCTACAGCCCAAGCCCACAATCTTTTAGGGTTTCCAATATATTTAAACTCCATAAACTTCATTTTAGGGTTCCAAACTAGCCTCATTCGTCCCTAAACTCAGTAACACCCTAACTCTAGCCTGTCCTTATGGTACTTGAGCTTTTGGTGGGGTTTTAGTGACTTGAAGAGGAAGGAATCACCACAGAAGCATAGTTGTAGCTTGGAAGTTTCATTTGCATCATTTAGCTACCCTTCTGGACCAATGTGAGTAATCAAGATACAAGCTTTATGTTTCATTGTTGTTGGATCTATGGTTTTATGCATATGAATCTAAGATCTTAAGAGTTAGAATGATGGGACTCCATAAAGTTGGTAATTTTATGGGTCTTTAGGGTCACTAAAGGCTTATATGTCATGGATCTGAAGTTTGAATGATGTTGGAGTTCATGCATGAGAACTTATCCTCTTTTTCTCCATGAATGACCCATTTGATCTCAAATCTTGTATTGGTCATACAAGACCTTAAAGCATCGATTTTTGTGATCCTTGGAGTGTTAGGAAGCCTCCTAGAACATATGGATTAGTGGGTTAATGGATTAAGAAGTTTTGGAGTAATATGGCATTTAGACGGATCTCACGACGTGAGAAGATGCAAGTCACATTGTGAGGGTGGTTAGAATCAATTATCTTGTCATGTAGTGGCTCATTATGTGAGTCATAGATGGTTATGTCGTGAGGGTCTGCCGACCGTTGACTTTCGTTAACCATTGAATTTTTCACCAAGCTTGACTTTGGGTCCAACTCTAGGATTTTGGGATATTGATTGAGATTGTATCTAGTTCTGGTGCTAGTGGATTCACGAGAGCAAGCAGTGCTAAAAAAGGGTCATATTGCAGTATTCAGAGTTCCTTGATTCAGGTGAGTTTCACGTTGTTGTACTGTAGGTACAAGACACCAATGCAAGCCCACTAGTTTTGGTTATCTGTTAGTAGAAGGGTGCCTTAGGGATTGTATATAGTCATGTAGGATAGACTGAGGACTCTTGTTCTAGGCTCTCTTACTTGTTCCTTGTTTGGTTGTGGTTCCAAAGTAGGACCACATCTCCGGGTGGCTATCTCACCTTTGAATATATACGGTCATGATCCTTATTTTTTGAAATCGAGTATGCTAATATATTGTAGTGATCTGTTAGGTCTATATTTTGGTATCGAGTATGCTATTATGCTATAGTGATCTTTTAGATCTGTATCATGGTATTGAGTATGCCGTTATGCTATAGTGATATGTTACGTCTATATCTTGGCATTGGCTTCGCTGTTATACTATAGTGATCTGTTATATCTGTATGTTATCTATGCTTTCTGATTATCCTCTGGTGGAATGCCCTAAGGACTATCTGTAGTCATCTAGGATAGTCTGAGAACTCTTGGTTTAGGCTCTCTTTCCTGTTCCTTGTTTTTTGTGGCTTTAGAGTATGATCATTTGTTCGGGTGGCTATCTCACCTCTGATTACCTATGGTTATGCATTTCATGGAGGATGACTACTAACATGACTGTATGTTGTGAGTGGACTTGTTGGCGGTAGTGAGATGTATGTTTGATGTTTGTCGGTATTATGTGCCTAATTGATCCTTGCTTGTTTATATGTCGACATATGGTAGTAGTGGGTTGAGGCGGTCCTGCTTTGTGTTGTAGGCCAAGATACTCGGTGCGGGCCGGCTGTAAGCCAAAGGCACAAAGGATCTGGTAGAGTGGTTGGGTTGAGGCAGTAGGCCAACAAACCCTGGGGATATTCCAACCCGATGGTTGTGTGGACCCGATGCATGATTGTATGTTTATCGTATGAGGTATTTTGGAGGAAACTCACTAAGCTTTGTGCTTATGCAGTTGTTTATTATTTCAGGTATCATCGGTTATATTGGGAAGGCGAAGGCATGACTGTAGACATTCATCAAAAGCAATGAAGACTCTACGTTTTAAATATTATTCTGGTTTTAATAAATGTATCTGAAATAAACGTTTACTTCATAATGGATTTATAATTGGGAAGTTTTACTTAAATAAAAATGAAAATTTTTGGTTCTAAAAATGGGACGTTATAAGTTGGTATTAGAGGCCTGGTTTGGGTGAATTGGAGGAACACTTATGTGAATCCATTACCAAACTAGGAGCCGAGAGTTTTCGTAAATTTTTTTTGAAAAAGAATTTATAATAAAAAGGGTTGGGTTAGGGACATGGGTTCAGTCACTTGTCATGTTCTTGTTTGATTGTTGGGTTGGGATCGAGAATGTAGGCCTTAATTTAACTTTGACCTTTTCAGGAAGATGCGGTGTGTACAGTCAGCTATAGCCCGAGTAGGAGAGTGGTTCCCAAAATATCCAAACTTGTTATGTTTACTAAGTTTTGATTTTGCTGATATTTGAATTTTTATAAAAAGCATGCTAGTGGATAAGGTTATTTAGAAACTATTCGATAGAAGTGCCTGATTTCTGTGATGCCTTATAATGTAGGGAGTTGTTTGTCTGATATATATTTCTTAATTTGTGATTACTGCATGTATATTGATTAGTTGTATATGGTCGGGATTGAATAGCCTTAGAATGATCGACTTAGCCTTACTTCCTGTTCCTTGTTTGGTTGTAGACTAGGGGCAGAGTCGATTATTCGACATTCTATCTGATCTTATATTGTGTACAACAAGCATGCAAAAAAGGAACTGGTGGTGTGTGAGCGAGGGTAATCCTAGGAAGAGTTCCTAAAAGTTGGTTGTAGCTCGTAGGAGGAATGGGTGTTAGCACACCTAAGAGTGGTCTAGTGCAGTGACTTAATACTTTGGGATGAATTCTGAATCAACTACGGATAGGTGTGGCAGGTAGTATGGGCCCGTACTACTAAAAGCACAGGATCCGTATGATATCCGGTAGGAATTTTGATGCTCCTAAGGAACTAATAAGGGTAGGCCCTGGTGTGTTGAGCATTATGTTGTGATGTCTGATCTTTCCTTGGTATATTTTTAGTATGGTGGCTATTGGGAGTTTAGGATTAGGAGCGGGCAGCACTGGGAGAGCAGGTCTGAGTGAGGAGGAGATCCATAGGATCATTGCAACAGAAGTGTCTGAGGCGATTAACGTGGTCACTACGGAGTTGTTCGGGATAGTCAAGACTACCATGATTGAGTTTTTTGATGATCATTATGCTACACTTTCTGAGGTTGTTGTTGTAGCTACCGTAACTGCTACTGCTGTTGGGGATCAAGGAGAGAAAGCTTTCTGGTACCGAGACTTCGATAATACTATGCCCCCGGATTTTGATGGGGTCTTGGACCTGATTGTGGCGATGAGATGGTTGTTTGATGTGGAGGTTTGTTTCTTCACGTGCTCCTTCTGGATGACCAGAAGGTCAAGTACACCCTGAAACTTCTCAGGTTGGGGGCGAATGATTGGTGGAGAATGGTAACTGGTGCTTACACTCTTGAGCAGAGAGCTATGGTGTCTTTGGAGCAATTCTTAGAGATATTATGTGTGAGGTATGTCCCCTTGGTGGAGAAGGAGAGGTTGGCACATGAGTATTTGGATTTGGGGAAGACGAATGAGTAGGTGACGGAGATCACAAAGATCTTCATTGAGAGGGCCTTGTTCAGTCCTGATTTAGCTGCTTCAGAGCAAGCTCAGATGACTTGGTATTTGGGTCTTGGAGGTCCGAGTTACAGCTCGAAGACCTAGTAGGATCAGTTAAGTCCTGTTGAGCTGAGTGTTGTTGTTGGTTATTAGATCGGAAGTAGGCATGAGTGTTGTTGTTAGTTATTGGATTAGGGGTTGGTCTGAGTGTTGTTGTTAGTTATTGAATTGGGGGTAGGCTTGAGTTTTGTAGTTGGTTATTAGGTGGGGGTAAGCCTAAGTGCTATTGTCAATTAGTAGATCAGGGGTGAACCTGAGTATGGTCAGTAGACAGGTAAGTAGGGTTGTTAGAGCCGTGTAGGATTCCGGTCTAGTTTTGTATGGGATTGTAGGGTCCCCTTACGTTGGTGCATTTCATGTGGGGTTAATAGGGTGGCAGTTGGCCAAGTAGGTTTGGGTCCGATCAAATCTGTGGTTGTAGGTCAACATGATTGATATGGAGTATGGGTTAGCCTTGTTTGTCGGGGTTTTTCAGGATTTCTCTCTGATATGTAAGTATGTATGGGTGACAACTATGATGTGGGATGAAGTTCTTATTTCAAATATTGTCAAGTAATGTAAGGCCATGACATCTTGGTCGGGTTAGTTTAAAAGTCTTATATATCATGAGGGTTAGCGGGGAAGTTTAGTTAATTGTGGGTTGTTCGCGATTTCATGACCTAGAGGTCCTGCTCGGAAAGGCGAGTTTTTTTCTCTTGTGAATTACTGATGACTGTGGGGAATTGTCATCATCAGGTTGCTTCTTCCTTGTAAGATCTGCAAAGGTATTGAGAGGTGATCAATTGTGTTGAGGTGTTGCAGTAGTTGTGTCTCTGACCACTGGAATCTTTGCTAAATTTAGCTTGTGAGCCTAGATTTGGATTTTGAATTTTAAAGGTGTAAATCTTGGCTTTCTAGCCATACCAAACTACATTAAAAGATTCTCGTGGGAAGGACCACCGCAGGGTAATTTCTAGAATGGGAACAAAAAGAGATTTCGAGGACGAAATCAAATTTAGTGGTGGAGAATTATAACACCCCGTTTCCAGATCGGATCAACTTTGGGCTTCAAGGAGTCAAAGGCCTAGTTTTTGGGTAAAATCAGGGCTCAAGGCGTGACCATTGAAGGGTCATAACGTGAGCAGTGATCAATAAAGATTTAGATTTAAACTGAGCTCATAACGTGATCATTACGAGCTTACAATGTGAGGTGGCTGCAACCCAAGCCTACAATCTTTTAGGGGTTCCATCATATTTAAACCCCATAAACTTCATTTTAGGGTTCCAAACCAGCCTCCTTCATCCCTAAACTCAGTAAAACCCTAACCCTAGACTCTCCTTGTGTTTCATGAACTTTTGGTGACTTGAAGAGGAAGGAATCGCCATGGAAGCATAGTTGCGACTTGGAAGTTTCATTTGCATTATTTAGCTACTCTTATGGACCAATGTGAGTAATGAAGATCCATGGTTTATGTTTCCTTATTGTTAGATCTAAGGTTTTATGCATATTTATCCAGTATCTTAAGAGGTAGAGTGATGGGACTCCTTAAAGTTGGAAAATTTATGGGTCCTCAGGGTCCCTAGATGTGTATATGTCATGGATCTGAAGTTTGAATGATGTTGGAGTTCATGCATGAGAATTTATCCTCTTTTTCTCCGTGAATGACCCATTTGAGCTCAAATCATGTATTGGACATGCAAGACCTTAAAGCATCGATTTTTATGATCCTTGGAGTGTTAGGAAGCCTCCTGGAACATATGGATTAGTGGCTAAATGGATTAAGAAGTTTTTGGAGCAATATGGGATTCACTCGGATCTCACGACGTGAGAAGATGCATGTCACGTCGTGAGGGTGGTCAGAATCGATTATCTTGTCCTGTAGTGGCTCACAACGTGAGCTATAGATTGTCACGTCGTTAGGGCCTACTGACTGTTGGCTTTCGTTGACTGTTAATCATTGAATTTTTGACCAAGTTTGACTTTGGGTCCAAATTGAGGATTTTAGGCTATTGATTGAGATTGTATCTGGTTTTGGTGCTAGTGGATTCGCGGGAAAAAGCAATGTTAAAAAGTGGTCGTAGTGCAGTGTTTAGAGTTCCTTGATTCAGGTGAGTTTCGCATCGTTGTACCGTGGGTCAAAGGCACCAATGCCGACCCATTATTTTTGGTTATCTCTTAGTAGAAAGATGCCTTAGGGACTGTATATAGTCATATAGGATAAACTAAGGACTCTTGGTTTAGGCTCTCTTACATGTTCCTTCTTTGGTTGTGGTTATAGAGTAGGACACCTATCTGGGTGGCTATCTCACCTCTAAATATATACAGTCATGCATTCCTTGGATTTTGATACTGAGTATGTTGATATGTTGTAGTCATCTGTGAGGTCTGTATCCTGGTATTGAGTATGTTGTTATGATGTAGTGATTTGTTAGATCTGTATTCTGGTATCGAGTATGTTGTTATGTTGTAGTGATCTGTTAGGTCTGTAGTATCGAGTATGCTGTTATGTTGTAGTGTTCTGTTAGGTCTGTATCCTGGTACCGAGTATGTTGTTATGTTGTAGTGATCTGTTAGATCTGTATGTTATCTGCGCTTTCCGATTATCCTCTGGCAGAATTCCCTAGGGACTGTCTGTAGTCATGTAGGATAGCCTGAGAACTCTTGTCTAGGCTTTCTTGCATGTTCCTTGTTTGGTTTTGTCTCTAGAGTAGGGTAATCTATTTGGGTGACTATCTCACCTCTGGTTATCTATGGTTACACATTTCATGGAGGATGGCTGGTAACATCATTGTATGCTATGAAAGGACTTGTAGGCGGTAGTGAGCTGTATGTTTGATGTTTGCCGGTATTATGTGCCTACTTGATCCTTGTTTGTTTATATGTTGAAATATGGTAGTGGTGGGTTGAGGCGGTCCTGCTTTGTGTTGTAGGCCATGATACCCGGTGTGTGCTGGCTGTAAGCCAAAGGAACAGAGGCTCTGGTAGAGTGGTTGGGTTGAGGCGGTAGGCCAAAAAACCTGGGTATTCCAAATCGATGGTTGAGTGGATCCGACGCATGCTTGTATGTTTATCGTATGGGGTATTTTGGGAGAAACTTACTAAGCTTTGTGCTTATGCATTTGTCTATTGTTTCAGGTATCACCGGTTATCTCAGGAAGGCGAAGCCATGACTATACACATTCAATGACAACAATGAAGACTCTGCGTTTTAAATATTACTCTGATTTTAATAAATGTTTCTGAAATATACGTTTTCTTCATAATGGATTTATAATTGGGAAGTTTTACTTAAACAAAAATGAAAATTTTTGGTTGTGAAAATGGGACGTTACACCTCAGTATGAGTCTGGCATGCCTATCGCACCCTCTGCTCATATCTGAATTACTCCTAAGCCAACAACATAACTCTGGCTTGCTCGCGGGTCCCACAACTTATGTCTGGATTGCTCCCGGGTTTGTTGGCTATCGCACAAACCAGTACAACCTCAATCCAACACAATATGTCGACATATGTAACATATAAACATAAGCACATAATCAACAAATACAGATAAGCTTACAGTTCTACCAATCAGTCATATACTAGCATATCACTATCCTGTAACCAGGATACATAATCTAGTGGGCCGAAATTGGCACCTTCGACCCACAGTACAGTAAGGAAAACTCACCTCTCAGTCTGAATATCTCAGACAAAAGCTTGGACTGCTGATCCATAAAATCCCCACGACAGCATCATCAAATAATACTCAATTAATAATTGGTCCACAACCCATAACTAGAATCCTAGTCCGATTGTCTAACACTTAGGGTAAAAGTCCATTTTATCATTTCCTCACTTGGCCCAAAATTTGAGGCCCAATCCAATAGCACCAAAAAGCCCATTATAACCCAACTTCCTAATTGGGCCCAAAATCGATCATGTGCAAAATCCAAGAAACCCCAAATTCCTAAATGACACCCAAAGCTCCAAATGGGCCCAAGCATAAGAAGTCCCAAAGGCAGAAAACTAGTGGCCCATTAATGACTAAGAAGCCCAAAACAGCGTCTCACGTCATGAAGAGTCCTTGGTCATGTAGTGAGAGCCACCCGTTCCGAGTCAAAAGATTCATTCCTGACTCAGATAACTCACTAAGGGACAAGTTTCGCCTGCTCACGTCATGAGTCCTCATGTCTCACGTCGTGAGAACGGTCTAAAGCCAAAACCAACGTTTTAAAGTTCTTAATCCATTCCACCCTCAATTCCAACCCTTCCAGAATTTTGAGGGGACCCTAATGGTCTATAAAAATGCTTACTTTATGGACATGCATGCACCATGCATGTCCCTCCATCCTTGTGAAGTATGGTCTCAAACTCACATGCAAGCCTCTAATACTACACCAACTTCCAGATTCGGATGATATAAGACTCAAAAGACCATTAGAATCCATAAAGTTGCTAACTTTATGGATCTCCTTCACTCCAACAAGCTACAACTTAAAGAAATGGGACCAAAAGCCTAGATCTAACCATGAAATGAGATAAAGTTTGAGTCTTGGCACTTACAAAGTGTCCAACAAGATGAGAGTTGATGAAGATGATGATTCCTTGCTACCCCCTTCACAATGATGCTTCTTCTTCTCTCTCTTTTTCCTTCCTTTCCATAAGCAAAACACCAAGTATCTCAAGGGGAAGCGAAATCTAGGGTTTCCAGAGGCTTAGATGGTGAGAGAGGCTGAGGATGGGCAACCCTAGCCTCTCATTCCCTTAAATACTCGAAAATTACTGTTTGAAGTCATTAAATCGCGCTCACGTTGTGAGACCATATGTCTCGTGTCGTGAGACTTCAAAATATGGGTCAACAAGTCAACTACCTCTTGCGATGTGACTACCAAAACTCACGTCATGAGATCCCTCCAAAAGGAAATAAATGAAGAATTTGAGTACCTTAGGGTTCAGGATGTTACATAACTTGGTTAACTAATTAGTTATGTACGCTTCTTTTTATATTACATGTTTATTGGTGGTATTTCTATATTTTTTATATGGTATATTATGTATGATAGTTAATTGTTTATATGTTGGATAAAGAAGTGAAACGATCCAAAACTCAAGGGTAAAAATTCACTTTTCAATATAGTCAAACACAAGTGTTACATATTTCAAGGGATTCAAAAACATGGTTTAATTAAAATATTTGTCAGAGTTACATACCAAAATCACGTAATGCGGAAAACATGGGTGTGTGTGTTGCAATCATCCCGAGCCCTTCCATTTGAAAACCGATGATACCTGAAACCATAAACAAAACTGTAAGCATGAAGCTTAGTGAGTTCCCCATAGAATACCCCACATAATCCACATAACCGCATAAACCATGTCAATCACATAGGCCATATTATTCACATAAGCAACATAAGCCATGCATAGGATGCCGTGGAAACCTTCCAAGGTCTTACACACATAACCACATAAATCGTATCAACTACACAAGTCATGCATATAAACATATAGGGATGTTGTGGGCTCCCCCAGGGTCTTACTCTAGGATGCCATGGGCTCCCCACATGGTTTTACACCTAAGTGCCATGGGCTCCCCCATGGTCTTTAATAGGAAAGCCATGGGCTCCCCACATGGTCTTACATCCAAGTGCTATGGGTTCCCCCATGGTCTTTAATAGGAAAGCCATGGGATCTCCACATGGTCTGACATCCAGGTGTCATGGGGTCCCTCATGGTCTTTAATAGGAAAGCCATGGGCTCCCCCACATGGTCTTACATCCAAGTTCCATGGGCTCCCCCCATGGTATTTCATGCAAACATCACATAAACAAATAGCATGACACATAACATACAACTAACATACCACATATCACTACATCATCTAGTGTACCACATAACACAAAATGGATCAGACTTGGTGCCTTCGACCCATTGGTATGTTGAGGAGACTCACCTCGCACTTCTAAAGTCCCGCGGATAAAACTCTAGCTGCTGGTTGACAGATTCCCAAACTATCAACATCAAAACAACACATAATTAATAATTGGGTTCTAATCCATACCATAAGTCCGTGCTTGGGGTAAAAAGACTATTTTACCCTTAACCTAACTTGGTCCAAAACCAAGGTCCAAACACACACTCTGAATGCCCAAAAACCAATCAATGAACCAAGTCCCAACATATGGACCAATTTTCCAAATTGGGCCCAAACCTCTACATGGTCTTTTCTTATGGCCCAACCATTTACTCCAGTTAAACACTTAGCATTCCAATGGCCCAATACCTCATAATCATCAAAGTCCAATTAAGGCTTTCCAATGGGCCTTATCCTAAAGCCCAATAATTTCCTTAGTCCATAAACTTGTTCCTATTTGGCCCACAAAGGCCCACAACAACCCAGTCCAAGAAATGGTCCAACAAGAACCCAAACCTAATTAAGGTTTTTTCACATAAAATGATGATTAGGGTTAAGTGTTCCTACTTAACCCATTAAGTCCACCACTCCACTAGTCCAAACATACAATATGGTCGGGTGTAATTCAAAATTCCAAATCCAATGGTCCAAACGTGGGTCCCGACAAATCCAAAACTCACATTCCTAAAATTATGGTTTTCTAAACCCTAATTAGGGTTTCCAATCCAATCGTGTGCCAATTAGTCAAATGGTTAGGTTTTTAGGTCAATTAGGGTTAAATAGGTCGGACACCACCCACTACCACCTTGGGTAGTGGTGGTCAATGGCGGCTCACGGAGGTAGTGACGAATTTCCTTGATTATTTTGGCCAAAATACAATTATACACACAATATCCAAACACACACACACACAGCCACCCTTGTGGCAGCCGATGGTGGTACAAGGTGGTGGCTTTTCTCGGGAAATCCAGCCAAGCAACAAATGCCCACAACTGAAACAGGCACATCTTTGTTTGAAAGCTGAACACGACCACCCACCTGGTGGCGTATAGCGATGCCGGTGACGCGACAGCAACAGCGGCTAACGGTGGTGTTAACGGCGGCAGCCACCATGGTTGACTGCCATGGTGGTTCTTCACAACTTGCGCTCATCAAAAAAACATACACGCCTTCGTTTGACCCTGTTACAGCAACACACGGGCTGAAACACACACAATAGTCTCCCTTGGGGTGATGGATCTGAACCGGAGCAACAAACGAATTGCATAGGTGGCGGCGGCCAACAACATGTCTGAACGAACACCGAGGAAGAAGAAGCAATTAGAGCTGCCACGACTCACGATCTCTTCGAAACAGCCCAACAGCGGCAACACAGAATGGTGGTCATTCGTCGGCGGCTTAGTCTTCAACAGTTACGGCACAATGGCGGCAACAACCCTGTCGTTTAAAGCCCACGTATCTACATTCCTCGCTCTACCTTTGGTCACCAATGGGTCTCCCGGCTGCTCATTATGTTCCCAGTCAGTAGGATGGGCATGGTGGTTGGCTCCGACGGTTTACGACCTCAACAATGGTGGCGGCGACGCCTGAATAGTAAAGTGAAGGCGGGCGGCTATGTTTAGTTTAGGATTAGGGTTACCAGGGGTGGCGTTATATACCCCGACCCCCATAAACTTCCTTCCATAATGA
Source organism: Lactuca sativa (assembly GCF_002870075.4). Taxonomy (NCBI): domain Eukaryota; kingdom Viridiplantae; phylum Streptophyta; class Magnoliopsida; order Asterales; family Asteraceae; genus Lactuca; species Lactuca sativa. The sequence goes on from NC_056629.2 coordinate 73,322,023, forward strand.
CGAAATTGGTCCCTCCTTCTCCCTTTTCTTTCAAAATGAATCCATAATTTACCCTTTTAGCCCTCGGCCTTCCAAATTCATTTCAATTTAAGTCCAATACTTACCAAACAGTCCTCCGCTTTGAGAATATTTTGCAAAACTAATCCAGAAATTACCTTTGAATCTCGGAATTACACTTAGCCCCCGAAAGTCCAAATTATATCGTTTGGCTCCCTGAAACCAACACTCCGCTAAATATTATTGATTTTGGCTACAATCAAATATAAATTTACACATTGGATTTTCGAGTTTATTATTTAATTACTCTATTTCAAATAGGATGTTACAACAAGAGGAGCAATTACATAAATTTTGAGGTCAATAAAGTTTCATGTTTCTTCCCCACAAGTATTTAGTTTGATAGTATTATGTTTTGAGCACTCACACAACATTTAGACTTATTAAACTTTTTTTTAAGATGGTTGTGTTTTAACTTTATTCAGAATATTGTTTTTAGACAAATTTAAATTGATGTAATAATATTTTGTTTTTGTTTATTATCTTAATTTTCACATTATTATTTTATATCGCATTTAAAAACCAGAACTAATTTATTGATATATATTTTTGTGTTAAAAATACTACTAAAAGCATGAAAATAATAATTATTATTGCATTTATATAGTGTCATAAAAAGTAGTACCACTAAAACCTACAAGTGCATTAGTGACATAATCAAAAAGTACTACTAAAACCCAATTAGGTTGTAGTGGCCGTCACAACTAAAAAGTACCACTAAAGGTCCTTAGTGGCAACGCCTTTAGTGTCACTATTTTTTTGTGATGCTGATTGTCAGGGGGCTTATAGTGACATTTTTTCTATGCCACTAAATATCATTTTATTTGTAGTGTTTATAGTTAATATCATATATTCTTCCAAACATAATGATTAAGTGCAAGTTGGTCAAATTACCAAATTTTTTTTAATTAACTAAGGTTGGAGAGTTTGAGAATGGAAAAAGAAAAAATCAAATACGAACAATACAAAAACATGGAGATACTAGGTGGAGTTCTCATTCAAATGGATATATAGTTTGATGAGATTGTTTGATGCAATTTTGTGTAGTATTGAAATGACATTGATATATAACGTTTTACATATTCTTAATGGGGTGATGTGAGATATACACTTATACATGCATTATCATTTGATTGTCATTATCATACACATGATGAATTAAATAATAAGGATAACTATAAGATTTTCTACACTTCACAAGAAAAATCTATAGGTATTTGTAATGTTATAGCCTTGGTTTCTACAACCGAAATATTGATTCAAAACTGAGAGATAAATATTGGCAAACGCTATTAGAGCAAGTGAAAATAGCATTTTGTCCCTGATATCAATGAAACTTATAGATATGTATTTCGATCATCTCATAACAAAGATAATATAAGCATATATAGAGTATCATTGAATTCAATTGTTCATTTCTACTGCTAAATTAGTTGCAAGAGTTGAACTCCAAATTAATTAATCTATACTATAGCGTTTTTGTCTTAGTGTTGTGATATATCCAAAATCCTTTAATGTTGATGATATACTTAAACTAGAAACATCCTATTATCCTTTGGAATTTACAAAGCACGAAAAGACTGTTAAAACTTGAGATACAACAGTATGAATTAGATAGTATGAATTAGATGTGCCTAATCATCTATAAGTGGAAATTTATTCATTTATTGAGTTATGTAGAGGTCTACATGAAATTGGAAAGTCATATACTTATTTTTTGATTGATAGATTGATTCCTATTATATTGACTCTTCATGCTTCTACCACAACATTTGAAAAAACATTTTCAGCAATGCAAATCATAAAAACACAACTTTGAAATACCTTAAATGAAAATTTTCTTAATAGTTGTCTAATTTTTAACATTGATATATATATATATATATATATATATATATATATATATATATATATATATATATATATATATATATATATATAAATTGATGATATATTTTCTCTTGATAAAATTATAGATGATTTTAATTCCATAAAACAAAGACGAGCACAACTTACAGTGCACAAGATACTACTTATATTTTCATATATTTTATAGTTGTTTACAACTGAGCATATGTATCTATGTTTTACTAATTATTTTATTACTAAGAGGTTAATAGATCATTATGCATCAATGTCTATGGTTATGTGAAAACTTTTACTTTGATTTTTATAATGATCGATGCTATCTTATTAGATGAATTTATCTATCAAGTCTCTGTAAAATTAAAGACTTTATTACTTTGTTTCGATATATATATATATATATATATATATATATATATATATATATATATATATATATATATATATATATATATATATATATATATATATATATATATATATATATATATGAACAATCAAATATATTAAAGACGAACACCAGAGAGAAGTTGCATATGACATATTTTAGTGTGTTATTACACATTAAGTCCCCTTTTTATAAAATTTTGGTTATGCTATTGAGTTTTGTAACTTAGTAACCCCATTGACTTTTATTTTAGAATTTCGATGAAGAAACCAATAATAAGATTACGAGACTCTTCTATTAAAAATAATAACCTTCAATACACTAGCTAGAGTAACCAAAAGCAACCATCCATTTCTGTAGCTACAAATAAGATTACAAGACTATTCTAATGTTCTTCTATGTTGGACTGTTATGACCAATTTATGTTTTGTGACTTTGTATCTCTTCTGTTATTTCAATATTTAAAACCATATAATCACCTGTCAATATTTTACTTAAAAACTATTCCCGTATCGTAGGTTAAGGCCATGATCAATGTATGAAGAATATTGTGGAATAAACTCATCTATATCTATATCATTATCTATATCTATATCTATCTATCTATTTATATCATACATACTTATAAAGCTAACATTTTTTTTTGAATCTCATGCATTTGAAACCCCTCTTTTTAACCTCCTCAAACCATATTCATTTAAAGCAATTACAACTTTTCCAAATATAAGTTCATGTAAACTCAAATTGGGTGCATGTAAAGTTTTAGATATTAACCAATATTCAAATTTAAGTATGTTTGTAAAGGTATACTTGAGATCATTTTTTAAGTTTATGTGTTATGCATCTTTCTATAATCACACGATGATGAAGTGAGATTGATAATTACTTCTCATGAGCTTTTGGTAAATCAACCATCAAGCTTTTTATAAGTTAGAGCAATTAACTTTGTTAACATGTATGTATCTTTATGTTGTATATCTCTTTTTTATGTTAAAAAAAATGTATTTTATGTACAAGAGAAGATTATTCAATATGTATTTTAGGCTATGTATATAATATGTTAGTTTCTATCACTTATTTTGTAAATAACATCGATGGAGTTTTTTTTATCATTGATTTGATGAAAGGAGTTTACAATTATTATTCCAAATTGTTGGTGATAATGACGAATGATTTTTAATATGATATGACTTTATTATTGAAAATCAATAATTATGTGTGTTATAGAAATGAATTCTTTATGTTCTACCAAAACTTATATGGATGTACCCAATTTTAAATGTTTTTTTAGTAATAAAAATAAATTCTCTTATTACATTTGTCAATTTTCTTTTTTTCCTATTCATTCTTTATCATAAAGGAAAAGTAAAATAAATAAAATATTAATATTTTCATAAGAAAATATAAGTGATCAAAATATACCTCAAGTATAACACTCCTCCTCCCCTAACACACTCCTAACATATTGGTTTTAAGATTGGTCGCAGTACACAACAATTACTATAGTTTTGAAATTCGAATTACTATTTTATTTGGACTGTTCATTCTCTTTCAATATTCCATAGCTTTAAGTAAAAAAAAATGAAAGTACAATAAAAAAATTATGATATTTTTTAAAATATAATAATGAAAATTTTCAAATAAGTAGTTTTTAATTAGTAAAAAATAATATTATATTAATAAATTATTATTATTTAAAATAATAATAATAATAATATTAATAATAATAATTATTATTATTATATAGAAAATAAAAAATATTCAAATAAATTAGTTAAAAATAAGTATAGTTTAAAATAGTTTTAAATCAAAAACTTAATTCAATTTGATTCAAGTACAATTTTTTATATCTTTCTTATCATAAACTTAAAATTATTATAATATTAGTTACAACTTACTATAAAATTATTATTTCAATGACAAATACTTATAATATTGTTTTAATAACATATAATTGTTAATATTTATATTACACATTGTAGCTATATTAGTAGTATAGAAATAAGTTTTGATTAAAAAATAATATGTTTGAAAAGATATATGATCCAGAATGAAAGAGTTGAAAAAGAAAATAAGTTTTGTCGTATCAATGATTATTTTAACACAAATTTTTCTACAATAATGTTTCTATATATCAAATGTATGTTGATTACTAAATATTCATTTTTAATGATTGATGTAAATGTTATCATGTTGTAGTATTTTTATTTTATTGAAAGCTATACTGTTTTTCATACTATTTGTTATTTGTTTTATATATAACCTAAATATGTTTTACATATAATTTCCACAACTTAAAACGTTCTAAAAATAATCAAAAGTTGTAGTATTTATTTTTTTCATACTATATTTTTTTATACATAGTAATTAATATATGTTTTATATATAATTTACACGACATAAAACGGTCTATAAAATAATAAATTAATAGGGGAAATAACTAATGATATAAATTTATTAAAATTAATAAAACTAATATGTTAACTATAGAGTTTGTTTTGCTATTGACATTGGTTTCACATATATAAATATCAAATCAAAATTTGTTAAATGTTATTATTTTAATTAAATAACTATATCCATGCGCAACGCGTGAAGATTCGACTAGTCATACATACTAATTAAGCTAACATTTTTTTCTTGAATCTCATGCATTTCAAACCCCCTTTTTTAACTTCCTCAAACCACATTCATTTGAAACTTCATTTTTTAACTAATGCAACTCAAAAGTTTTCTTAATTATGATTTAACACTCAAAAGTTTTATAACTTATATTATGCTTAATCAACATTTAGTGAATTTAGGTCATTTTTGGTCACTTAATTATTGGTTTTATGCTCATTCGGTCACTTATTTTTTTTTTTTTTTAAGTTTTAAAAGGTCATCAAAATTTTGGCTTTGTGCTCATTTAGTCACTTAACTTTTAGTTTGTTCAAAATTAGTCACCTAACTTTTAAAATTGTGCTCATTTAGTCACTAAACTTTTAAATTTTTTTAAAAGTTTACTGACTAAATGAGCATAATTTTAAAAGTTAGGTGACTAAATGAGCACAAATCTAAAAGTCAAGTGCCTAAATGTGACCAAACCAAAAGTTAAGTGACTAAATAAGCACAAAGTCAAAAGTTTGATGACCTTTTAAAACTTAAAAATAGTTATGTGACCAAAAATGACCTAAACCTAAAAGTTTACTATAAAAAGGCCAATCTTTTGGGAAGACATGCATACAAATTATATACAAATTTCAGAAAGAAAACAAACTTAAAAGTTTTTGTGTTAGGTTGAGGTCTTATGACAACTTTTGGAGATATGCTATTATATTAGAGCTTTTAATTTGTAAGTTTGTTATACTAATTCGTTTTTATATTTTCTTTGTTTTTGGATTATTGTAATACACTTTTGGAGATATGCTATTATATTAGAGCTTTTAATTTGCAAGTTTATTATACTAATTCGTTTGTATATTTTTTTTCGTTTTTGGATTATTGAAATACAGTCGTTGTATATTGTGGTTTAATCGTTAATATATTGATCATATGTTATATAGGGTGATGTCGAAAACATTTAAATAAATGTTCTAAATATGTTTTTTTTTTGTTTTGTTAATATACCTTTTCAAAAAGGTAATTAATTAAAACTCATACATATGTTATACTTTCCATATCTCTCTCTCTCTCTCTCTGTATATACATATATATATATATATATATATATATATATATTATAATAGAGGTCAAAACACTTCAACCAAAAGTCATTTAAAATCTAATATTTCAAATGCTTTTTAATAATGATTGTAAAAATTTTAACATGCATTACTAAATTGATTGATTAATAAAAATTTTAATGTTTTGAAACTCCAAACTCTTAAACTTATATTATTTAATTTGTTAGTTAACTAAAATATTTTTCTTATATAAAGATAACATTTTTATGTTTGGTTAATCATATTTGTTTTATGTAATTACAAAACAAAGTGTACATAGAATGACTACTTCAATTTCACATAGGAATCGATACCACTAGAGAGGTATGTTGTTTTTAACCGGTGGCAAGAGATCCACATACCTTTTTTAATTAGTTATATTAATGCTTAGTAATATCTATTTTATATTCCTATTCACCTTAATTTTTTAAGTACAAATTAAGGAATAGGATTCTCGGTGCACCAACATAAAGTCAAACGTACGCCTTGCAAAATATGTAATTAAAATTAAATATCATATTTACTAATCGACTTATTTTAAAACTATTGATGATATTTTTGTATAATGATATATTTTGTATGACTTCATTCTTAATTTCAATGTTTAATATTTGAAAGTTCATATATGAAACATTGGATTTTTTGTTGTAATATAAATAGTGTAATACAAAGTTTATTAGCTCAATATTGTTTATTAATAGCTAATTCAAAACAACTTATTTCTTATTTTATCCAAAAAATATTATCGGACATAAGAAAAGTAGATTATATTAATGTTATACAAAAACTTATAATATATATTGGATATTAGAAAAGTAAAAGTAAAGTTTATAACGTATGGACTATATTAGATAGTATCAAAATATAAGTTGATGGATTTTTATGTTGTTTGATAATTCGGTTAATGTCCAAAATATGACTAAAAACGTAAGTTTCAACAAATTTTCTATTTTTTCCCATGATTATTTTAACCAGTTAAATGCATTCTTGCGCAACGCGCGATGTTACGCCTAGTATACTTATAAAGGAAACATTTTTCCTTTGACCACATTCATTTGAAACTCATATGCATTTTTCCTTTCACCACATTAATTTGAAACTCCCGTGACTTTTTAATTTCTTTCTAATAATGATTATAAGTTGGTTAATAAGGTTAAATAAATATCAAACCTAAAGTATAATCATATATAAACTAAATTTAATTATTGAAATAATATCTTTACTTCTACTTATGAAGTTGTGTTTTTTAACTTTTAACATATTATACATAATTTATTAGTTTAAATCTATTGTTAAATATAAACCATTATCATTTTAAAGGTACAACTTTTGAACAATTTGTATAAAATACTGAAATTATAAATTTTAATATAACATTACATGGTAAACTTAAATATAAATTTTAGTTTAACTTAAACAACCCAAAGAATATTTTGTAAATAGTTAAAAGTGATAAATTATAGTGTCTTTCTAATAATAATTATAAGTTGGTTAATAAGGTTAAATAAATACCAAACCTAAAGTGTAATCATAAATAAACTAAATTTCAATATTAAAATAATATGGCTTACTTCTAGTTATAAAGTTATGTCTTTAACTTTTAACATAGTATACTTAATTTATTAGATTTAATATGTTGTTGTATGTAAACCGTTATTAGTTTAAAGCTATAACTTTTCAACAGTTTGGACAAAATACTTAAATTGTTAATTTAAATATAACATTACAGGGTCAACCTAAATATAAATTTCAGTTCCACTTAAAATCCAAAGAATATTTTGTGAACAGTTAAAAGTGATAGTATATAAAGGAAACATTTTTCCTTCCACCACATTCATTTGAAACTCCTATGCATTTTTCCTTTCACCACATTCATTTGTAACTCCCATGACTTTTCAGTTTCTTTCTAATAATGATTATAAGTTAGTTAATAATGTTAAATAAATATCAACCCTAAAGTGTAATCATATATAAACTAAATTTCATTATTAAAATAATATATTTACTTCTACTTATGAAGTTATGTTTTTTAACTTTTAACATATTATGCATAATTTATTAGTTTTAATATATTGTTGAATATAAACCATTATAATTTTAAAGCTACAACTTTTAAACAATTTATATAAAATACTGAAATTATAAATTTTATTATAACATTACTTGGTCAACTTAAATAGAAATTTTAGTTTAACTTAAACAACCTAAAGATTATTTTGAAAATAGTTAAAAGTGATAAATTATAGTGTTTCTCTAATAATAATTATAAGTTGGTTAATAAGCTTAAATAAATATCAAACCTAAAGTGTAATCATAAATAAACTAAATTTCAATATTAAAATAATATCTTTACTTCTACTTATAAAGTTATGTCTTTAACTTTTAACATATTATACTTAATTTATTAGATTTAATATGTTGTTGTATGTAAACCATTATCAGTTTAAAGCTACAACTTTTTAACAATTTGGACAAAATACTTAAATTGTTAATTTAAATATAACATTACAGTGTCAACCTAAATATAAATTTTAGTTCCACTTAAAAACCGAAAGAATATTTTGTGAACAGTTAAAAGTGATAAATTGTAGTGCTAAAAGAAAAAATTAAATTGTAATTTCAATTTAACTAAAATACTTCATAATGATATTTTTATAATCGTTAAACGTTTTAAAATAAGTAGCTTAAAATAACTTACAATAACAATAGTTAAAAATAACTGAATATATATGATAATATTGTTACATTTAAAATAAAAAAACAATGTTTGATGTTTTATATAATTATAATGATAGAAATTAAAACGTTAAACAAATAAATTTTAAAAAATTAATTAACAAAAACAACAACTATAAATAACATTAAACCATATAATATATTTAGTTTTATTTATGAGTAACTCGTGGGTAAAAGTCAATCAAACGATTGAGATTATGCAGTTATAATAGATGTATATATTATCATATAATTTAAAATAATCAATATATTATATCAATTTAGTATACGAGTTATTATATCTAATTTAACATCAACATTATTGTTATATTTAAAAAATATATATTTATAAAGATTTCAACTATATAGGTGTTTCTGCGCAATGCGCGAACATTTGCCATGTATACTTATAAAGGAAGAATTTTTTTCTTTCACCACATTAATTTGAAGCTCTAATGCATTTTTCATTTCACAACATTCATTCGAAACTACCATGACTTTTTAATTTGTTTTTAATAATAATTATAAGTTGGTTAATAAGGTTAAATAAATATCAAACCTAAAGTGTAATCATATATAAACTAAATTTTAATATTAAAATAATATCTTTACTTCTACTTATAAAGTTATGTTTTTTAACTATTAACATATTATATTTAGTTTATTAGTTTTAATATATTATTGGATGTAACCTATTATCATTTTAAAGATACAATTTTGGAACAATTTGTATAAAATACTTAAATTATTAATTTAAATATAACATTATACGGTCAACTTAAATATAAATTTTAGTTTAACTTAAAGAACCCAAAAAATATTTTGTAAATAATTAGAAATGATAAAATGTAATGTATTTCTAATAATGATTATATTTTGGTTAATAAGGTTAAATAAATATCAAACCTAAATTTTAATCATATATAAACAAAATTTCAATTTTAAAATAATATCTTTACAGATACTTATAAAGTTATGTATTTAACTTTTAACATATTATAATTAATTTATTAGATTTAAAATGTTGTTGTATGTAAACCATTATCAGTTTAAAGCTACAACTTTTGAACAATTTTGACAAAATACTTGAATTGTTAATTTAAATATAACATTACAGTATCAACCTAAATATAAGTTTCAGTTCCATTTAAAAAACCAAATAATATTTTGTAAATAGTTAAAAGTGATAAAATTTAGTGATAAATGCAAAAACTAAATTGTAATATCAATTTACGTAAAATATTTCCTAAAGATATTTTTATAATTGTTTAAAGTTTTTAAATAAGTAGCTTAAAATAGCTTATAATAACAATAGTTAAAAAATAATTGGTTATAAATAATTATATTGTTACCTATAAAAATCAAAAACAATGTTTGATGTTTTAAATAATTATAATGATAGAAATTAAAACATTAAGCAAATAAATTTAAAAAAAATAATTAACAATAACAACAACTGTAAATAACATTAAACCATATATTATATTTAATTTTATTCATGTGTAACTTGCGGGTAGAAGTCATTCAAACGGCATAGATTATGCAGTTATAATAGATGTATATATTATCATATAATTCAAAGTAATCAATATATTATATCAATTTAGTATAAGAATTATTATATCAAATTTAACAACAACGTGATTGTTATATTTTATAGAAAACATATATTTGTAAAGACTTCAACTATATAGGTGCATCTGCGTAACGCGTAGACATTCACCTACTATACATATAAAGGAAACATTTTTCTTTTCACCACATTTATTAGAAACTCTCATGAATTTTCCCTTTCACCACATTCGTTTGAAACTCCTATAACATTTCAATTTCTTTCTAATTATAATTAAAAGTTGGTTAATAAGGCTAAATAAATATCAAACCTCATATATAAACTAAATTTACATATTAATATAATATTTTTATTTCTACTTATAAACTTATATTTTTCAACTTTTAACATATTATACTAAATTTATTAGTTTCAATATATTTTTGGATGTAACCATTATCATTTTAAAGATACAATTTTGGAACAATTTATATAAAATACTTAAATTATTAATTTAAATATAACATTACACGGTCAACTTAAATATAAATTTTAGTTTAACTTAAAGAACCCAAAAAATATTTTGTAAATAATTAGAAATGATAAATTGTAATGTATTTCTAATAATGATTATATTTTGGTTAATAAGGTTAAATAAATATCAAACCTAAATTTTAATCATATATAAACAAAATTTTAATTTTAAAATAATATCTTTACAGATACTTATAAAGTTATATATTTAACTTTAACATATTATAATTAATTTATTAGATTTAAAATGTTGTTGTATGTTAACCATTATCAGTTTAAAACTATAATTTTTGAACAGTTTGGGCAAATAAGTAGCTTAAAATAACTTACAATAACAATAGTTAAAAATAACTCTATATAAATGATTATATTGTTACCTTTAAAATCAAAAAACAATATTTGATGTTTTAAATAATTATAATGATAGAAATTAAAACATTAAGCAAATAAATTTTAAAAAATTAATTAAGAATAACAACCACTATAAATAACATCAAACCATATATTATATTTAAATTTATTCATGTGTAACTCGCAAGTAGAAATCATTCAAACAATTGAAATGATGCAGTTATAATAGATGTATATATTATCATATTATTCAAAATAATCCATATATTATATCAATTTAGTATACAAATTATTATATCAAATTTAACAACAACGTTATTGTTATATTTAAAAAAAACATATATTTGTAAAGACTTCAACTATACAGGTATTTTTGTGCAACGCATAGACATTCACCAAATTTTAAATCTTAAGATGTTAATTATGTAACAAAATAATATCGTTATGATAGTCGTAAAAGACTTGATCCGAAATAACGCGTCCGAAAATTATTTGGTTCTTTAAGAAAATAATGAATTTTCTTCTCTTCAACACTTTAAGATTTTCTTGGGGTGTTAGACTTGTCTCCACGTGTAACTTATTACACAGTTTGTTTTATTTATATCAGCTTGCCAGCTTCTTATTTACAGAAAATTATGTGAAAAACTATTATCATTTAGCTTTTTTGTAGTGATTTTGGATATGTTTGATTGGCAAGATTTGCTGACAAGAAACCAGTACTCGTTCGAGTGCATGATTACTTTTATTGTTCATTCTTTGCATCGACGACGACATAAATCTGCACAATAACTTTTAGAAAATAATTTAACCAATAATTTAAGTCATCAAACCAGAATTAAGAATAGTGGGTAGGTCTAAAGGAATATTGCATTTCATCCTCTAATTTATTGGTCCACGCTTGTATCATATGCCAAAGCATTTTGTTGTACTACATGTACGTCTTGTGAATTCAAACATTTGTATAATATATAAATTAATTACTGATAATTGGATCGATATTAATGTATTATTTAGTTGCTACCTTTTTGTATTTTAACAAAACACCCATCGATCACCGGTTTTTGTATATGCATGTGTATATAATTTCAAAAAGAAACTTTTATACACAATGTTTTCATTACACTTTTTGTCTTTCAAAATATTGCTCCTTGAAAACCCCAAAATCAAGAACGAGGTTTTCTCATTTTATCTGCTTTTTTTATGGATCATTTAAACTCATGAAATAATACGGTATAATTATACGTAATCATTTTTAGAGTTGCAATCACTAATCATGTCCTTCTACCACTATAGGTAATATAATATATAATTCCCAAATTAGATCATAAGTGTTAGGTTTAAGGGAAGAAAAGGATTGCAAGTGCTCTACTACTATGCATTGCACAGTATGCAGTTTTTTGGTAAATTAGCACTAAATAATGTATTTAGCTTCATAATGGTTGGGGCTTTATGCGATTAAAAATTACAAAAATTTTAGTTCAAAATGGATTGATTACGATGAAAGTCGTCCAAACTCCAAAGTGTGATCAATTGCTTCCACCTTCCAACATCCTCGATTTCTTTGTTCAAAATTAAAATAAAGAAACAAATATTTTACTGATAAGTTAAATACAAGAGTAAAGAAATAGCATTTTTTTTCTTTCAAACTTATGGTTTGATACAGGTGGTGCTCACATTTGTAACAATGTGTATGGGTTTAGAAAAATAGGAATCTAAAAAGAGACAATTTTAGCTTATTCGCTGGCAAAAAGACACGATCACTTATCGAATAAATCGAAAGAGATGACTTCAAGTTGTTAAATGGTCTCATTCTTACATTGGATTATTGTCGTTATCCACCTAGCGTTATTTGTTTGGTAGTGGGCTTATTGATGAGAATTGTAATCGAGATTTAGAAAACAATCATGATCTAGATGAATGAGTAATGAAGATATGAACACCAAATGTAAATATTAATCAGCAAGTTTGTATTGAACAGAGAATTCTAATACAATATTGATTACAAAAATAAGCAGAAAGACTCATGCCTCTACTTCTATCCTCAACCCCTATTTATAGGAAACATGAGTGTACAAAAAATATTAAGTCTAGACATTAGGCTTCGACATAAAATGACTTCGTAAATAAAACATGTGAAATAGAACAGACAAAGCTTCGACTTTTATAACAAAATGACTCAACATTCTCCCCCTTTGTAAACAGTCGAAGTCACTCAATTAGTGAGAACTTGAGCAACTGAGTGCATTGTCCTTCGAATTTCTAAGTACCAAGTGATTATCTTCTTCAGTTCCTTCTTGTCTCCATCATTGTTCTTGATGCAGTTATTCATACGAACAATAAAGTTCGTATATTGCGAAGTTGTATATCTTTCGATCTCAGCAAACAAGAATCTCTTTGCCTTTCCCTTTGTGTCTTTCCCTGCGAATACCATGCCAAATGGTTTGAGACAAATTTCACCATCAGCATATTTCATCAATTCTTGTTGAGGCTTCGTAGGTTCCATAGAAACATTAACCTTTCTTCCAAGACCTGAAGCAAGCTCTTCATCAGTTAAGGCCAAGCAATCATAGTAATTATCTATGAATATCTTGAGATGCCCTAAACCAATTCTGAACACATCTAAATTAGTTTCCCTCAGTTGGTTTTCTTCCATATCTTTCAAAATTAATGCCACTTGAATGAGATCATTGAGATTCATCAAAGGAAAGTCAGCAATTGAGAAATCAAATGGTTTGTTGTCTGCTCGAACTACAAAGTAACGAAAGTTCTGAAGCAGATTCTCGAACATGACGTCTTTCTTGATAGCCGTTACTCTTTTTATCTTTACTAAGGATCAAACTTCATCTTGATTTTTCCCAAGCACAACATGAAATCGAATTTTCAAGTATGTGTACTCGTCAGGATCTTTGAATCTTTCACTGACTTTGTACTGTGCAGTGATAAACATCATTTCATTAATTGGGAAGTCTAGTTGGCACATGTCTGAGTTCTTTCCTTGGTTTTTTCTCAAATGCATACATGTCGTTCCCCAATACTCTAGATTCAATTGTTTCGAATGAGTATAACTTTGCAGGATCTCCTTTGTTCATTGTTGGTGGGTCATTTTCTCTTAGCCTCAGTATGCTTTGAATATGCCTCTGTTTCTCTATCTCAGCATCGATTTCAGCTTTCTTCTCCTCCTTCGACTTTTCATGAGCAATACCTTTTCCTTTCCCAATATTTGAAGTATCATGCTTCGCACTTGAACTTCCTTTATCTGTTGAACCAATTTTAATTCCTTTAGGAATTACTTTTGTAACTGGTTTTGATGTTACTACTGTTGAAGGAATTGGGCTGGTGTTCAAAGGTAATGTCGTTTTCAGTTGAGTCGAATACAATTTCCCAACAACTTTCGCATCGTCCCCTTTACTTCCTTTTACTTCTCCCCCTTGCACCCCTGTGAAAGCAGGTGGGGGCATTCTTCGGCAAAAGCGAAGTAAAATTTGTTATAGGAGCCAAAGCCTTCTGAATTTCCTGCTCCAACGAAGTCACTTTCAGCGTTAGAAATTCAGGAGTTAAAATTGTCTGAGAAGTAGGCTTCGACACAATGGCTTTTAGTTCAGCTAATAACTCAATGAGCTTAGCAAACTGCTCCTTGTCATGTTTTCTCTTGGCTTCGATAGTTGGCGCAGTTGATTGATAGTCTTTAACAATCTTTGTGAGTGCATCAACCACAATATCAACACGTTGTTGCACTATCAAATTTTGCGAAGTAAGCTGTTGAAGCTCTTTTGCAATCTCTTGCTTCAATTCTTTGACTTTCAAGTTTAAGTCCTCCCTTACTTTCTTGACATCTTGGACAAAAAGAACATGACGTTCTTTTGTAACATTTTTCAGTTCTTGTAAGGCACCATCAAAGTTTTTCCCTTGAGCTTTAAGCCAAAGCTCATTGTTTTTATCATTACCATCTATCTTCTCAAGCAGTCTTCTTTCAGCTACTTTTATCATCGCATCAACCTCCATATCAGAAAGCGAATGCTTCGCACCAGAGTCAACGTGTGACTGAAGGATGTTATTTAACTTGCGATTCAGAATTTTGAATTGTTTACCCGACATAAGCATGTGGTCAGGTATCTCCTCCTCCTTTGAATCAAAATGAAGTTCTTCAAATGTTCCTCCGAAACCACCTCCTTCTGTTTCATCATCAAAATGAGCTTGAGAAATTATTGGTTGAGGATCCTCAGGGGATTGAGATGGGAATGGAGTCGTGAAAGGATGTTTCAAAACATGATCAAATATGGGTGAAGTTGTAACACATGTGTTTGGAATGGAAAATGGTGGTAACGAAGTATTTAGGCTTTCAGATGACATAGGTAATGAAGTGGACACAATAATAGGTAATGATGTCTCGACACTCGTGATAGGTGCCCCCGTATCAGATACGTTGACAACCATATCAGAAGTAGGTACCTCCTCATTAAATGATTCAGCAGAGACTACTTCGAGTGGAAATATGGTTGTGGTGGAAACATGCGAAGTGATATTTGAAGATATAAGTGAAGTGGTTACCATTGTTGAAGTCGAAACAATCAGAGTTTTAGGAACAACTTCATCTTCTGAAGAGCCATCGCGAACAACAAGCTTCCTTTTCTTATACAATTTCCCAGTAATGTGCTTCATAACATCATGGGCTCTCTTTTTCTTGGACATTGGAGAAGTAGGTGCATGAATTTCTCTGATAACAATTCCCTTACTACTCACTTGTGTTTTGCGAATGGTTGAAGAATCATCAGATGAAGTCCGCTTGTGAGACATTTTGCGAAGCTTCTTTAAAACTCCTGATTTTGAAGGTATAATCTCCTTCGCAGGCTTGTCAGATCCAACCACCTTCTGAATATCTTCCCCTATTGAAGACTTAGGTAATTCAGTCTTTGTTTGTTCCTCATTCTTTGACTTCTTTGCTTGCTTGGAAGACTCACCTTCAACATTTAACAAAACTCCAGTTTGAACATCTGGATTGATAGACTTCATATATCTGATGAGCACCTTATGAGAAGAATTTACTTTGCGAAGCATTGTATCAGGAATTCTAGCAATCTTCGTAAAGATATTTTCATCATCCTACACTACCTTAGGGCATTGATACTTGGTAAATTCTGCAACCTCTGCACCTTCAGGAACTTGAATGCTTGCTTTTTCATAAACCTTTTGAAGAATCAAGCTCCAATAACGAGCACACGAAATCCCCTTTTCCACAGTTGTATTTTCAAGGCTCTTAATAAATTCCTTCGATAATTAAGTCCCATAATCGACACTTAGATCGTAGTATAACCCCATGACCATAGCATATACTTCCATCCTGCCTCTGTCAAGACCTACACTTCGACCTGTTAAACACTTGAGGAAAACTCCAAAGAGAAAATTCCACATACATGGCAAGCCTGACTTTCTGAAATCACTTATTTTGTCTAACGGTGGTTGATGACCCATCTCATTGAACATATAAACAATCTGTGCATTGTGAGGTTTAAAGAATGGAGTTGAGTTAGGAATCTCCAAGTAACTGATGAACATCGACTTTGTCAATCAAATCCTTCTATCATTCACCAAGTTAAAAGTGATGATGTCTTTTGCTTAGTTGTACGAAGCTGTGGAAGCCGCCATTGATAACCAGGTCATCGGAACAGAAAAAGAGTTAAACATCACCGTGGCTAAAGGTGATCGTTTCAGTGCAACAGTTAACATCTTTAACTCCTCTGGATACGTCGACACAGCAGCATCAACTTGATAATTTGTACTTTGGATTTTCATCAGAGGTTGAGAGATAATGTCTTCAGTGTTGGATTGATTGGCTGCCATTGTTGAAAATTGGGAATAACTTGAGAAAAGAATTCTAGGGTTTTTGTTCATCTGAGAGTAATGAATCGCGTAAAGATTGCAGTGAAAAATTCCCTTTTTATATATTGCCCCAAAGTTGAACCGTTGATGAATTATAGACTAGGTTACGTGTTCCTGAAAACTCGTAATCACTAGCCGTTGTAATGATCATGCCCTATTAAATGCCTTGAAACTAGGGCCAACGGTTACTTTAAACCCTTCGCGATCACAGCTGTTAAAAATGAACTCTTCGTTTTCGAGGTTAGGCTCTTTCGTTTATGGGATGTTAAACAAAGTCATATGCCAGACTTGTGAAATCGCAAGCCTAAGTTGGTAATACTTAGAACCTCAAGGATTTCGTGAGTGCATGTGATTCAAACGAATGAGATAAGAAGCAATTTTAAGAAAATTTTGGGATTCTGTGATGTCAAATTTTATTGACACAAAACAGTGAAACCCCGGGCAAAGGTTACTTCGTTAATTACTAAGAGAGGTAATCAACTGCTTTCGTGTTTTCCCGTGATATACAATCGACTACTTGTAGAGAAGTATTGAAGGGCTTCTTTTATAGGCTTAATTTGGTGGTTATGCGAATTTCGTTACATATCAACCTAAACATAAGGTGAGTAGTTGTAACCAAAATTACTTGTTTGATCGTTTTGATCAAGGACAAGATTGCTTTGGATTATTTTGAAAAGTGACAATGGATTCAGATATATACTCACATGGAAATCATATTCAACAAAAAAATTAAGTGTTGGATCCTGTTGGGAAACAAACATCGTGGGCTTCGAACATTTGATCAGGACCACTCATACAAATGAATATGATTTGGAGTATATGAAATACCAGGTACAGAAACAAATGTTTCATATAATTCTGGAACATGGTTCCCCGTCAATTCCTTAATGTTTGAAGATTTTGGGTTTTACTTACTTCACAGACTCATGAAATAAGATCATTAACACAGATTGATGACATGTCTAAATCACGATTGGTTTGATCAAGTGACCTCAACGACATGTGTCTTCGTGTGTGCATCGTGTTAAGAAAATTTTTGATGAAAAAGATTGGTTGTAAGATCGAATGTACCTCTGTTATTTTTGGACCAAACAAAATACTCTTAACTCATGTGAGAAGAGTAAGGTAGCTCGTTGGACTTATGCGAATGTAAGCCTAATTGGGAAGAAACTTTCGTGTGAAAATTTCATTAACGCTTTCGTTTGATACACATAGAGTCATTTGAGGCTTGGGTCGACATGCAGCAGCATGCTTCTATGGACACCCTAACTAGTATATAGTTAAAAAAAATGATACCTTCCCATAGAAACCTAAGCATGACCTCTTTGAATTTTGCTCCCACTAGTACTGAAAAACACAAATCTAAAAGAACAAAATTAAAAGAACAAAAATCTTTTTGGAATTTTATATTTTTAGAAAATGAAAGACAAAGCAAAAGAAAATCTTTTTGTTGTTTTTGTATTTTTCGAAAAGATTACAAACAAATGAAAATATTTTTGGTTTTTCGTGTTTTCTCAATGCATTTAAAGAAAAGAAAAATTAACTCAAGTTACCCAAAATGCGAATGCGAATCATAACGAAGCCTCTTAACGCACATCAACTTCTGAATGATTCCGACTCAGATCCGCTGAATGAACATTTCTTTACTTGACAAACTTATTTCATCCTTGAGTGATATTATTTGGTACTGAATTCGCATCGAGCATTCCTAAACCTGCTAAAATTCTCACAATGATTTTTCATCAAGAGCTTTAGTAAAAATATCAGCAAGTTATTCAGTGGTCTTAACAAAATGTACTTCAATATTCCCTTCCTCTACATGATCTTTGATAAAATGATATCAAAGAGCAATCTGTTTTGTCTTTGAGTGTTGTACATGATTGTGACAAATGCGAATAGCACTTTGAGAATCATAGTACAAGGGAATCTTTTTCATATTTATAGCATAATCACGAAGTTGACTTTGGATCCAAATAATTTGAGAAGTACAGGCAGCAGCTGAAATATATTCAGCTTCAACAGTAGAGATAGCAACACAAGTTTGCTTCTTTGATTGCCAACTCACCAGCTTCCCATCCAAAAGTTGACATCCACCACTTGTACTTTTTCGATCCAAAGTACATCCTCCTAGGTCAGCATCTGAAAAGGCTTGAATGAAAAATCTCGAATTTGAAGGATACCAGAGTCTTAACGAAATTGTCCCCTTAAGATAGCGAAAAATATTTTTCACTGCAGTTAAGTGGGGCTCTCTAGGCTTTGCTTGATACCTGGCACAATTACAAACTGAAAACATAATATTAGGCCTACTTGCAGTTAAGTACAATAAAGACCCTATCATGCTTCGATTAAGTGTTAGATCAACAGCAGGAGCATCTAACGAAGGAGTTAGTCTTGTTCCCACTGCTATTGGCACTCTAAGCTTTGTACTATTAGTCATTCCAAACTCCTCGAGCAGATTCTTCGTGTATTTTTCTTGATTGATTAAAATTCCATCCTTATTCTGTCTTATATTTAAACCAAGAAAATTATTTATTTTTCCCATCATGCTCATTTCGAATTGACTTTTCATAAGATTTTCGAATTCAGTAGACAATTCAGGGTCAGTTGATCCAAAAATAATATTTTCAACATAGATTTGAACAAGCATTAGATGATTACCCACTTTCTTTCGAAATAGTGTGGGATCAACTGATCCTTGCTTAAATTTTGACTGTTTCAAGAAATTGGTAAGAGTTGCATACCATGCTCTTGGTGCTTGTTTTAACCCATAAACTGCTTTTTCTAGAATGTAGACATGATCAGGATGTTCCTCACTTACGAATCCCGGTGGTTGTTCGACATAGACCGTTTCTTCTAGCTCTCCATTCAAGAATGCGCACTTAACGTCCATTTGATAAACATCGAAATTTTTGTGAGCTGAATAGGATAAAAATATGTGAACTGCCTCGAGTCTTGCGACAGGGGCGAAGGTTTCTTCATAGTCGATTCCTTCTTGTTGTGAATATCCTTTTACTACAAGCCTAGCCTTGTTTCGAATAATATTGCCATCTTTATCGGTTTTATTTTTGAAAATCCATTTTAACCCGACAATCGAAACATCAGAAGGTTTAGGAATAAATCTCTAAACCTTGTTTCGTTCAAATTCAGCCAGTTCGGATTGCATGGCAACAACCCAATCTGAATGTTCCATTGCATTCTTTACTGTCTTTGGCTCTATTTTCGTATTAAAAACATTAAACATACACAATTCTTGATTCACATTAAGTACCTCGTTTTTGGCACAAATCTGAGCTCTAGTCAACACACCATCTTGAGGATTTCCTATGACCTATTCTTTGGGATGACTTTTTGTCCATTTTTCCATTGGTGGATATGTCGGATCGAATTCTAATGGTGTATCCTCATACACCTCTTCATTTTCAGTTCTAGTAACTAAAATATTGTCATCAAATTCATACTCCCCCTCAACTGAACCTTCAAGCTCCCCCTAAACTTGATTATTATCTTGATGCTCCCCCTTAACATGTTGATCAAGCTCCCCTTCAACTTGATTATTATCTTGATGCTCCCCCTCAACATGTTGATCTTCATGTCTTTTCTCCCCCTCGAAAGTATGCCCACCTTGAACACTGATTTCATCAGTCGTATGCTCCCCCTCCATACGAACTTCAGGCATGCATTCGCTACTATGTGAGTCAGATGTACGAGTAGAGTCATCATTGTGTTTTGAGGATTCTGGTGTTTGATTATCAGCAGCATGAATTTCAGCATCGATCGCCCTATCAGGAATACCAAATATTAATTCATAATCAAAATCAATAGTATTTTCATTTTCAACTTGATTATTTGAATCAGCTATGATTGGTTTCTGTTCGAATGTGCGATCTATCTGTTTTAGAAAATAGTCATCAAAGGTTAAGTTGAAAGTCTCTTCAACTTTTCGTGTTCGCTTGTTTAACACTCAGTATGCAACAAAATTATGCGAATATCCTAAGAATATGCCTTCATCTGCCTTCACATCGAACTTGGAAAGATTATCTTTTAAGTTCATTATAAAACACCTGCAACCAAAAACATGTAAAAATTTTACATTAGGTTTTCGATTGTTAAGTATTTCATATGGAGTAATATTGAATCTTCGATGAATGAATGAACGATTCTGAGTAAAACACGCAGTTGACACAACTTCAGCCCAAAGATATTGAGGTAAGTTCACATATGTCAGCATAGTCCTAGCCGCTTCGCATAGAGACCTATTCCTCCTTTCGACCACACCATTTTGTTGTGGTGTATATGGTGATGAAAAATTATGCGAAATTCCCTTAGCTGTGAGAAATGAATCCAACTATTGATTTTTAAACTCAGAATCATTATCACTTTTGATCTTGCGAACACTCTTTTTAAGACTCATCTCAATCTTCTTGATAAAGTCGATCATCGTCTGAGCAACCTCAGATTTTAACCTGAGAAAAAAATATCCATGTAATCGAGAAAAATCATCAACAACAACTAAAATGTACCGCTTTTATTGAGTGACTCAACAGTCGACGGTCCACATAAGTCGATGTGAAGAAGTTCCAACGGTTCTACGATATTCGAATTTATAATGATTGGATGTCCTTTTCTGTGTTGTTTTCCTTGTTCGCAAGTTGCACATAAAGTATCATTATCAAATTTAAGTACAGGCAAACCTCAAACCAAATCTTTAGTGACAAGTTTGTTAATATCGCAAAAGTTCAAGTGAGACAATTTGCGATGCCATAGCCAGCTAATATCATTAGAAGCCTTCGACAAGAGACACACTGCTGGTTTGCCCACAATCGGTTTGATGTCGAGTGTGAACATGTCTCCATATCTTTTTGACTTGAGAAGCACTTCATTTGTGTTCACTTTTGATATGATGTTGCCTTCTTCGTTAAACACCACCTGATTTCCAATGCCCACAACAAGTTGCGAAACACTAATCAAGTTATGTTGAAGGCCTTCGACATAAGCAACTCGATTTACTGTGAATTGCCCATTCGTGACTTTTCCATAGCCTTTCACTTGACACTTATGATTGTTGCCGAATTTGACTACTCCAGCATTTAATGAAAAAATTTAGGAACCAAGACTTTTTGGGTCCTTCATTAGTATCATTAAACAGATTCTTAGAATTTAAAACCCATGTTTTTACTTTTTCCTTTACATTTTGAATTAAATCAACATCATCAGACCTAGATATTGAAATAAAGTTGTTCGATAGTTTTGGGTTTTCCTTGATTTTCACCTCGGCCTTCGCAACCTGCTTAACTTCCACAACTGGTTTCCATTTTTGTACTGAAACATGCGAATCATGAGAAGACTGACTATCAGCAAAAGATTCATTCACAAATTTTTCGAATGCAGTCTTGATTTGTTGTTGTAAAATTTTGCCAGTTTGAAATTGTTTTCCTTTTCCTTCCAGCCAATTGTTGATCGAATTTACATCAGATTTTCCTTTTGTGTAAGAAACTTTGGTTGGTTTTGTGATCGAATGATTTGGAAAATTTGGTTGTTTAGGTGAAAATTTTGTTTTTGTTTGGGTTTTGACATTCAAAATTGGTGAATTATTCGTTGATTTTCCAACATTTTGAAACTTTCGATCATTCACAAAGTTATGCGACGTCTCATATTTTCTAATGTTATCATATTTTCAAATATATCCAACCTTTTTATTTAACGGATCCTGTGTTTTAACATCATTAGTCTTTTCGTTAGACACTATTTGCCAAAAAATTGCCTTTCGTGCTTTTCGTTTCGAAACATTGTTTTCACTTGAAAATTTTCCAACCATCATTTTAAATTCGTGAGAATTCAATTTCACTTCTGATTTTGTTTTACCATCTTTTTGAAATACTTTCTTTTCTTTTTCATGTTTAACCACCCATTTTTGTGGTGATTTTTGATGTTGAAAAACATAAGAATTTTGAGTTAAATTGTTTTCTACCGTGTTTTGATTTGCAAAGAAACCTTTGGTAGTCGACCGTTTGTTATCATTTTCAACCATTTTGTTAAATTCAGGCTTGATTTTCTCAACATTTCCAACAGTGACGAAGACTTGGTTTGGAAAAACCGTTTTATCAGTGCATGTAAAATTCAGATAGACAACCGTGTTGGTTTCCAAGTAGTGTGCACCTTTGTCATTATGAACTTGATTGAATTCCTTCGTGTCACCATACACTTGTTTAACAACAACGCGTTTAGGTGATGTTTCAGTTGAAACATTCTTATTTTTCTTACATTCACACGAAGTTTTCACTTTCTCTTCTTCATCATCAGTGTCATCTATTTGGCTACTTCGAATTTCCGCATCATCAAAGTAAAAAAGTTGCGAAGTTGAGGGTTTGTCAGTGTCAACCTTCACTATCGAATCAACTAAAATTTCTTTACCTTTGACCTTAGACGTTATAATAATTACAGAAAGTTTAGAACAATCAATCTCTTCTTCCTCTTCGATTTCACTAATTTCACTCACATTATTTGAATTATCATCGACATCAGCATAATTGAGTTGAGAATCAAGAGTCGAAGTCTCAGTTTTCTTTAAAATCTTAATTTGTTCATTCTTTGTTAAACTCTCATTTACAATATCTACCAATTCATCAGCATTCAGAAATTCATCAATTTTGACAATACCATATGCAAATCTATCATCAGGTATTTTGTCAAACTGAGCAATAGTATCTTCACAATCATACGATATAACATCAACTTTTTCACGTTCATAAGCAAGAACAGGTAGTAATTTTCTATGTTTTTCTGTGCTTATTTCAGATGAATGATGTAAAGCAGTTAACTTCACATATAGTCTCTTAGCTGAATTACAGTAGATGTTTCGTTGAGCTAACAACAATCTAACATCTCTATCTAGACTATCCCTATCACAATTGACATTTTTCATCTGTAGTTCAAGATAATCTACCCTGCTTCATTTTATGTCTAACTGTCTTCGTGTCTCAGCTAGTTGTGTTTTTAAATTTTGAGCCTCAATACTAGCAGACACAATAACAACATCAAAATAAGCAACAGTATCATCAAAAGCAGTTATTTCAGCATCATAAGCAATTAAAGGAATATTAAAAAAATTCAAGAATAACACGTACCTTGGTGGTCATAGGAGACTTATCAGTGGATTTGGACACGAAGCAATGTCTAGAGATTTCTTCTTCTTCTTTGCTATTCTCCTCAAAACTAGCGAACATCGCACCGTGTGTAGGGTGCCTCATTTCTTCATCATCTGAACCCGAAGACCAGATTTGGTAGGTTCCACTTTCATCTTCGTCTATCTCTCCCCTAGCAAGCAAAGATAGCCCTTTTGCTTTTGCACGAACTTCATCAAGCTTTTCAGCATAGTAAGCTTCGTCTTTGACTTTGGATTTCTTTTCATCCTTCTTCCTTAACATGCAGTCAGCTGCGAAGTGGTTAGCTCCATTACAGTAATGACAATTGACTCCTGAGTCACCTTTCAGCTTTTTCTCTGCCTTCGATTCCTTCACATTTTCATCCACCTTCTCATACTTGTCATACTTCTTCTTCTCCTCACTTCCAGCCTTTACTCCATCTTTTACAAAACCACTCTTCGCATCTCCTTGTATACCTTTTGGTTTGAATGGCTTCTTAAAAAATTTATTTACTCTGTTGTTTGAGTAAAATGCAACCGCCTCATCATTAGAATTCATCAGGAACCCCTCATCATCTGAACCTTCCTTTTCAACAGACTCAACTTCATTTATTTTCGACACCAACGCCAGCGGTCCACCCAAACTTTGTTTCGATTCTTCTAACATTTCAACCACTTCGTTTTCGTGTGTCTTCAGCTGATTGTATAGATCATTCAGACTCGAAGTATCAAAGCTCTGTTGATTCTTTATAATCATGCTCACACTTCGCCATTCTTTGCGAAGCCCCATGATGAATGTAAGATTGAATTCCATAAGAGACCTTGTGATTCCATATCTGCTGCATCGATAAATGAGTTCATTCAGATGATCATAGTAATTTTCAATCGTCTCAACATCCTTCTGTCCGAACTCCTTAAGCTCAACAAGACATTGTTTAACAGAATTGATCTTTGTCTTTTCACTTCCTTGGTATTTTTCTTTCAATGTGATCTAGATGTATTTTGCTGTTTTACAACCATGAATGTAGTTGTAAACCACGGGTGGCAATGCACCTCTTAGCTCTCGCATACATCTCTTCTCATTCTTTTTCATATAATCACCTTTATCACTGACTTGATTTGAAGTTCCAGAAGCTCCTAATGTTTGAACATTCGCAGGGGGTAGAACTGGTCCATTGATACAGTTCTAGAGCTCCTCATCAATCCCATTCAGATAATCTTCCATTCAGATAATCGCCATTGTTGAACACGAGGATTTTGATGAAAAACTTGAAAAACTTGATGAATTTGTGAATTGATCACAAATTGCTAATCGATTACTCGACTAAACAATTCAGATGCAGAATCTATTCAAATATGAAGATCAAGAGAGATTTTCAGAACCAAAAGTGCGGAAATATTTTGAATAAACTCATAACTCAAAATTCAAATGATTCTAGAATGAAAATCAGATCAATGCAGTTTGAATCCTGCTCTGATACCAATTGATGAGAATTGTAATTGAGATTTAGAAAGCAATCATGTTCTAGATGAATGAGTAATGAAGATATGAACACCAAATGTAAATATTAATCAGCAAGTTTGTATTGAACAGAGAATTCTAATACAATACTGATTACAAAAATAAGCAGAAAGACTCGTGCGTCTACTTCTATCCTCACCCCCTATTTATAGGAAACATGAATGTACAAAAAAATACTAAGTCTAGACATTAGGCTTCGACATAAAATGACTTAGTAAATAAAACATGCGAAATAGAACAGACAAAGCTTCGACTTTTACAACAAAATGACTCAACACTTATAATAAAATCATTTATCGGTCGTCTATCCAATCCTGGATTATGTACGACTTGCATAGACAAGGCATCTATCGATATTAGTAGAGACTTCTAAACAGTACTAGAGCACAAATGGAGGGAATCCTAGAAGGAAAGCCTAGGAAATTTTAGTGTTGGGCTCATTTAACACTAGGTGTGTGATAAGGCCTAACAAAAGTTGAGTGTAGTGACTTATAAATGTTGTGACAATTCTTGGAACTAGTATGGATAGGTATAGAAGGTAGTATGTATCCGTACTACCGAAAACACAAGATATGTACGGGAGTCAGGAAAAGCCTGAAGGTTACTAAGGAACTGGTAAGGGTTTAAATATTATCACGAGTTAGTGCTACAATTTCGTATTACTTTATTCCCATTTATATCCCTAGTATGGTGATGATAACTAGAGCGGGTGGTTCTAGTTTTGGAACGTGGCCGGACGGGTCAGGTCTAAGTTATACTGATATACACGATCTAATAGAGGTTGGGATAACATTGGTCGTAAAGGAGACAATTCCAAAAATGTCCCAGTCTATCAAGGATGAAATGATAGCCTTGTTTGACGAGCGCTATGCCGCCTTCGCTAACACTACTGTCGTTGCATCCAATTTTTGTTATTGTTGCTGCTGCACTGTCAGAAGGTAGGGAAATGCCCTACTAAGAGTTCACTAACACGAATCCCCCAAGTTTGATGATTTCATGGACCCAATTTCTATAATGAGGTGGGTCGTGGATATTGAGGGATGCTTCTACACATGCTATTTCCTGGATAAATAAAAGGTCCAATTCGTGTTGAACCTTCTTCGCACGGGAGCAGAGGATTGGCGGGGTTTAGTTTCTAAAGCCTTTTTTCCTGAAGAGAAAATTATGATGACATGGGAACATTTTACTGACATGTTGAGGGTAGAGTATGTCCCACAAGTGGAGAGGGAATGCCTAGCTACAGAGTACCTATCGATTAAGAAGACGAAAAATTCAATGATGGAGATCAACAAAATGTTTACTGAGAGGGCACTATTTTGTCCGGAGTATGTGGCTAATGAGCAATTGAAAATGTCTCGATATCCGAATATGTTGAAGATCGAGATCAGAGAGTTCGTGGTGAACAACACATACAAAACCCTTTGAGAAATACAATCACATGCGAGAATGGGAGATTTGGAGCTCGAGAACTAGAAAAAGAAGAAACGTCAGACTCCAGACTTGTTATAGCCGACCACTTAGTAGTTCAAGCCCGTTGATTTGAAGTCTGGGGGATAGATGGGTCCTAGGTGAAATAAGTGTTGGAAATCACACGAATGAGTTTTTCATGCTTCTGGACGCTACAAGTGCAACAATCAGGGACATTATAGGTGAGAATGTAAGAAAAGGATGCAAGGGTTGCGTGTTTATAACTATAACTAGATGGGGCATATTAAGGTCAAATGTCTCATCATGAGATCAATAGGCGCAATACAAACTCCATCAATTGCAACTTTAAGGATCAGCGATGGGCGCCAAAGCAGAGCTGAAGCTCTAAGGGCCAAGGGGTCAGCTTTTCAACTCATAACTAAAGACGTCAGAATAGCACCAAGCGTCATGAGCGGTATATATTCCTTGTTTTTATAATTTCATTATGCAATTTAGTAATTATTTTCATTATGTGTTGGATTAGGTACATTTCTAGTCAACCCTAGGCATGACTTAATATAATTTGATTCGGGGGCGAGTCATTCCTTTGTATCACTTAAGTTTAGCAAAACCTTCGATGTCTCCATATGAGATTTGGACCACCCTTTAAAGTCGATATAGCCGACGACCGAACAGTTAAAGCATCACAAGTTTATCGTAATTACACACTAAAAATCCACAAGACAAATTTTCCAATAGATCTCATTCCTATTACTATGAGAGGGGTGAATATAATAGTAGACTAACTGGACTAATTTGAGGCTCTGATTGATTATAGGCAAAAGATAGTACGAGTTCAAAATCTATGTGGGGGATAGCTGGTAATTTGGGGTGAGAGTTCCAAAAATAGTTTGACTTTTTGTTCCACTGCAAGAGCCAGGAGATATCTACAACATGATTGTGATGGATTCTTGGCTTATGTGATCGGCACACAAGAGAAGAAGAAGGAAATGATTGAAAAAGTTCCTATAGTTTGTGAATTCCCTAATGCTTTTTCGAGGACTTACTTGGTGTGCCTCCGGGAAGACAAGTAGAGTTTAGGATTGATCTAACCCCTAGTGCGACACTGATAGCCAGAGCACCATATCATATTGCACCTACTGAAATACAGGAGTTGTCCGCCCAACTTTAAGAGTTAATGGGCAAATGGTTCTTTCAAATGAGTAGGTTTTCCTTGGGGAGCACCGATTTTGTTCATCAAGAAGAAAGACGGGTCGCATAGAATGTGCATGGACTACAGGGAACTTAACAAGCTCACAGTGAATAATTGTTATCCACTACCTAGGATTAAGGACTTCTTTAACCAGCTTCAGGGAGCTTCATAGTTTTCCAAGATTGATCTACGTTTGGGATACCTCGCCTCTTTCACACGAACCTGTGAAAGGTGATTTAGTCATATTTCCAAGCAAACAAGACTCGCATGTATCATCTGACCTTAGGTCAAACGATTCCAACACTCCATCCTTTTGGAGTTGGGCAATGTGCTTCTTGTTGACATGTTCAAGACGAAAATGCCACGAGCATGCTTTGTCTAAACCACTAGACGAATCAATATGCAACACATAGGTTGTAGTTATGCTCAAAACCCATCAGTGGTATCAGAGCCTATATTGTTTTTAAGTTGAATTTGATGCAATAGTGAACTATCCAAAGGAGGAGGGAACATATTCGTCAATATGTTCATCAGACTCGATGAGTTCATACAGGAACTCGACGAGTTCATTGTCTGACTCGACGAGTTGACTCGTCAGATGCCTGATTTTTCTAATTTGATATCTTGATTTGATTAGGATAATTACCTCAATTCGTTTTAACTGCTTAAAATTGAATTTTATGAAAAGGTAAATGCATATCCTTATCAAAATAAATGATTTGATCAAATTTTAAGATAAAGTCAAAATTAATTTATTAATTTAATTATTTAAATTTTGATTTAGTATTTTTGAAAAGTTTTAAAAATGCACCATTTAGTTTTATAATTTAAAATTTGACTAAATAGTTTAATTTTGAAATCTTAAATTTTAGAACCCTAGTATTTTAAAAGTTTAAAATAAACCCTTATACTATTATAAAATTAAAAGTTTAATATATATATATATATATATATATATATATATATATATATATATATATATATATATATATATATAAGGGTTATTTGGAAAACAAAAAAACCCTTAAAAACCCTTAAAAACCCTAAAAATCATAAAAATGCATAAAAAAAATACTTAGAGATTACAAAACTTTTTTATTTTAAAATAGTTTTTATAAAAAAGTCGCATGTTTTTTAATAAATTCGCTGAAAAAAATAAAAAATCAAATTTTAAAAAAATTTAAAAAGAATTTTTTTTTTTCAAAAAAAAATCAACGAATTTATTTAGAAACCTGCGATTTTTCATAAAAAAAAGTTTTAAAAAAAGTTTTGCAATCTCTAAGTATTTTTTTATGCATTTTTAGGGTTTTTTGTTTTCCATAGAACCTAAACTTATATATATATATATATATATATATATATATATATATATATATATATATATATATATATATATATATATATATATATATATATAAAAGAAAATGTCAGTCTTACCGTTAGTAGGCCTCATTCACGAAACTGCTCTATAAGAGGTGTTTAAGGAAGCGACCTATAAAATGACCGCCATTGGGTATCCATTCTTACCTACCACACACTTGACTAGTGGAGGGTCGTTAGCCGAACGGGTATGATAGGACATTAATCTCTCATTAATAAGTATAATGATAAATATAAAGTAACTAAATATGTTATAAATTCCAATCTTAGTTACTTTAGGAAAATGTGAATTTGATGCTAATCCATGAAATTGGGCATTTCACTTTGTAAAATTCATTAGTGGAGCATGTGTGGTTAACCGGCACACTAACATGGACTAACAAAGGGTGGCGATGGGTAGCTCGTAAGTTACATTGATTGATGGAGCGTGTGTAGCTAACCGATGCATCATTTTTAGTGTTATATTAAGGATTCCTTATCTAATCAAAACTTATCCTTCTTCTTTTGCAGATGTCAACTTCAAACAATGCTTCTGGTTCCTCCAACAATTCCTCAAACACTTTCTCGCTCTTGAGCATTTGTGCCAAGGTGACATTCAATGGTACCAATTTTAATGATTGGATCCATAACATCAGAATGGCCTTGCGATTTGAAGACAAGGAATACGTCCTCAACAAAGAGCTAAACGAGATAGATGAATCACAAGCTACTCCTAAAGAACTAGTTGAGTATAGGGCCTATTACAAGGATGCTACCAAAGTATATTGCATTATGGTGGCCACTATGACTCTTGAGCTGCAACGGTTCTTTGAGGACTATTGGCATTATGAGATGTGCAAGGAATTGATGGAGAAGTACCATCAAAGAGCACAACAAGAAATGTATGAGATAGTAAGGTCACTCATAACAACCAAGATGAAGGATGGAGAGTCCATCACGACCCACCTGCAACGCATGCAACGCTATGTGGATCGTCTCTTGAAGCTTAATGTGAACTTTGATGAAGAGTTGTCTATCAACATAGTCTTGCACTCTTTGCCTCATTGCTATGATCAGTTCACGATAACTTATCATTTGAACAAATAGAAAAGTCATGTTGAGTAAACTTCAAGGCTTGCTGAGAAGTGCTGAAAGTGGATTAAAAGGAAAAATTGTTGAATCCACTCCTCCTACTATTGCTGCTCCAGTCATGGCTATTGGAAAAGGGAAAGGGAAAAATAGGAAAGCTCCCTCAAAGAAAAGTTGGAAGGGAAAGTCTCATGAAGGGTATTCTAGTGGACCCAAAGGAAAATTCGGTTATGCTCCCCCTCCTACCTCAGATCCAAAAGAAGCAACGTGCTTCTACTACCAAGACAAGGGGCATTGGAAACGAAGCTGCCCCACGTACCTGTAGGAAATTAAGGATGAAAAGATCAAGCTTACCTCGGCAGGTATTTACACTATTTTGTCTAAAAACTCATCACATTCTAATTCTTGGGTCCTTGATATAGGATGTGGTTTTCACATTTGCTCTGACTTGCAGGGACTAAAAGAAAGTAGGAATATGGAGCTTGGGAAGATGAACCTGATAATGGGCACTAGGAGATCGTCACCTGTTACCAAGATCGACATTTATTCTTTAATGCTTAGTTGTGGGTTTATGTTTAGACTTGAATAATTGTTGCTACTCGTCAGAAATGACGAGGAATATTATTTCTTTTCATGGTTTTTACAGACAAGGTTTCAGATATTCTTGTAATAATGAGAATGGATCTATTAATGCTTATTATAATGGTGTATTTTATTTTGAAGCATTGCCTTATGATGATGTATATGAAACTGTGATGGTTGTAGAAAATTTAGGAAGTAGTGTGTTGCATATTGATTTGTCTAATGGTTTAGACAAAGCATGCTCGTGGCATTGTCGTCTTGAACATGTCAACAAGAAGCGCATTGCCCAACTCCAAAAGGATGGAGTGTTGGAATCGTTTGACCTAAGGTCAGATGATACATGAAAGTCTTGTTTGCTTGGAAATATAACTAAATCACCGATGTGTGTGAGCCCTTCAGATCAACCACAAGGGATGCAAATCGATTTTATGTGACTTTTACCGATGATTATAGCCGATATGGATATATATATATATATATATATATATATATATATATATATATATATATATATATACTTAATCAAGCATAAGTCAAAAATCTTTGAAAAGTTCAAAGATTTTAAATATGAAGTTGAAAATCAATTGGGCAAGAAGATCAAGATGCTCAGATCCGATAGGGGTGGCGAGTATCGTAGTATCGAGTTCTACGACTACCTCAAGGAATGTGCAATTGCTTCACAATTGACACCTCCTAGGACGCCATAGCTAAATGGTGTGGCTGAGAGGCATAATCGAACCTTTTTGGACATGGTTCATTCCATTATGACTCGATCTTTGCTTCCGAAATCGTTCTGTGGGTATGCCTTAGAGACTGCTGCCCATATCCTTAATCTTGTCCCGACAAAGAAGGTTGCCAAAACACCTCAGGAGATGTGGACAACGAAGGTTCTGTCGTTGGCACATATCAAGGTTTGGGGATGTGAAGCTTTCGTTAGACGAGAGACTCATGAAAAGCTTAAACCTTAAAGCGAGTGATGTATTTTCATCGGCTACCCACAGAAGTCCTTTGGATACTTGTTCTACAGACCTAGTGAGAATGTGGTCTTCGTAGCATGAAGGGGAGTTTTCCGCGAGAGAGAACTCATATGAAAAGAGGATAGTGGGAGTTTAATTGATCTTGAAGAAATTCAATATTCAAGCGATGAAGGAACCTCTACACTAGCGCTCAACCCGAGGAAGAAATTCTTGTTGAACCAATTGACAAGTCGTTACCTCTTAGACGTTCCACTCGAGTTATAATGA
This sequence comes from Lactuca sativa, assembly GCF_002870075.4. Classification (NCBI taxonomy): domain Eukaryota; kingdom Viridiplantae; phylum Streptophyta; class Magnoliopsida; order Asterales; family Asteraceae; genus Lactuca; species Lactuca sativa. The sequence goes on from NC_056629.2 coordinate 73,354,624, forward strand.
CAGCCGAGTTTAATGGTTTTCATATTACTACGGATGGTGATATGTTTATCAATGATAGTACACTGGTAAATTTGGACGAGCCTTTTAGCTACAAGAAAGCCATGGCGGGCCCTGAGTCTACTAAATGGAAAGAGGCAATGGACAGCGAGATCCAGTCAATGTATGACAATAAATTTTAGAACTTAGTTGATAATGTACCAGGTCATAAGACGGTTGGGTGAAACTAGATCTTCAAGAAGAAGACTGACAAGGATAGAAAGGTACACACGTTCAAGGCACGGCTGGTTGCGAAGGGCTTTAGATGAGACCTTCTCACCAGTGGCTAAGATCAAATATGTTAGGGTTATGCTAGCTATAGATGCGTTTCATGATTATGAAATATGGAAGATGGATGTCAAAATCGCTTTCATTAATTGAAAGTTGGCTGAAGATGTCTATATGAGTCATCCTGAGGGTTTTGTGGATGCTAAGTACCCCAATGGAGTGTGTAATCTTGAAAAGTCAATCTACGGATTGAAGAAAGCTTCTCGCAGATGGAATCATTGCTTTGATGAGAAGGTCAAAGAGTCTGGCTTCTCTAGGAGTGAGGATGAGTCCTGTGCATATGTCAAAGCTAGTAGGAGTATAGTTAGCTTTCTAGTACTATATGCTGATGACATACTACTCATAGGAAACGACATTCCAACTTTGCAGGAAGTTAAGTCCTGGCTTGGAAAGTGTTTCACTATGAAGGATCTAGGAGAGACTGCTTATATTCTGGGAATAAGGATTTTGAGAAATAGGAGTAGAAGACTAGTTGGACTTAGTCAAAGTACTTACTTGGATAAAGTGTTGAAGCATTTTAGCATGGAGAATTCCAAGAAAAGAGAATTACCTATCCAGAGCAACACCAAGTTGAGTAAGACTTAGAGTCCGAGTACCGATGCCGAGATAGCAAAAATGAGTCGAGTACCATATGCTTCCGCCGTTAGCTTGATCATGTATGCTATGACATGTACTCGCCTTGATGTGGCTTTTGCTTTGAGCATGTTCAGTCGATATGAAGGGAACCCGGGTAAATCTCACTGGATAATAGTTAAGAACATTCTTAAGTATCTGCGAAGAACTAAGGACTGGGTCTTAGTACTTGGTGGCTGTGATGACTTAAGAGTTACTGGTTATAGTGATGCCAGTTTTTAGATAAACCGAGACAACTTCCGTTCTCAGTCTAGTTGGGTGTTTACACTCAATGGAGGAGCAGTGACTTGGAAAAATTCCAAGCAGGATACCATGGCTGATTTAACATGTGAGTCAGAATATATAGTTGCGAGTGAAGCGTCAAAGGAGGCTATATAGTTGAAGAACTTCATTGGAGACATTGGAGACATTGGAGTTGTTCCAGCCATAAAGGAGCCCATGGAGATTTCCCAACGATAATGAAGGAGCGGTTACCTTGACCAAGGAACCAAGGGATCATGGAAGATCTAGACATATCGATAGAAAATACCACTTCATCAGACATCGGGTAGAAGGACTCCTCATAGTCAAGAGGGTATCATCAAAAGAGAATCCTGCAGATCCCCTAACAAAAGGTATGAGTAGGATTAAGCACATTCAACATGCGAGGAGCATTGGTCTGAAGGACGATATTAGTTTTAGTGATTAGATAGATGTTTTAGAAACTTGTAACAATATAAATGTAATTGACATTTGATGATTAAGTAATGGAGATTTATTTATAAGTATTGTTTACCATCTTTTTGTTAATTGTTTATTTTGTGTTTCAACTTTGCATGTTTTACTTCTAGAATAATTGGATTGTTCAAATTATTCACAGTCGATCATACTTTGGAAGTAAGCAATGAATTAAGACTGTCATGAATTGGCATGTAGATTGTCTAAGTGTTTTGACATAGCAAATGTTTGTTGCAACGTTCATGAGTACTCCTGAAATGGGGATTTGAGTATTGGATCAAACCCACGCTTATAGAATTACTTCATGGAATTTATCATGAGTAATTGTGAGATGATAAGATCGTATAATCTTTAAACGAAGATATATGAGTTGTTTACGAGTTGTTTGTGCATTGATAATGCGTAAACACATCAGTAACTTGATGTTATAAAACGTATTGTTTACGGTTTGATGAGTAAATAGTACAAGCATACAAGTCAAAGTTTATCTGTTCCTTTTATCCCAATGGGTAAAAGCGATATATTAGGCCCCTCGATGATTTTGTGTTGACTTATGTGTCGGGCCTGGTCTGGACTGAAATGATGTGTTCAAATAGGTTCATTGTCATACAAATCAGAAATCGGGAAATAAACTGTTGAACAATGAGAATGATTCTATTCCATGTCTTTGTCCAACTGATATCTTGTAGAACGGAGGATTATATGATCCTTTATCTAAGGACACACAACTGACTAGGTCAGAGTTCGACAACGACTTTTGAAAGCTACGATTGCAAGTCAAATTTTGAAGTCATACTTGCAATCATAGTTATTAGACTTATCCAAGTGGGAGACTGTTGGATTAGGTGTCTAAGCCCATAACTGTAATTGGTGTGTACTTGATTTGACAATATCATGGTCCTTTTGGGTTGCCTTCACTCTAGCAACTTGACAGGATGACTTTTGAAGAAAGAGGTTGAATTTATTATTAGGAATAATAAATTGATTTATTAATGTATTATGAAAATAATATATTAATTATAAATCATGTTATGTAATTAGTATTTAATTAGAAATTAATTTGGAATTAATTTTGGAATTAAAGGAACAAGGTTTGTTTTGCAAATCATTGATAGTTGTGAAACTGGGCTACTGGACTCCTTAGAGAGGAGTGGACGAAAACTATAGGGAGGACTTGTAGGTTTTTCTCTAAGGCCTCTTGGTGAGGAGTCCATGGGTTGCTTAAGCCTTAAGCAGTAAATTAGGGTTTCCTCCAGCAAACCCTAGCAGCCCTAAGCTATAAAAAGACCCCACCACTTAGAGATTTCGGCCAATGCTTGGATTTAGAAAACCCTAGCCGAAATTTTGTGTTATTCCCTCCTCTCTCGTCTCATCCTTTTGCTAGTGGTGTTTGTAAGCCATTAGAGGTGCAACATTTGAGGCACTAAGCTTTCAAGAGTCAAGATCTACAAGGTGTTCTTGTTATTGCTACATGACAAATAAGGTAAACATCAAAACCCTTTTATTATGTAATTTTCGATTTATATATGCTAGATCTAGGGTTTTTCTTTGATATTCAGTTTGCATGTTCAACTAGTGAAAAAACTTAGATCTAAAGTAATTAGGGTTGCATGAACACATAGGTTTTAATTATGCTCAAAACCCATCAAGACGACCTTCAGAACTCGATATGGTCTTTATGAATTTATAGTGATGCCTTTCTGGCTCATTAATGCACCTGCCACATTCCTGAAACATTCATGGATCTAATGAACTATACGTGTGCATACCTATGCTCGATCAGTCAGTAATCATGTTTACCAATGACATTCTGGTCTTTTCCAAGACTTAAGAGAAGCATGTGGAGCATCTAAGGAAAATACTTGATGTACCAAGAAGGGAGAAGATTTATGCCAAGTTCTTCAAATGTGAATTATGGTTGCGAGAAGTCCAGTTCCTTAGGCATCTTGTCAACCGAAATGGTATTTTGGTTGACTCTACCAAGATTAAGGAAATAATGAAGTGGATGGTTCTGAATACTCCCTCTGAGGTTTGAAGCATTTTGGGATTGGATGGATATTATATGAGATTTATCCAAGACTGCGGTATCAATGACCCATTTAACAAAGAAGTGTGTTTCTTTTCGTTAGGGTCCTGAGTAACAGTTAAGATTTGAGACACTGAGGAAGAAGTTATATGAGGCTACAGTGTTGACCCTTCCCAAGGGTGTTGATGACATGGTAGTCAATTGCGATGTGTCAATAATGGGTTTTAGATCCGATCTAATGCAACAAGATCAGGTAATTGTGCATGCCTCAAGACAGTTGAAGAGCCATGAGGCTAATTATCCGACACAAGATCTAGAGTTGGGAGCAGTGGCTTTTGCTCTCAATATATGGAGACATTGCTTGCATGGGGTTCGATGTAACATTTACACAGATCACAAAATCTTGAAGCACCTAATGGATCAACATAATTTGAACATTAGGCATCGTTATTGGTTGGTTGTAGTGAAAGACTACGACTTTGAAATCCTTTACCATCTAGGAAAGGCCAACGTAGTGGCAGATGCATTAAGTCGGAAGACCCCTAGTACACTTATTAAGGGTGTGTGTTTAAGGATGATTGTGATCACTCTCGTGCTACAATTGTCAAGCAAGCTCATACTAAGGTAGTCAATGAAGAGAACCGAAAAAATGAAAGGATTGTAGGGTAGATTTCAGCTTTTGACATAGACAACTGTGGTTTTTTTACCCTACCTTGCAGATTTTGGGTTCTGTACTCAGGTGAGACCCGACAAACATTGACGGATGATGCGCACAAGTCCAAGTTCTCAATTCATCCAGAGCTATACAAATTTAAAGAGACCTGAGATATAACTATTGGATTAATGTCTAAGTCCATAATTGTAATTGGTAAGACTTGACCCGACTCAGCATGGTCCATTTGGGTTGCATGGCATCATGCATTTGGATAGAATAAAATGAGAGAAATAACACTTAAGGTTTGTTAATATATTATAAGTTCTAATATATTAATAAGGTTATTTAATTAGTATTTATCAAGAATTAATTTGGAATTAATTAAGTGATCAAAAGGAGACTAATTAAATATATGGGTTGATTGTGTAAATCATTCATTCTTTTATATGTGGGCTTGTGATCCAAGATTCCTTATGTTGGACTAAGTCCATGGGGTGACCCATGGATACTCCATGGAGGTTAAAATCCATGGAGCATAAGGAATGGGTAAAGTTATGAGTTACATGGTGTAACCCTAATACCCACCACATAAAAGAATCCCATGGCTCAAGAAATCGTGCACAAGTGTGTGAATATGAGGGCTAGACGATTTCAAGGAGTGGTACATTTCTCTCAAGTTATTCCAAGTGTATTTAGTGTTGAGTGAACCATTTGAGGTGTCACACTTGGGGCACTAGGCACTCAAGCTTCATGAAGACTTTCTACATCAAAGAGGTATGTAATTCTAACTTGATATATTCATATGAATCAATGTTATGATGCTAGTTAGGATGAATACCTTGGAAAGTTCATATTTGCATTAGAGAAAACATAGATCCAAGGTATTTAGGGTTGCATGTACACTTAGGAGTGTTAGAATGATCAAAACCCAACAGTGGTATCAGAGCCTAGGCTTGCTTTCTCTTATACTTGATGCAAATACATTTTTCGAAGCCAAGAAGCTGTCCAGACAGAAAAATCAACGAGTTTCTTCAATAAACTCGACGAGCTCATTGTTTAATGCATGAACTCGACGGGTTCTCTATAGAACTCGACGAGTTTTGGCCCCTGACAGCTTACTTCCGTGTTTTTTGGCTGGAATTGGACTAGGAACATTACCAAAAGCTGTTTTTGGACTTGTAAACCTATTTTTGATGCGGTAATGTTCATGCTAATCCAATTTCAAAGATAATTGTCAATAGATTCATGTTTTGTATTAGTTTAAGAGCTATGCTAATTACATGAAAAAGTTTGATGTGAATTATCTTTTTTCGTATGAGTTGCTTAGATTAATAGAAAAGTTAATTGATTATATGTTTTCAATCCATTTTAATCTAAGAGTTGATTCTAAAATGTGTTTTTGTAACTTGCCCTCAAGTTATATGAAAAGTCACATTTAAGATTCATAAAACTCATAAGTATTTCCGTAGGTTATGAATAAAGAAAAGTCACATTCTTTTAATAGTTTAAAGTCTTCCATAACTTGTCCTCAAGTTATGGAACTTGAAGAGTTTTTGGATTAAAACTACTTTAAACACATAAGTTTTGGAAATTAATTAGTTTTGAATAGTTTGAAAACTTGCCCTCAAGTTTTGGAATTTGAAAAGTTTTCACTTATGAATACTTTAATTCCAAGTTAGCCCTTAGAATTTTAAAAGTTAAAATTCAACCCTTATACTTTATAATATTATAAGTTAATAATGTTTATATATATATATATATATATATATATATATATATATATATATATATATATATATATGTATGTATAAGAGCAAGTCAGTCTTACCGTTAGTAGGCCTCATTCACGAAGACGGTCTATAAGGGGGGTATAAGGTTACTGCCTATAAAATGGCAGTTTAATGGGTGTCCACTCTCACCCACCGCTTCCTTGACCGGTGGAGCGTCGTTAGCCGAACGGGTTGGATAAGGACTAGAATTCTCCCTTCAATAAAAGTATTAATGATAAATACTAAGTAACTAAAATCATATTAATACCCAATCTTAGTTACTTAGGAAAATGTGAATAAGGTGCTAATCCATGACATTACACTTTGCACTTTGTTTAAGCCGTTAGTGGAGCGTGTGTGGTTAACCGGCACACTAACCTGGACTTAACAAGATAGGTAAAGGGTAAATTAATATTTATCATAGTATCGGTGGAGCGTGTGTGGTTAACCGGCACATCGATTAAGGGGTAAATATTAAGGGTACCAAGTATATTTGCATGGTTACTTCACACCTTGTTTTGTGATCCTCGGCATCCCAGTCATAAAACCTGAAGGGCACACTCGAGATTGAAACATGTCATTGAACAGTTCAATGAATCTCAAAAGAATCTAGGAGTTTCAAAAACCAATTAAAACCTAATAATATATATTTCGTTTACCTTGGTGGAAATTGGTGAATCGTCATTCACCTACCTTCAAATATTTTATAGCTTGGATTACGACATCCCTCTTCCGAGTTATAAAATAGTTTGTAGGGTCCTAGCCTTAATATTTCATATTGGGTGTTATATTAAGGACTTTTCACCAACTATCTTGAATATCTCCGAAAAGTTGTCTAGTTCAGACATCTATAAGGAAAGATTCTCATCACCCAAGGTTTCAGCTGGATAGAAACTTGGAAATCATGCAAGTTGTATAGTATGATGAATGAGAACTTTCAGCGTTGGAAAAATTAAGACTAGTTCCTTGTTCACATGTATATGTGAATCAAGTGAAGGACTAAGAGATCAAGTACGCATTCTTGTGCACTAATCAAGTCCACCACAAAAGATCGATAAGACTATTCGTCATGATTTACTAAAGTTTAGTAAATATGGTTATACTTACATGCTTAAGTGTAATTCTAAGACATTGGAAAAGGTTCCAATGTATGGCAGAGCGAATAAGAAGAATCAAATTAAGCAGAAGGATAAAAGTTTACTCAAATCTAAAAAGATGGGAGAGTACTTTAGTATCAGTTTTTGTGATCATCTTAATGATTAAGAAACCATATCACAATTAGTTCTCTAAGGAAATCTTAGTGCATTCTTAAGACTAAGAAGAGGAATCTTGAATTGTTGAAGTGGTCAAATCAAGAAGATGAGTCATACTTCATTCCAAAACAAGTCTTAGAGTCATACTCCAAGACTGTAAATTGAGTGATATATCTTAAAGAAGGTTTAAAATACTTGTCAAATGTAAGAGTAAAAGTGTCCTACTCTTGTGTTGGATTGATGTCTAAGTCCATAACTATAATTGGTAAGACTTGACCCGACCCGACATGGTCCATTTGGGTTGCATACAATCATGCGCTTGGATAGACTATAATGAGAGAAATAAGACACTTATGGTTATTAATATATTATAAGTTCTAGTATATTAATAATAAGAATAATAAGATTATTTAATTAGTATTGATCAAGAATTAATCTAGGATTAATTAAGTGATCAAAAGAAGACTAATTAAATATATAGGTTGATTGTGTAAATCATCCATACTTGTATAGTGGGCTAATGCTCCATGGATAATCAAGTTGGGCTAAAACCCATAGGATGGTCCATGGTGTATTTGAACCCATGGATCCAAGGAAATGGAAAGTCATGACAATTAGGGTTTGCCCTAATTGTAACGCTATATAAAGATATTATTCTTGGCAAAATCGGCACTAGTATTATTCTAGAGAGGGCTAGCCGATTTCATGAGTTGTAGAATTCTCTCAAGTTATTCTAAGTGTTTTGATGATTGTGATTCCATTTGAGGTGTCACACTTGGGGCACTAGGCACTCAAGCTTCATGAAGACTTTTCTACATAAGAGGTATGTATTCTATCTTGTTATATTCATTGTTTTATATGCTAGATTAGGATAATACCTTGGAAGTTCTTATTTGCATGTATAATAGAGAAAACATAGATCCAAGGTATTTAGGGTTGCATGTACACTTAGGAGTGTTAGAATGCTCATAACCCAACAGTGGTATCAGAGCCTAGGCTTGTTTTCTTGTTATACTTGCAAAAGAAGCTGGAAAATCGAGTTTTGATGCTGTCTGCCCAGCAGACTCGCCGAGTCCATGAATGGACTCACCGAGTCCAAGGCAAAATGCATCCAACTCGCCGAGTTGGTTCGTGCACTCGACGAGTTGGACCCCCAGACAGCATATATTCGACTTTTTTGGCTGGAATTGGACTAGGAACATTACCCTAAGTTGTTTCTGAACTTATAAACTTGTTTTTGATGTGGTAATGTTCATGCTAATCCATTTTCAAAGATAATTGTCAATAGATTCATGTTTTGTATTAGTTTAAGGTTTAGACTAATTACATGAAAAAGTTTGATTTGAATTATCTTGTTCTTATGAGTTGCTTAGATTAATAGAAATGTTGAGTGAAATAGTTGTTTTCAATCCATTTTAATCTAAGAGTTGAGTATAAAATGTGTTTGTGTAACTTGTCCTCAAGTTATATGAAGAGTCACATTAAAGACTCATAAAATTCATAAGAGTTGGCAATGGTTACAAAATGAAGAGTCTTGTGTCATTGAATAATTTTTTTATGACTCCATAACTTGTCCTCAAGTTATGGAAGTTCAAGAGTCACTTCATAAAGGAAAATATGTAACCATAATTAAATCCATAAGTTATAAAATAAAGAAAAAGTTAGTTCTTTTATTAGTTTAAAGTCTTCCATAACTTGTCCTCAAGTTATGGAACTTGAAGAGTTTTTGGATTAAAACTACTTTAAACACATAAGTTATGGAATTAATTAGTTTTGAATAGTTTCAAAACTTGCCCTCAAGTTTTGGAATTTGAAAAGTGTTCATTATGAATACTTTAATTCCAAGTTAGCCCTTAGAATTTTAAAAGTTAAAATTCAACCCTTATACTTTATAATATTATAAGTTAATAATATATATATATATATATATATATATATATATATATATATATATATATATATATATGTATAAGAGTAAAGTCAGTCTTACCACTAGTACGCCTCATTCACGAAGCCGGTCTATAAGGTGGGTATAAGGTTGTTGCCTATAAAATGGCAACTTAATGGGTGTCCACTCTCACCCACCGCTTGCTTGACCGGTGGAGGGTCGTTAGCCGAACGGGTTTGACAGGACTATAATTCTCCTTCATTAAAAGTATTAATGATAATACTAAGTAACTAAACTCTTAATAATACCCAATCTTAGTTACTTAGGAAAAATGTGAATAAGGTGCTAACCCATGAAATTACACTTTACACTTTGTCTAAGTCGTTAGTGGAGCGTGTGTGGTTAACCGGCACACTAACTTGGACTTAACAAGGTAGGTAAAGGGAGACTTAATATTTATCATAGTATCGATGGAGCGTGTGTGGTTAACCGGCACATCGATTGAGGGGTAATTTATTAAGGGTACCAAGTGATTTGCATGGTTACTTCACACCTTGTTTTGTGATCCTCGGCATCCCAGTCACAAAACCTGAAGGGCACACTCGAGATTGAAACATGCCTTTGAACAGTTCAATGAATCTCAAAGATCTAGGAGTTTCAAAACCAATTAAAACCTAATAATACATTTCGTTTATCTTGGTGGAAATTGGTGAATCGTCATTCACCTACCTTCAAATATTTTATAGCTTGGATTACGGCATACCTCTTCTAAGTTATAAAATAGTTTGTTGGGTCCTAGCCTGAATATTTCATATTGGGTGTCATATTAAGGACTTTAAATCAACTATCTTGAATATCTCCCCAAAGATGTCTGGTTTAGGCACCTATGATCTTCCCAAATCTCTTGAAACAAGGTTTCCTAATGAAGATGATGTCCCATGGATATCATACTTCTTTCTCCTCCTCCAATTATTCTCCCTAACCCTCAAGTTCATGGAAAAGTTTAAGGTCACTCAAGTTCTATTGGCAAGGCAAGGTCTAGGTGTGGACATATCTTGGAGATGTACTCACATATTGACAAGCCGGGAGAGTTGGGTGTCAAAGTCTTGAGAAAGTTGGTGGTTCAATCACTTTCTAAGTCACATAGTGAGTTCTTTTGGAACACCTATGAAACAGACTATGACAAGACCCTTAATGATCTTATCTATTTGCTAAGATCAACTTCCTTAAAACTTGATGGACATTGACAATCGTGACACAGGAAATCCAGAAAAGCATTCTCTTCCCAATGGAAAGGGATCGGCCATAGTCAACTCGGTTGACCAAATGGTAAAGAGAAAAACTAAGTCTGTGATAGTCCCGTGTACCATTATCAAAGGGTCCATATGTTTATATTGCCAAAGGAAGGGGCATTGGTTACGAATCTGCCAGATTTATCTAAGGATGTTGAAGTCAATAAGTTTGACTCTACTTCAGGTAAAGTCCACTATCTAACTCTGCTAAGTTTCTATTCTGAGATTCTTGATACATGATGTGACTGGGTCATATGGTGATGTTTTAAGAATCAAAGAAAAGTGAAGAAACTTAAAGAAAGAATATGTTGAATCTGATGGCATAGATGGATTTCTATCGCATAGTTTGAAGATCGGATTCCTGAGCTACTTCTTAGGAGTTATGATATATTGCTTAGGAATGGATAACATCAAAGTTTTCATGTGCTTTTGCACTGTAAGGATAGGTTTTCCGCAAAGTTTTAAAATAAAAGGAAAATTTTGATTTTATTTATTTTAAAAATATCCTTACAATGGCATTTGTGGAAATTTTTGTTTCTTATAAGATTCCATTAATAGCAAGAGTGGAAATATGAAATTGATTCTTTCATTTGTGGTAATGTCTAAATTTACCAAATAAGGAAAGATTCTCATCACCCAAGTTTCAATTGGACCGGAACTTGGAATCATGCAAGTTGTATAGCATGATGAATGAGAACTTTCAAGTATTGGAAAATTAAGACTAATTACTTGTTCACATGAATGTGTGAGTCGAGTGAAGGACTAAGGGATCGAGTACACATTCTTGTGCACTGATTAAGTCCACCACAAAAGTTTGATAAGACTATTCGTCATGATTTACTTAAGTTCAGTAAATATGATTATACTTACAAGCTTAAGTGTAACTCTGGGACATTGGAAAAGGTATCAATGTATGGCAGAGCGAATAAGAAGAATCAAATTAGGCAGAAGGATAAAAGTTTCTCAAATCTGAAAAGATGGGAGAGTACTTTAGTATCAGTTTTTGTGATCATCTTAATGATTAAGAAACCATAGCACAATTAGTTCTCTAAGGAAGTCTTAGTGCATTCTTATGACTAAGAAGAGGGATCTTGAATTGTTGAAATGGTTAAATCAAGAAGATGAGTCATACTTCGTTCCAATACAAGTCTTAGAGTCATACTCCAAGATTGTAACTTGAGTGACATGTCTTAAAGAAGGTTTAAAACACTTGTCAAATGTAAGAGTAAAAGTTTTCTACTCTTGTACATTTGAAATTGGTAAGTTGTGATGGTTTGGATAAAACAAAGACCAACTTAGGCCAATTGTGTGAAGTGTTTGTCTTGATTAGAATCCACACTATCTCTTGGATATTTGACAAGGGAGTCTTATAGGTCAAGAGGACAGTGGGAGTCTTAAAGGTCTTGAAAGTCTCAAGAACTAATCAAGAACAAAACCTGAAGGTCTTCACTAGCACACGACTTGAGGTTTATAACCTATCGTGTTGACATATTCTGTGCCCATTCCAGTTAAAGTTGGCTTTGCATATGAGTTCTTAGAGTTCTCAATTTGTTGCACAACAACTTGGAAGCAATGGCAGGCCCTTGAGCTGCCAGGTGGCAAGAAGTTAAGATTGAGTTCAATCCATATGGTTTTGGATTTGTCATTATCTTTGTCTTATGATTATGGTTTTGACAAATTCATATGGGTAGGAACTCATACACCATTAAATCTAAGTGTCATAAGGTTTCTCTCCGATTCATGAAAATGATGGTGAGGAAACACTTTCACTAAGTAGATTTTATCTAGATAGCAATTGTGAAATTTGCATTCTCAAAGTCGTTAGTGGAGCGCGTGTGGTTAACCGGCACACTAATATGGACTTGTGAGAAGTGGCAAAAAGGTCTAACCATTATGATTACGGCATACCTCTTCATAATTGTTTAGATACACAAGTGTGCTATCTAAGGGAAGGTGTATGATTTTGATAAAGTCTTATCAAAACAATCTAGTATCAGAAATTTGAACTTTGGTAAGAAAGTCAATGAAGTATTGATTTCTAGAAGTCCAGCTGATTTCTGAGTACATGTCAAAGCTAGTGGGAGCATAAGTGTTATGCTAATAATCATCATGTTAGTGGGAACATGATAATTATGATAAGTATTGCAAGCTAGCAATGTTAATTATAGAAAACAAAAGGTTTCAATTGGGAAAAGGTTGTTTTGCTATAATTAAGGGAGAGGAAATTATACTTCATCTCAAATCTACAAGTTTAGATCGTGAGGTTTTAATCATTTAGTCAAGGAAATATATATGAATTTCATGTTGGAATGGCTTAACATAAGGAAATTCTGTATACGGGTCCATTATTTGCGTTCTAAAATTCGATTATGATTACGGCATCCCTTTTCATAATCTGAATTATGAGAACTTTGCAAAATAGAAATGGAAATGTTATAGCAAAAGACTGGTTTAGTCTTTATGTGAGACATCATGAATCATGTCCTATATGCTTCGGATATAGGATCGATTACATGTGCTATAATCATCCGTTCTAAAATTTTCCAAATGCCTGGGGCATTAAGAAGGGAAAAGGTTTAGAACTGGATATGACTAAAAGGATTAAACAATTGTCGAGGACAATCTAAGGTTTACCAAAGATTGGTTGCTCAAGGACAGTTGGAAGTATAGTGATAATTCTGGAAGGACCATATTGACATAATCTGGAAGGAGGCAACTCTTGTTCAGAAGTGATAGTCAAAATGGAATCTAGAAATGTTTCAAAGTTAGAATTTTCAATCTGTTTAAGATTAAGAAACTTAATGCAAGAAGGATGGTTCCAAGGAGTTGATCTCCTTTGGAATACTCTGTAATGATTGTTGCCAAGTCTTTGTGAGTTTGTGCATAATCGTTACAAGAGGATTAATGCATATAAGTTTAGAATCTAACAGATTTTTGGCATGAATTTGGAATTCTTGCATTTGCAGTAAGGATTTGGGAGTGTGAAAAGAGAATCATTGAAGTTATGTTCAATTGATCTAGTTCACAAAGTAAAGATCATAGACAAACATAGTATACATACTTGGTGTATGGCATGACTAGTGTTTAGAAAACATAGTGTACATGCTTGGAGCATGGGACAACTATTGTGTTAAATTCAAGAATAAAGTTGATAGCTGAAACAGTATACAAAGAATAATGTGAAATCATATGGTGATAAATAAAAGGTGTTTTATTTATATTCATAAGTTCTGAGACCATATTGGATTCAATTATTGTTGTGTTTCATTTTGCATGTTTTGACTTCCCGAATAAACTGGGTTATTCTTCCAGAATGACTAAGTTATTCAAACCATCCACAGTCGGTCATATGTTGGAAGTAGATATGAATTAAGACTGTCATGGGTTGGCTTGTAGAGGTCTAAGTTGTTGGACAAAGGGCTACAACACTCATGAGTGCTCATAAGTTCTGAGTATTGGATTCAACCCGCGATCATTGGAATCACTTCATGGATTTTATCACGAGTGATCATGAGACGATAATATCTTATATTCTTCAAACCTAGAGATATGAGTTGTTACTATGAGTTGATAGTACATTGATTGCACGAAACCACATTTGGTAACTCGGTGCTATAAAACGTGCCTTTGTGTATGATTCAACAAGTAGTAGAACAAGCCATATGAGTCAAAGTTTATCCGTTCCTTTTACCTTTGGGATAAAAGCGATATTTGTGGGCCCCTCGATGATTTGATGATGACAAATGGAAGTGCTCGGCCGGGCCAGGACTGATTTGATTTGTTCAATTAGTCAGTCGTCATAAATCGGAAATCGGGAAACAACAAATGGACAGAGAGAATGATTATAATCCATGTCTCAGTCCATATGATATCTAGAATGGAGGAATATATGATCCCTTATCTAATGGACAAGTCATTGACAAAGGTCAGAGTTAATCTACAAGGTCAGAGTTCGACAAAAGCTTTTGAGAGCTACGATTGCCAGTTGGTTCCTGAAGTCATACGCAATAATAGTTTTAGACTTATCCAAGTGGGAGACTGTTGGATTAATGTCTAAGTCCATAACTATAATTGGTAAGACTTGACCCGACCCGGCATGGTCCATTTGGGTTGCATACCATCATGCGCTTGGATAGACTATAATGAGAGAAATAAGACACTTATGGTTATTAATATATTATAAGTTCTAGTATATTAATAATAAGAATAATAAGATTATTTAATTAGTATTGATCAAGAATTAATCTAGGATTAATTAAGTGATCAAAAGAAGACTAATTAAATATATGGGTTGATTGTCTAAATCATCCATACTTGTATAGTGGGCTAATGCTCCATGGATAATCAAGTTGGGCTAAAACCCATAGGATGGTCCATGGATGCTCCATGGTGTATTTGAACCCATGGATCCAAGGAAATGGAAAGTCATGACAATTAGGGTTTGCCCTAATTGTAACGCTATATAAAGATATTATTCTTGGCAAAATCGGCACAAGTATTATTCTAGAGAGGGCTAGCCGATTTCATGAGTTGTAGAATTCTCTCAAGTTATTCTAAGTGTTTTGATGATTGTGATTCCATTTGAGGTGTCACACTTGGGGCACTAGGCACTCAAGCTTCATGAAGACTTTTCTACATAAGAGGTATGTATTCTATCTTGTTATATTCATTGTTTTATATGCTAGATTAGGATAATACCTTGGAAGTTCTTATTTGCATGTATAATAGAGAAAACATAGATCCAAGGTATTTAGGGTTGCATGTACACTTAGGAGTGTTAGAATGCTCATAACCCAACATCTTGTACATTTAAAATTGGTAAGTTGTGATGTTTTGGATAAAACAAAGACCAACTAAGGCCAATTGTGTAAAGTGTTTGTCTTGATAAAGAATCCAAACTATCTCTTGAATATTTGGCAAGTGAGTCTTATGTGTCAAGAGGATAGTGGGAGTCTTAAAGATCCTGAAAGTCTCAAGAACTAATCAAGAATAAAACCTAAAGTTCTTCACTAGCACACGACTTGAGGTTTATAACCTATCGTGTTGACATACTTCTATTTTTGTGCCCATTCCAGTTAAGTTTGGCTTTGCATAAGAGTTCTTAGAGTTCTCAATTGGTTGCATATTAACTTGGAAGCAATGACAGACCCTTGAGCTGCCAGGTGGCAAGAATTTAAGATTGCACAAGTTCAGTCCATATGAATTTGGAATTGTCACTAATCTTGCCTTGTGATTATGGTTTTGACAATTCACATGGATAATAACACATACACCATTAAATCAAAGTGTCATAAGGTTTCTCTCCGATTCATGAAAATGATGGTGATGAAACACTTTCACTAAGTAGATTTTAGCTAGATAGCAATTGTGATATTTGCATTCTCAAAGTCGTTAGTGGAGCATGTGTAGTTAACCGGAACAATAACATGGACTTGTGAGAAGTGGCAAAGGTCTAAACAATCGAGACTATGATTATTTCATCCCTTTTCATAGTTCTTAAAATTGTTTAGACACACCTGTGAGCTATCTAAGATAAGGTGTATGACATTGATAAAGTTTTATCAAAGCAATCTAGTATCAAAAATCTGAACTTTGGTAAGAAAGTCAATAAAGTATTGTTTTTCCTAGAAGTTCAGCTAATTTCTGAGTACATGTCAAAGCTAGTGGGAGCATAAGTGCTATGCTAATAATCATCATGTTAGTGGGAGCATGATAATTATGATAAAGGTTGCAAGTTAGCAATGTTAATTATAGAAAACAAAAGGTTTCAATTGGGAAAGAGTTGTTTTGCTATAATTAAAGGAGAGGAAATTATACTTCATTTCAATTCTAAAAGCTTAGATTAAGATTTTAATCAAATTTAGTCAAGAATATATATCAATTTCATGTTGGAATGACCATATTGACATATCCTGAAAAGAGGCAACTCTTGTTCGGAAGTGATAGTCAAAAGGGGAATATGGAAATGATCCCATAGGTGGAAGTTGTTCAATAAATCTGTGTGAGATTAGGAAACTTAATGTAAGAAAGATGTTTCCAAGGAGTTGATCTCCTTTGGAATGCTCTGTAATGTTTTTTGTCAAGTCTTTATGACTTTGTGCATAATCATTACAAGAGGATCAATGCATATAAGTTTAGAATCTAACAGATTTCAGTAAATGGCATGAATTTCGAATTCTTGCATTTGCAGTAAGGAATTGGGAGTGTGAAATGAGAATCATTGGAATTATGTTCAATCAATCTCTTTCACAAAGTAAAGATCATAGACAAACATAGAGTGCATACTTGGTGTATGGCAAAACTATTGTTTAGAAAAAAAAAGTTTACATGCTTGGAGCATGGGACAACTAGTGTTTTTAATTCGAGTATAAAGTTGATAAAATCGAAACAATGAATAACGAGTAATCAATATGGTGATAAATAAAAGGTGTTTTATTTATATTCATAGGTTTGATACCATATTAGATTCAATTATTCTTGTGTTTCATTTTTCATGTTTTGACTTCTAGAATAACTAGGTCTTTCTTCCTGATTGATTAAGTTATTCAAACCATCCACAGTCGGTCATATATTGGAAGTAGATATGAATCAAGACTGTCATGGGTTGGCTTGTAGAGGTCTAAGTTGTTGGACAAGGTGGTGCTACAACACTCATGAGTGCTCATAAGTTCTGAGTATTGGATTCAACCCGCGCTCATTGGAATCACTTCATGGATTTAATCATGAGTGATCATGAGACGATAATATGTTATATTCTTCAAACCTAGAGATATGAATTGTTACTATGAGTTGGTTGTACATTGATTGCATGAAAACGCATTAGTAACTCAATGTTATAAAGCGTGCCTTTGTGTATGATTCAAAAAGTAGTAGAACAAGCCATATGAGTCGAAGTTTATCCATTCCTTTTACCTTCGGGATAAAAGCGATATCTGTGGGCCCCTCGATGATTTAATGATGATACATATGAGTGCTTGGCCAAGCCAGGACTGATTTGATTTGTTCAATCAGTCAGTCATCATGAATCAGAAATCTGGAAACAACAGATGGACAGAGAGAATGATTATAATCCATGTCTCAGTCCATATGATATCTAGAATGGAAGAATATATGATCACTTATCTAATAGACAAGTCATTGACAAAGGTCAGAGATCATCGGCAAGGTCAGAGTTCGACGGAAGCTTTTGAGAGCTACGATTGCCAGTCGGTTCTTGAAGTCATACGCAATAATAGTTTTAGACTTATCCAAGTGGGAGATAGTTGGATTAATGTCTAAGTCCATAACTGTAATTGATAAGACTTGACCCAACCCGACATGGTCCATTTGGGTTGCATGACATCATGCATTTGGATAGACTAAAATGAGAGAAATAACACTTAAGGTTTGTTAATATATTATAAGTTCTAATATATTAATAAGGTTATTTAATTAGTATTGATCAAGAATTAATTTGGAATTAATTAAGTGATCAAAAGGAGACTAAATAAATATATAGGTTGATTGTGTAAATCATTCATTCTTTTATATGTGGGCTTGTGATCCAAGATTCCTTATGTTGGACTAAGTCCATGGGGTGGTCCATGGATACTCCATGGAGGTTAAAATCCATGGAGCATAAGGAATGGGTAAAATTATGAGTTAAATGGTGTAACCCTAATAGCCACCATATAAACGAATCTCATGGCTCAAGAAATCGTGCACAAGTGTGTGAATATGATGGCTAGACGATTTCAAGGAGTGGTACATTTCTCTCAAGTTATTCCAAGTGTATTTAGTGTTGTGTGAATCATTTGAGGTGTCACACTTGGGGCACTAGGCACTCAAGCTTCATGAAGACTTTCTACATCAAAGAGGTATGTAATTCTAACTTGATATATTCATATGAATCAATGTTATTAAGCTAGTTAGGATGAATACCTTGGAAAGTTCATATTTGCATGTGTATTAGAGAAAACATAGATCCAAGGTATTTAGGGTTGCATGTACACTTAGGAGTGTTAGAATGCTCAAAACCCAACAATAACTATTTGTGGCCCTGTATGAAAAGATATGTCGCGTGGTACGTCGTTGGAAGGTCAATGTTGAACATCAAAGGCCCCATGTAAAGCTACAACCTATTGATATCCCGATATTGAAATAATAGAAAATCACGGTATACTTTATCACTAAACTGCCAAAGACTCCTCGTGAAGTAAATACTATTTGGGTCATTGTAGACAGATTGACAAAAAAGTTCCCACTTTGTACCTATTCAGGAGAGCTCCTTGACTGAGACTCGCTGATATTTACATTAAAGAGGTTGTTTCTCGGCATGGTGTACCAGTTTCAGTTTCAGTAGTCTCTAATAAAGATGTCCATTTGACTTCTAGGTTTTGGAGGAAGTTCCATGACGAGTTGGACACACAATTAATTTTAGCACAGTTTATCATCCTTAGATCGATGGAAAAAGTGAAAATATGAAACAAACTTTTGAGGACATGCTATGAGCATGCGTACTTGACTTTTGTAGGAGCTAGGATTTGTATTTCCCTTTGGCAGAGTTCTCCTACAACAACTGCTTTTACTCCAATATTGGTAGTCCTCCATTTGAGATGATTTATGGGTGGAAATGTCAAACTCTGATATGTTAGGGATAAATCAACCAGAGAGTTATGGGAAGCAATGTCGTTGTAATCAAGACTACCGAGCTTATTCACCAGATACGTGGAAGCACTACATGTCCGATCTTGAGTTTCTATTTCGATACCTAGTGCTACTTAAGGTTTCACCATGGAAAGGTGTCAGTTGGTTCTGAAAACAGGGAAAGTTAGGCCCTAGATATATCAGACCCTTTCGAGTTATTGCTTAGGTGGGAAAGGTTACTTACCGTTTGGATATTTGAAAGAACTTAGTCAAATCCACAACACTTTCCATGTTTCTTAATTAAGAAAGTGTATTGCTGATGAATCCACAGTTGTACCTCTAGATGATATTCATGTGGAAAAGCATTTGAACTACGTAGAGAAACAATTTTCAATCTTGGATAATAAGACAAAGACCTTACACAACAAGGAGATTGATTTGGTAAAATTACAGTAGCAACAGCAGAAAGGTCATGACGGACTTGGGAATATAAACGTTTGTTTATGAAATTCAAAGTGGAAATATATTACCTTTTAGCCAAAGTAATCTATATGAAAGTATTACTAGATATAAATATGAACCCGTTGATATAAAGGACGTCGACAACAGAGTTCATGCGAAAAAGTTATGATTTTTCAAAAATACAGCGCGTCAGAATTTGTTTAAAATTATAAAATAAAAATAGGTTTAGATTTAGCTTTTGAAGTCTAAAAAAAGTCGTACTGCATCTAATTATGAAACTGGGGATATAAAGAACGTCAAAAAAACAGAGCTCGCATATGAGAAAGTTACGATATATCGAAGAAAATGAGAAAATAGACAGCAGGGACACGTGGCAGCACCAGGGTTAAGAATCGCACCAACCACAGGGATACGTGGTAACACCAGAGACCACCCAAGGCAGCCTATATAAGGATACCTAAGCCGCCTCATTTCTTACACCATTCTCTCTCGGGAATTTCTCTCTCACCCTTGAGCATTTTGGTCCCGCGTGATGTAACTTCTCATTCTGTAGTATAATTAGCGAAACTCTGGGCGTTTTGAATAAAGAAAAGAAAGTAAGTGTCGAACTTTTCCTCACAGATATTCGGGATTCGTCGAAATCAAGTAAGTTATACTTACTCCTACTTATATCTATTTATACCCTTTTTCGTTTTTATAAACCTATAAGTACTAGATTATTCATTTGTTCTAGTTAAATGTTTTGATTGGTCTCTTTACGTTGGAGGTGTATAGGATAAAAACATTGACATGGTAGTTGGATTTTAAAAAAGTTATGCACCTAAATGGTGAAGCCGTCGAACTGTCTTGACTAACTGATCCAGTGATCCTTATTTGATAGCCATGAAAGTATATTTTCGGATTAGTGAAGGTCTAAATATTACTCGTTATCCTAAAATAGTAAATAACCAAAATAATATATTATAGGTTGATACGTGTTGGTCAAGCTGTCTGCAAATACTACATACTTAGATGTTTCGATACTAAATAGGTGATTTATCTCACTTTACCACATATTACAATATGTGTGTGTATGTGTGTGTGTGTGTGTATATATATATATATATATATATATATATATATATATATATATATATGTTTGTGTGTGTGTGATAAGATATAAGAGCTAGTAGAGCAGAGTTGTATGCATAGACTAGAAGAGGCTGTATGATTAAATGTTGTTGATATGATTAGTTCATTATGTCTATGTGAGGAGTTAACGACGGAACAGCGACAAGCCGTGAGCCTAACGAATCATGTTGACGACAGTACGGTGATAAACCGTGAGTCCAGATACACACATTATTGATAGAAAAAACGAAAGGCTGTAACCCGTGTTTTTATTCATGTATGTGTATTATGATATATGATATTTTGGATAACTTACTAAGCATTGACTTACAGTTGTTGAATAAACGTTTTTAGGTTAGGTTGTTCCTCTGATCGTGATAAAGCTCCAACATGAATATAATTGCATAGAAGAATAATTGTGTTTTAAACTTCCGCTAGACTCTCTTTTATGTTTAATAAATATATGACAATGATCTTATAATAAAAAGGGGATTTTGGATATCTTTACCATTATATAAAACATATTTACCATTTCTTGAATATTAAGAGGTACAAAACTTAATACAACATATACAATCATTTTATGCTTGATGTTTACTACGCATAAAACTTGTAACGCTTACAACTTATAAAGTTTCCTTCTAATTAAATAAAAAAATCAATGTATACATTTCCTTTCATTACTTGAGAAAAATTCTCATTTGTTTATAACATCACATTGTCTCTCAATTCAATATCCATAAACCCTAAACGTCCTCATTTCTCTACACCATCAACACATTTAACCGCCATCTCCAGCATCTCTCTTATATCACATTGATTTTCAGGCAACGAACACCCACCAGAATCCATACATGCCTCTCTCTAACCTGACTTACGATCCAACCCCAGGCCACTCCACCACTCATAAACCCTAAACGATTCAATAACCATAAACCCTAAACGGAGAGCTGTCATCACTGATTTCACAGTCATTTCTCTGACTCCATCATCGCTCCTTCCACACCCACAAGACAGAGAAAAAGAGTGTTTTTACTCATTACCCTTGCCTCCTTTGCCCCCCTTGGTAATCACAATTTCTATCACACACTCTGACTGTGTTTTTTTACTCGATTCATTCAAAATTTTATGTATATATACGCTTCCAATCGCATTGCTCTTGAAAACTGAACAACTGAAACCATGCATACATGTTGATGGCATGCATGAAGTTAGGATCTACATCGGTGGTTTTTCATCTCGATCGGGACGAAAAAACCTGGTTAATCGTTCTTCTGTTTTTTCGTTCGTTATGTGTTTAAATATCACATCAATTGTAAATACTGATTCATAATTTTGATCGATATCCACATTTGGAAATTTTCGATTTTGATAGTTTCTTTTTGTCCCCAATCGTGAAATCTCGACGCCCTTTTACCAGGGTTTTTGATTCTGGGATGTATATTGTTTTCGGATTTCTTTTGATACCCACATTCGTAACTGAATCCTAACTATTAACTAATCTGTTTGAAGGCTTTTTCTTTGATTCTGTGATGAATGTTTAAGCATTTTTCCCGATGTTTTTAGATGTGGGTCTAATATTAATACTTTGTGTGAACAAATACTATTGCAGTGAATTAGAACATCTGGGAAAATTTCTTTAATGGAAGAAGTTACTGTCCTAATTTTAAAAGAAGACCTACATTTTGAAATCCAAGGGTCAAAACAAGTACATTTTCGAAATATACCAAGTTAATGTGAACTAATATTAGTAAATTCTACTTAAATGTACGGCAGTTGTTGACGTTACTACATCAACCAAGTTGCGCCTACCCTCATTGTTGAAAAAGGTCTCCTGGGAAAATAAGGATAACAAAAAATACTTGACAAAAATATTACTAACTAAAATAATTCAATATTTTATTTGGATTTAAGGTAATAAACACACATGTTCTTACCACGTAGTAGACCATGGGAAGGTACTTTACTGAAGTCTAGATTGAATTTAGTTTGCCAATGAGTATGTACCCATACAACTGCGGCACACAAATGAAAGCAAAAAAACTCCAATTCTTTGAGCCTGTCTGGAAAAGTCCTGAATTCCATATAGGGTTCTATAGAGAATTCTTTTCACCTGCCCGACTTGAACACACGTACCGCACAATATTGTTGCTGCTCAAAATAATTGCAGAGTATTTATATATGCAATATGAATTATTTTGAAATAACAGTAATCATATAACTGAACAACGTAAATATAAATGGGTACCTTAATGTTTGAAAACCGGAAATCAAAGAATCTAGGGGATCGCGAGCACATTTTTCAAAAAATATGGAGTATGAAATAAGCCTGAAGCTTATTAACAACGCCCGAAACGACACAATGATATGAAGAATTGAACTAATATAAATGGCTACCTTAAAGCATGAAAACCAGAAATCAAAAAATATGAGCGATTGCGAACACATTTGTCACAAAATATGCCGTACCAAACGTTTAACATTGAATTATAATATATATATATATATATATATTTATATATATATATATATATATATATATAATTATTTTGTCTTATTTTATCTAATTTACTATTTTAGCAAACAAGTTCTAGCCTATCATCTTTAGTCATTTTTCAAATGTACCAAACGTTTAAATACAATTTAACACTTTTTTAAGTTTGAACTTTTTGATTTATTATATTAATATAACAACTGAAGCTATAAATATACTATAAATATTTTTTGTAAAAAAGAAAGTCTATATTTTTCATGGTAACAAAATTTTAGAAAAATATTTTCTAGGTAGACAATATTATATTTTTTGATAAAAATTTCAGCTTTTTATAATTAAAAGTTTGAAATCTAACATTACATAGCGATGTCAAAAGGGTCGTGAAATGAAAATACAATTAAACATGAGGTTACATACTCTTCAACAAAATTTTTATTTTATTCCAAAATAGCAATACATTATTATTTTTATACCCAAAATATTTTAATACCGAAATAGAATTCAGAAAGCAAAGTTTTCAATGAAAAATAACAATTTATTGTCCACTAAAAGAAAACAAAGCAACTTCCAATCAATATTCACCACTATTCACCACTCCTTAGTAAAACAAAAAAGAAGACTAATGGTTGCTTGTAAATAATTCGTCAAATGAAACAAATCATCGCGGTAACATCGCACACCTCTAACTATATCAGATCGTCGTTTCCCATTACAAGTTGTTATTTTGAAAATTATGTTTTTTTTCCGGCCCGTGCAGCTACCTACCTAGGTAGATGCTATTCACCGAAAAGAACTATTTGACAAAAAAATAATCTGGAAAAAGGTTA